>NW_023270855.1:29449732-29739145 GCF_011800145.1 Mirounga leonina | reverse complement strand
GCTTGTGTTCCCTCTCTCGCTGTGTTTCTCTCTGTCAAATAAATAAATAAAAATCTTAAAAAAAAAAAAAAAGTAGTTCAGGGCATAGAAAAGACAGATTGTTTAAGAAAAAAAAAGAATGCCCCAATGAGAAATTATTTGGGCGCCTGGGTGGCTCAGTTGGTTAAGCGACTGCCTTCGGCTCAGGTCATGATCCTGGAGTCCCTGGATCGAGTCCCACATCGGGCTCCCTGCTCGGCGGGGAGTCTGCTTCTCCCTCTGACCCTCCCCCCTCTCATGCTCTATCTTATTCTCTCTCTCAAATAAATAAATAAAAATCTTTAAAAAAAAAAAAAACCATTTAAGGAAAAAAAAAAACAACTTGTATGTGAATTGGTATAGAATCGCAACCATCCTTAAAACTAGTTTTACCCAATTGACCAATGCTCAGAAATGTACATTATATTCTATGTCAATTAAAAAGTATTTTTTTTCCTTTCACATTTTTGGATTACCTGCTTTTCCGTTCTTTTTTTATAATATCCACCCAAGGAAAATCGAACAGGCTGTTTGTGTACATATTCTAGAATACTGTGAAAATGCATCAAAACCCTAACCATTCCCTCTTGTCAATCATCTAAGAGAGACCAATTTTTTATTTTTGCAAGGAAACTTGCTAGTAGTGATTGCTTGGTTGTTGAGCTTTGACTCTCTGTGTTTTCCCATCACCCCCCTCACCATCATCTTCCACTGAATGTACCACCTTAGTGAGCAGGACGGTACCTTTCTCTGTGAGAGGAAATGTGAGGGGGACAGTTAGAAATTGCCTCAGACACTGGCCAGAGCCAGATGGCTCATCCCCCTGTTCTCCCTCCCCAGGTTCTTCCAAGAAAGCTGTCAGTGAGAGTACAAATAAATGATCACCTGAGAAGCACCCTTCAATTAAAGAAAGTCACAAAACAAGGTTCTTGCAAGTTTTTCAGTGATGAAAGTTGGGGCTGTGTCAGGATCAAAACTTTCTTTGCAGAATAGCTTCCCAACTGACTCGTTTATTCACTGGGTTCATTTTTGGGATGTTGTACACCCATTTTCTCCCCTACCCTGGGATACTCATCAACTCACCAAATCTATGGACAAAGTCATAGAAGAGCTAGAGTTCAATCCAGGCATTTGGCAGAAAGGGAAGAAATAAAGGAAATTTGCAAATATACGTGACTACCTGGCCAAGCATTTCCATGTGGTGGTAGGAGCTGATGGGTCTGCATCTGCTCTTTTTTCCATATTCCACTTGCTGGAATTGAGGTCCCATAATCAAGAATAACCTGAAAGAGACTCCGGACCTGGAGTGATCTGAATTTCTTCTAAAACAGTGGATAGGCTTTATCTTATACAACTGCTGATACATCACCCACCACATGCACTATTTAAAAAGAAAACAGCCCAGGGCATGGCACCCTTGGCACTTCGGGACAGCCATGGTGGGGATGCAGATGGTGCAGCCTTTCTGAAAGCCATGTGGCCATTTCTGCCAGAGTCCCACCTCTGCCTTATCCTCTGAGCTGGCAAGTCCACATGTAGGTATGTACCCAAGAGAAATGTCCACAGAAAGACTTGTCCATGGGAGCTTTGTTTATATTAGCCCCAAAGTGGAAACAGCCTAAATGTCCACCAGTGGGAGCCTAGATATGCAAACCGTATAATGACCAGACAATGGAATATTATGCAGCAATGAAAAATAATGAGCTACTTGATTTACATGAAAACAGAAGAGCACATACTGTATGGTTCCATTTCTGTCAAATTCAAGAACAGACAAAACTAATCTTTGGTGATAAAAGCCAGAATACTAAGGTGGAGGAGTATAGTAAAGGAGAAGAAACATGAGGAAGTTTCCTTGGATGATAAAAATATTATATATCTTGATCAGGAAGATGATGACATAGGTAATAATATAAAAATTCACCACACTGTCCCCTTAGATTTGTGCTTTTGACTGTTTGTAAATGAAAGAATAGCCCATGTATACTACACATTGACTTCTCAAAGATACTACATTCACAAAGCTCAGACATCTGGCAGCATGCACCACATAGTCAAATATTAAAATTCCTGACAGAGTCCAGTGTCGGCAAGGCTAAGAATGCCAGGAACTCTCACACTTTTCTGGAAACAGTTTGGTGGTATCCAGCCAAGTTGATTCAGTACACCAGCTCCTGTGTATGTCTCCCAGAGAATGCAGATAAAAGTGTACCATGAGACACATACAATAATGTCAGTGGCGTTGTTTTCCCTAGCTGCCCAAACCTAGAAAAGCCTCACATGCCTGTCGTCAGTAAGCCAGATAAACACAATGCAGTCCTACAAGAGAACATTTCACCCTGATGGAAAGGGGTGGAATCTTGTGCCTCTCCACAAACCTAAGCACATCTGAGAACCACAAAGTGAAGCAAGAGTCTGAAGAATGCATGGAGTATTTATCAACATAAAGTTCAAAACCTGAGGAAACCCAGCCTGTATTGTTTAGAGGATGCATGTGTAGGTGGTAACCCTAAAGGAAAAGCAAAGTCATGGTTACTTTTAAAAAGAGGATGGTTGTTACTTCTTGAGGCAGGTTGGGAAAGTGATGAGGCTCCCGCCCAGGGAGGGTAGCAAGGGCTTCTCCTGTTCTCATCACTCCAGGGTTCACTTTAGGATTATTTGTCAACAGTATATTTGTGCTATCTATTTATGTTTTGGTCACCTTGCTGCATGTGTGTTAAATTTCACAATCAAAGACAGTCACTAGCTTTAGAAAGTAAGAGATTCTGACTGTGCTTTCCTCTGGGACACATCAGGTACTGAGGGGCTTTACAGCAAGCAAAGAGGGGGAGTGACAGCACTTTTTAAAAAAAAAACTTTCACCATAAGTACCCCTGACAGGCTGTTCAATTCTCTACAAATTGGTTGCAGGCCAAAGAAAGAACTGTAGGTGCCTTGGGATTCTGTCATTACGAGATGACTTTGAGAGCCAATAACTCCTTTTGGAATTGAGAAAAAGGAAATCAAACAAAGAGGATGGGGACTCAGGTCTCAGGTCTAAAAACAAAGGCTCCCCACTGCTGCTGAGCTGGTGCACGCTGGCTCTGCACCAGGCAAGGGTCTCATTAGCCCGACAGGCACCACGGAATCCCCCAGAAAGCCTCTGAGACGCTGCGCTCATGCCCCCCCGATATAGAAGGGCAAGCAAAGCTAGCCTTGGCTGGGTGGCTTGAACCAAGTCTTCATGACTTGAGACTGGCTCTCATAACTCCCGGACCATCTCCCCCTCTGCTCTCTGCCCAGGTCACACTACCTGCCTCTTTCAGCCTTGATTGAGGTTCGTCACCTTGACTGTGGAAAGGGCAAGTGAAGAAATACTTAACAGGACCGTAGTCTGTCCTTGTCACTCTGGCATCATTGTGATTATCCCCGGGCTCTGAGATCTGGACATAAACTCTCTGTCTGAGGCTAAATGGCGCAAGTTCCCGGAAAGTATCTTGCATGAACTTTGGGAGAAAAGGACAAATCCCAGAAAAAGGGACTTTCGGGGGAAATTAAAGTATTGGGCAGAAATAGTCTGTGTCATGACAATCTAGCAGCAAGAATATGGGGCAGAGATGCATTGATATGGTTTGAGGGGTTCTTGCCTGTTCTGTATACGTGAACTGAGTGAACTTAAAGCTTCTTTAATCATAGAGTCTAACCATTGTCCCATCCATGGAGGGCCTAATAAGTGATAGTCAAGGTGTTGAGGTTTAAATGATGAACAAGCTTTTCCCTGCCTTTAGGGAAATTTTAATATCATGAGAATCCCTCCCACCCTTTTTTTTGGCCTTCCCATTCCTGTTGCTGAAGATTAAGAAGACTAATATTCTCACCTGCAAAGTAATCTCATGTGTTCATATGAATAAGCAATTACAACTTTGGAATGAGTTTTTTGAAAAGTCTGTGTTACAGAATATGTTTAAAGAAATGGAATTTGTTATTTTTCCCTGATAATGTGACTCTTAGGAACATTGGATTCTGGAACAGTGCTTCAGAGTTCCAGCTGTCTTGATTTTGAATCCTGACTCTCCAGCCTGGGAGCCGTGTGATCCTGCACAAATTGCTGCAACTGTCTGTCCCTGGGGTTCCACCTTATAAAATGGGGATAAGGAAAGTACCTGCCCCAGAGGTATTAATGCTAAATGTATTAGGATAGGGAAAGAACGGAGAAGGAAGGGCGCCTGGCATGTGTCCACTCTCCTGTAAATCGGCGGCCAGCAAGTACAATCTGTGAGCCAAATCTGGCCTGCTGCCCACTTTTGTAAATAAAGTTTTATTGGAACGCAGCCACACTCATTTTCTGACGTATTGTCCATGACTGCTTCTGCACCACCACAGCAGAGGTGAGTAGCTGCCACAGAGATACTCTCTGGCCTGCAGAGCCTTAAACACTTACTCTCTGGCCCTTTACAGAAAACGTTTATCAACCCTGCCTTACGTAAGCGGTAGCAATTCCAGCAGCTCTCCTAATAGAGTTGGCTTCTCCCAGGGGCTGGTTCATGTCGGGATAATGTAAATACCTACTCGGGCCATTAATTACCTACCACTTGATAGACTTTACGGAGATGGGCTTCACTTTTGATCTTGCTCAGATCACCAGCCAGTCCGAATGTGTTTCACCTGAATTAATGAGGGCTGTGTTTTAATGTTTACCTCAGAGAAAGAAATCAAATTATTTTCTCCCTTTTGAATGGGAAGCCCGATGGTATATTATTGAGCAGCCCACGGATAGTTTTGAACATCTTAACACACGACACAATTTCCCGTTTGAAGCTTATGTCTCCGGCATTTAATTACATGGAACTTTCCTGAAGTGTGCTATAAATATGCAGTACCCTGGTCTTGGCTAATTGGCTCACATCTGTTATGGATCCAGGAAGGGCAGATGCTTATCGGAACACTTTTGATCTCAAAATCTTCGAGAAGCAGGCACACTTAGGCCACTTCCACAGTTTCCTGGACCTCAGTGTGTCAGAACCTCCACCATAGATGTGAGCCATTTGCGTTTCTTTTCTTAGCCAAAGCCAGGAAATGGGATGCTGTGCAGCTCCTATTTTATCACCCATAGTGTTGTGAACAATAATGTTAAGGCAGAAAAAGACTTCAAAAGTGATTCCCTTTAGGTCGGATTTGAATTTGAGGCTAGTTGTCATTTGGCCAGCCTTCTCTGTCAGTATTTGATCATTTGGATAGGATCACGGGAGCCCAAGGAAATGCCTTTTCCTGGTTATTTCAATGGGATGTGGAGAGCCAAGAGAGAGATTAAACTGTGTCTCCTGTCATCTACTGCAAGGTGCTCGCTAGAGTAGCTGGGGCTACTTTGTGTGATTTTCTCACCAGGCTATAGCCATGTCACCTTGGTATGGGAGAGGCACTGGGGTGTCGTGGCCAAGGGCACAGGCTCTGGGGGTGAGTACCAGTTCCGCTTTGGACTAGTCGTAGAGCATGCACAAATCGCTTTAGCATTTTGTGGCTCAGTTTTCTCTGAGGACATAGTAATGCCAGCCTTATTGGTTTGTCCCCAGGAGGCAGTGACTTCTCGTATCTAATTGTGCCTCGCACACGGTCAGCACTCGGCAACGGCCACCTTCACCGCCACCATCCCCATGACTGTTGTTACTTGTTGACGGGCCTCTGGGTGTCAGGAAGTGACTGTAGACCCCCGAGTGTTGCCGCCATCACTACCTGGGTATTGAAATAGGATGTGTGTTGCTTGAGTTAGTTGAGTCACACAAAATAAAATGAAATGAGGAAGACAGTGGTCCCCAAATGATTTGGAGTAGCCAGTCCCTTTGAGATCAGGGAAGAGGGTCAGGGGCAAGGAATCAGAAAGTGTGGGAAAGGAAGAAGCAGTAGCCTCTCCTCTGTTAATGCCCGGCTGTGGACCTAGCCCTGCCCAATGTTCTGTATGTATAATCTTAATTAATCCTAGCCAGTAACACAGTGAGGTAGATATTCTTAATCCCGTGTTACAGAGGGGTAATCGGAGATTCAGAGAGATGGGCTAATTTGTCTCAGCTTGTGGAGTGGGACAATAATTTGAACCCAGTTGTATTAGATTCTGAAATCCATTCTCTTGCCAGCTCTGCTGGGCCAGTTTCTGTCTCCATTGACTAACTTCCTGATTGTTGTCAGAACCATCTCATTCTTGCGAGCCTCAGTTTTTCCTCTGTGAAATAGGTCATTGACCGAGCATCAGAAGGAAGCTAAAAGACTGTGCATGCCTGTCAGTCATGGCCACCCTGTAAGGAGAGAGGCAGCAGTGGGACTCTCAGTGACAACACTGGGTTTTTGTCACTGTATGAATCTGTATAATGTTAAGTGTCATGTTCCTTTCTTTAATTGTTGACAAGACCCTGCTCTTTGTGTTTCTTTGGAAATATTAATGACAACATATGTTTCATTCAAATGTCAACCCTTAAATCAAAATGCCACATCCCACCAACTGAAAAGACCAGTAAACTCGAGAAGCCTAAATGTCCTTGAACCAGGGTGGATGGCTGTTTCATGACCTTGGAGCGCCTCTCTGGGTGCTTGAGTACAAGAATCTGTTTAATCCGGTAGGCCGTCTCCTAATCAAGCAGCCTTCGCTCAGGACCTGGAATAACACTAGCTATTCATGTCATAGTATGGGCCTCTAGGATTTTCTCTGGACTGTGCCTGTTGGAAAAGCCAAAGGGTAAGAATTTAATTCTCTGCCCACTGGTGGAGAATGTTTCAAAAGCAGAAATAAGGTCCACACCTCTACATTCCCATGTAGTTTGCCCCATTCATTCTCGAATGGGATTGCTTGTTGCCATCCCTTTTAAATGTCCTACTTCTCATATAGGAACAGGGGCAGCAAGCTTTCTCTGTAAAGGGATCAATAACAAATGTTTTAGGCATGGCTGGCCATATATTCTCTGCTATAGCCACTCAACTGTGCAGTTGTAACCTGGAAGCAGGCATAGATAATTTGTATGCAAATAGCCATGGCTATGTTCCAAAAAAACTTCATTTACAAAAATAGCTACTAGGCTAGATTTGGCCCCTGGGCCACTTTTGACGTAGAGTTACTTGGTGACTTAGTTTGATCCATTTTTTTCAGCCATGTATGAAGGACCTACTCTTGAAGGCACTGTGTTGTGTCCTGGGGGTATAGTCAGGAGCTATGGTCTTGCTGTAACGGAGCCTCCAGCCTGCTAAAGAGAGACCACTCTCAACCAGTTACACAGCCTGTAATGAGACTGAGCTCTGTACAGTCTTGACCGTGAGCAAGGTATCAGCCCCTCATCAGGATGTCGATACCTACTACACAAAGTTGTGAGGCCTCATTTTGAGAAAACCTACAGCCGTGCTTGGCCCAGTGCTCACAAACCGTAAATGTGACCTGGTAAAAAGATGGGGTCCTTTAATGTGAATCTTGCTGAAAACGTCATGTCAATATCCTAATGTCATCAATTCTGTGACTCTCATTTCTTCATATATGTTTTTGGTCATATGTTTATGACAAGACATTATATTATTTTCAGGTGTACAACATGATAGTATGATATATGTATATATTGTGAAATGATCACCACACCCAGTCCAGTTAATACCCCTCATCACACATAGTTGTGGGTTTTTTCATTTCTTCACAGTTTAACAACTCTAGAGTCGGGATGCATCTTACATTTGATATCACGTCATTGTCTAATTAGCAACATGTTGCCTTTGGTAGTGGCATTTGAAATAATGATGCATCTTATTCATAGTTGTTAGTGACTTAGATATGAAAGAAATACAATATCTAGGATTTATTGGTTATTTAAAATACCCCAACTGCCATGCTTGTTTGTTCCTTCATTCTCTTTTCACATAACTTTTAGGAACTTACTGTGTTCCAGGCAGTGTTTTAGTTGCTGGGTGTATGGGCTGAATGAGAAAGGCAAGGTCTTTGCCCTTGTGCAAAATCAGGCTCTTGAGGGAGACAGACAGTAAACGAGTAAACACACATCTGGAAGGAAATGAACTAGGTTTGATAGAGTTAATGGCAGCAGGAACATACAAGATGGGGTGTTCGGGGTGGGCTCTCAGGAGATGACATTTGAGCTGAGTCCCCCAGGGTGAAAAGGAATCCCCCGTATGGAGTGGTGATGGGGAGGTGCATTCTAAGCAGAGGGAACAGCAAGGTGAGGAGACAGGTGGGTGACCAGCAAGGTTGAGAGCAGAAGTGAAGGGCTGCAGAGGTAGACAGATCATGTAGGGCCCCAGGGCCATCGTGAGGAGTTTGGGTTTTATTCTAAAAGAAGTGGAAGCCAGTGGAAGGTTTGAGCTGGGCAGTGTCAGGGCTAGATTTATGTTTGTTAAGCTGGAAGAATTCTTGTCTTCCGTGAAATTTTTCTCACCTCCTCGTGTCTACATCAGGGAAGTGAGGCACTTGGAACCCTGGGACCCAGAATGGGGTGGCAGAAAGAGCCCAGTGCTGGCTGGACATCTGAGACTGAGATTCACTCCCACCTTACTGTGTGACCCTGATCCCATCACTTTTCCTCTTTGGACTTCATTTTCCTCGTTTGTAAAATGAAATAGAACCAATGTCCTCTGTAACTCTTTGGAACCCTGCAGTGCTTTGGGATTCTTGGGGGATTTTTCCCAGGATCCCCTCATTGTAACCTTAGGCTTGTTGCTTAAAATCATCTATCGTGAAGCCTTGTAAATAGCTACACCTTGAAAATGGGCCAGGCCCAATTCCCTTGGTACATCTTCCCCATTCCTTCCTGACAGCCAACATCCAGTTATATAGAGCAGGTATCATTGCTTGTATGTATTTTTAGAGAGAGAGAGCATGAGCACGGGGGAAGGGGTGACAGGTAGAAGGACAGGGGAGAGAGAATCTTAAGCAGGCTCCGTGCCCTGTGCACAGCCTGATGTGGGGCTCGACCTCACAACCCTGAGATCATGACCTGAGCTGAAATCAAGAGTCAGATGCTAAACTGACTGAGCCACTCAGGTGCCCCTCACTGCTTGTATGTAGATCATAAAATTAAGTCCTTGGCTCCTTCTGGGAGGCTTCTGTCACCATCTTAATTATAATCTAATGCTTTCTGACCCTCACAATGGCTTCTAGAAGCCACACTCCTAAATTCCCTGGATTCTGGCCCTCAGGCTCTCTATTTCCATCATGACTTCCATTTTCTGTTTCTGTGGTCAGCAGGCCCTTTAGTCATGAGCTTGTCACACCCAAATCTCCTCCCAGATCATACGGCCCATTCATGGCCGATCCAGACTTAACTCCGAGCTGCTGACTCTATGTTCTGTGTTTTGGCATCTTCACAATTTTTAGCCAAATTCCAGATTGTACTTTAACCAGCAGCTGATCTTTTTTTTCCTTCTAGAGCCCGTCAAATTTTGGGCTCTTGTACTTTTCCTTCTATCTTCCCTCTTGCTCACTTCACTCCAGCCACACACACCAGGCAGAATCCCTTTGCACTAGCTTTTCTCTCTGCCTGGAATGTTCTCTCGAGGTTGCTGCATGGCTCACTTCTGCCTTTTTGGGTTTTTAATCAGATGCTTCCTTCTCAATGAGCCTGCTCTTAAAATTGCCGTTTTCAGAATAGTAGTCAGGGGAGACCTCATTGAGAAATGTGTCATTCAAATATGACTAACTTGTTAGCAACTGAAAGGCATTTGGTCTAAAACCAGCCATGAATAGAGCAGTGAAGAAATGTTTCAGGCAGAGCGAAGAGCCAGTGCAAAGGCCCTGGGGTAATGTGATCATGGGACAGCAAAGAGACCAGTGTGCCTATACCTAAGAGTCAGAAAGTAGCAGTGGATGAGGCTGCAGACAATGTGGGGGCCTATTTACACAGTCCTCACAGAATCTGGCTACAGTAATATGCTCAGCATAAAAATGCAGACTCTCAGCCCCATCCCAGACTTACTGGATCAGAATCTACATTTTAACAAGCTCCCCAGGTGATGTGCGTGAACATTAACTTTGAGCAGTGCTGTTAGGAATCTTCTTCCCCCATATAGAGTGACATATGACCCAGTTTTTTCCAATGTTACTCTCTCCCTACCCTCCCCAACACAAAGCAGAAAACCAGTCCTGCCCCAGTGCTTTTAAGTTTTTAAGGAAGACATAATAGCTTTTCCTTATAAAGTTTTGGGAAATCCTGAAGGAACTAAATAATCACTGGGCTAAAAAGAGAAGCTTGGGCTTTCTTTTATTAGTTTATCTTACCCACTTCCCTAAAATTGGTTGACTGCTTTTTTGGGGGGTGGCACAGATGTTCTTCCCGTGGGGGCCACCATATTCTGCCCCATATACCTTCCAATGTAATACTTTTGTTCATTGGGGTATGTGTGCTTATGTGTGTTTTCAATATAATTCCACGATTCCTGGTTACTGCATAGGTCTCATCTATATTTTGATTGTTCATCGTATCTTATAAAGGACTTTCTTTCTTCCTATATAACCAAAGCATTGAAAATATTAGGTTATTAACACACTGAAAAATGCAATCAATCAGATGATTATCATCTAATGTTTTAATGATCACATTTTTAATCCAATTATGCATGTTTGAATCTTTCAAATTTTCTTTAATTAAAGATTGCCTCCTGGCACTGCTATCAGAAATAAGGAATTGAACAGAATCAAGCCAGATATAATTTAATGTTGAAAGGAAACTGCAAGGATAACTGGGCCGCGCTGGGTTTAATGGTTGACCATGACTTTAAAGCCCTCATACAAAATTTCCTAATTGATAAGAAAAATTTAATCATCTTCAGATATACTATTTGCATTCAAATAAGGTATTTCTTTTTCTAAATAAACCTCCCCTAACTGATTATTCATATTGTCGTGCAAAATGCTTAAAAATGAAAGACAGAGTTGGGTGAAATGTAGACTACTTAATACAGTGTGTATTTAATATAAAAGTCATACATTATTCATTTTTGCAATTTGAATAACTTTGAATTTAGCATCCCTGTTCTTCATCTTTTTCTTTGATGAACAATTAATTATTAAAATATAATATTGTCTGCATACAGCACTGGGATCCTTGAAAGTGGAATATGAGATTCATTCCCTTTCAATTCTTTTATCTAGTAATGCACAGAACCTGCTTATTATGGTTTAATGGAATGAATGGTGGTATAAATAGAGTGTTTCAAATATTTTTCTCAACTAGGTAAGTGGCTGGGATAGGAATGTTTTGAATTCAAATTACTAATTTGGGTAAAAGTTGGAGGCAGCATGCCCTGATCGGGATGGGTTTGGAGTCAAACTGCCCTTTTCGAACAAGAGCCATTTAACGAGCACTTATATGTACTTATCCTGTGCCAGACACTCCCCTGAGCTCTTAACTCACGTTAACTCACTTAATACTCGTTTATTCATCTGACTTGCTTAGGAGCTTGACACTATTATAATCCTATTTTGCAGACAAGGATACAGTTACAGGAGAGGTTAAACAACTTAATCTTAGGTGAGACCTTTAAGTAGACCAGTTAGGATTCAAATCCCAGGGGCCTGGCTCTCGCACTTCTCTCTGCTTTATAACACCTACATTTATTAAGATTTTCTTAGTGGAAGAGTTTGCATTCTCACCAGGAACGTGCATTCTTCCTTCTTTGCGGTGGCTGTACTCAGGAAGCCCTCGTCTTGGGTCCAGCCACTTGAGCGCCCTGTGGCTTATGTGGGCTTTGTGGCCAGTGCTAAAAGTAGAAGGCTACCGTCTCCAAAATTATTTCTAATTTACAACTAAGCATTGCGAGCACCCCATTTGTTAGTGGAACACTGCCTATGGGCCTGAGCAGGAAATGGAATTTTCAGAAAGATGAGTAAAAATTGATGTTCGTCTTGAACTAGAAAACTCAAGGAGGAAAGAAAACAACTCAGGAGTTAATTCTGTAATGTATGTTCACAAAAGAAATGATCATCAGTGGTGGAGGCATCAGAACATGTAGTTACCCCACACACACACCCCAATTCTAGCTCTGGCTATCATGGTGACTTTTTTTTTTTTTTTAGATTTTTTATTTATTTACTTGAGAGAGGGAGCAGAGCCCATAAGCAGGGGGAGTGGCAGAGGGAGAGGAAGAAGCAGGCTCCCTGCTGAGCAGGGAACCTGATCCTGGGCTTGATCCCAGGATCCCAGGATCCCAGGATCATGACCTGAGCTGAGGGCAGACATTTAACCAACTGAGCCACACAGGAACCCCCAAATTTGTTTGTTTTGTTTTTAAGATTTTATTTGTCAGAGAGTGCACAAGCAGGGGGAGCAGCAGAGAGGGAGAAGCAGGCTCCCCACTGAACAGGGAGCCTGATGCAGCTCGATCCCAGGACCCTGCTGAGATCATGACCTGAGCCATGACGCTTAACCGACTAAGCCACCCAGGCGTCCCTCATGGTGACTTTTCCAACACTGGCAGCACCCCCCCACCCCGCCCCTGCAAACAGTTGCTTTAAAAAACAGCAGGGAAGGGGCACCTGGGTGGCTCAGTTGGTTAAATGGCCGACTCATGATTTCAGCTCAGGTCATAATCTCAGGGTCCTGGGATGGAGCGCTCCTCAGCGGGGTCTGCTTCAAGATTCTCTCTCTGCCTCTACCCCTCCCCACCGCTTGCTCATGCTCTCTTTCTAAAATAAATAAATAAATCTTAAAAAAAAAAAAAAAAGAGCGTAGGGGAAAATGCAGCCTGTTGGCTAAGTCCATTTCACTGACTCTTATTGTATGACACTTGACCTAAGAATGGTTTTTATATTCAAACTCTAATCAAGTGAAATGTTATCCCCCCCAAAAGAATTCTTATTCTTCTCATAGTAGATGCATATATTTTAAATTGTCCTCCGTTGTTATTAGCATTTTGAATATTGTTAATAAGGTTGTGGAAATGTGTTTGTTAATATAAGTACTCCTATAACATCTTTGATTTTGCCTCTTGGCCTGTGAAACCTAAAATATTTACTATCTGGCACTTTACAGAAAACATTTGCCAATCCCTGGCTTCAAACACAAAATGAGCTGGTCTGCTCTCAGCCAAGTGCTTGCCTTGATAAATCAGGGCTCCCAAGGCACTCTGGTAAGCCCCTTACATTTATGAGCTTGCTTAATTTTCACAGACTTCCTGAGGGGTAAATACTCTATGAATTCCCACTTTACAGATAAGGGAAGTAGCTCAGAGAGCTTAAGACCTTTCCCTAAAGTCACACAGCTGTTAAATATCAGTTGGTTCCAAAGCTCTTACTAGAACTTAGGCAAAGAAAATTCTAACCTGTATTGCTCAGGTTGATGGAGAATATGTCAGACATGATGCACTTTTAAGGCACTGGTAATTAGGGTTTAAAAAAAAGACACATGTGCAGACATTTAAGGAAGCATAAGGTGTAGGCGGCTAGACCTTGGTAGTTCAGAAAAAAAATAATAATGATAATAATATGAGTCATAAGAATTAGAATAAGAATAATATCTATCATTTATGAGATGCTTACTCTGTTTCAAGCTCTCAACAGCCTAGGAAGCTTCAGTAACTAAGATCACAGAGCTTACAGGTGGAGGAATTGGGATTTGGACCCTGGGGGTTGAGAATCTGCTCTCTTGTGTAGGGATGGAGAAATGAGGTGCTGATGAAGACAGTGGTTGGATTTCAGTTTTCAGCTCCTGCTCTTAGGTGACACTTTCTGCTCGTGGGCTTACCGTTCCAGATCCTAAGTAGATTCTTTGAAGAAGGGATCTTATCTGAGTTTCTGTGTGCTCAAGTTTTTTTTTTTTTTATAAAGATTTTTTATTTATTTATTTATTTGAGACAGAGAGAACGAGAGAGAGAGCGCACATGAGAGGGGGGAGGGTCAGAGGGAGAAGCAGGTTCCTTGCTGAGCAGGGAGCCCGATGCGGGACTCGATCCAGGGACTCCAGGATCATGACCTGAGCCGAAGGCAGTCGCTTAACCAACTGAGCCACCCAGGCGCCCTTTTGTTTTTTTTTTATAAAGACTTTTATTTATTTATTTGACAGAGAGAGACACAGCGAGAGAGGGAACACAAGCAGGGGGAGTGGAAGAGGGAGAAGCAGGCTTCCCACGGAGCAGGGAGCCCGATGCAGGGCTCAATTCCGGGACCCTGAGATCATGACCTGAGCCGAAGGCAGACGCCTAATGACTGAGCCACCCAGGCACCCCTGTTCTCAAGTTTTTGACCTCCCCTCGAGTCTTCCATTTTCCCAGCAGTAAAATTAAAGAACTAGACTAAATTGGTAGTTTCCAAAGTGTCCCTATGTTCCCAGCTCAGCTTTAACCATGGTGGAGCTGCATTCGAGCTGTTACAGTTGGCCGCCTCCTGTGTAAGATTTTGTTTGAGTAAAGGGTTCCTTGGCTCCCAAAGCCACTGAATGAGGGTGGTCTAAGCCCCTTCCAGGTCTCAGAATCCTAACCCAATGGCAGTGACTGTGGCAGGGTCAACAAGCAGCAAAGCCTCCTTCTCTGTCCCCTTCCCCCATGTCTACCCGCCCCCCCACCACCACCCATCTGATTGCACCTGCTAATCACTTAAAGCCAGAACCTGCCTCTGAAGCCCTTGGGTTGGTCAAGGACAAAAAAAGTCCCTTCTGCCTTTGTAGCAATGGTCATGCCTGCAGTTTCCATCAGTCCCTGCCAAATTCATAAGCCCGTACAAGAACTTATAGGAGACTCCCGATCCTGCTGAAAGCAAGTGCCCTGGTGAGATCCAGTCATCTCAGATGGATGGGGCAGGTGTTTCTGCTTTATCTTTGTATGTTCCTTAAAGCCGCGGCCTCTTCCTGCAGTGGATGCTCTGGGTGGGGGCTTCGTCACTGCAGGCTTTTGGGCGCTGTCTTGTCACTACCCATCTGCCTACAGCACGCTTAACTGCAGCCCTAATATTGGATCAGGCTCCTATGGGAAAACTCTGCAGCTTTTCTGGTCATTCAGCCTGAAGCCCTTGATCCTAAGGCAGATTCGCGTGCTGCGGTGTGATGCCAAGTTCACCTACAATGTGTGGGAAAAATGAAGATGGTGATTTTGTGGTTTGTGATGCCAGGCCCTATGCTCCCTCTATTGCTTGGGGCCTTGTGTTGGCTGTTTACGTAGCTCAGGAAGTACAGAAGCAGCAAGCAAAGGCCAGAATTTCTCCTGCTCCCAGCCAACCCAGTCACAGCCAAACACGCTTGCAGAGATTTACCCCATCATTAGGTTGCTGGTAACCAGGTTTAAATTAAAACCCACACTTGCCAGTGGGCGGAGGGGCAATTCGGTGATTTCCGGCCTTTTATTCAAACAGAACCTGCTTTTGTCTTTTGGTTATAGAACCCTATAATTTGAAGACTTTGGCATTTATGAATTAATATTTAATTTTTCCTTAAAAATACAGAATTGAAAACCTGTATGAGAATCAGGCAAGGTTTCTGAGCCTCATGAATAACTGCTTCTCTTTCCCCAATCCCTAGTAATCTTCGGCTTAGTCATTTAAATTCTCTGTGCCTTGATTTCCACACCTGTGAAATTGGAGTATTAAAAAGTACACACTCCAAAGTATTGTAAATTGAAAGCATATAGTAATGGCTTAAGAATAATGAAAGCCTGGATTCTACACTCAACTACCTGGTTGTGCATTCGAACTCTGTAAATTGGTGATGATAATAGGATGACTTCATGGGGCTATTTTAAGAATTAAATAAATTAATCTTTATAAAGCTCTAAGAACAAGGCCTGGCACATACAGTAAGTACTGCTTAAATGTTTGCAACATGTAAACCCTTAGAATAGTGTCTGGCATATAATAATAAAGCTAAATAAATGTTAAGTTTTATTCAATTAATCTTTACCAAAAGAAAATTGCCGTTTTAATTATTTTAAAAGAGTTGATTTCTGTTGGGGCTTTTGCATATCCCCCAGTTACAGAGATCTCTCAAGTCCATGGATGCACATTTGCCCAAAGACCTGTACTGGCATGAAAGAAGAGGAAGGAAGGGGTGTGAACCCAGAAGGACTACTCCTGTGGCACAGATGTGTCCAGGAAGTAACCTGGAGCCCTGAGGTCCCCCCAAGGATGTCCTTGGGCCCATGGTAGAGGCCATTAGGGAGCTAAGGCAAACCATTAGCAGGACTATAATAGCCTTATTACATCCCGAAAAGGGATAAGAAAGGAATCCCAGACTTAAATTCAGGGCTAGACCTTTGGAGACCCAGAGAGAGAGTAGAGCCTTCTCTGATTTGGGAAAGAACCTGGATGATCTACTGAGCCTGATTGGGAGAACTATAATACAGTGCCCTAAACTCTGTTGCACTGTTTCTTCCTGCCTCAGGACATTTGCACATGCTGTTCCTGCAGCCCCAAATGCTCTTCTCCTCTTTTGCCCCCACCCTTCAATATTCACTGAAGTTAACTTCAGCTTCTTCATTAGCTGAGTCAGAGCTGTGCAGGCTCTGGTGTCAGAGGGCCTGGGTTCCTATCCCAGCTTTGAAACTTAGGAGCTGTGTGACCTTGGGCAGACACTAACCCCTTCCACACCTTGTTTTTCTCATAGAGTTATTGTCAGGTATCATTTTTAGGTCTCGGTTGAAATATCATTCCTTCTACTTGAGGAAAGACTCCTCTGATTTTGTAAAAAGAAGCCTATTTCCCCAGCCCCCATTTTATAAGCTCAGGGCTGTAGGTTGGTTAGGTTTCACTTTGATTGGAGAGGTGCTGAGTGAGACTACGGTCAGATGTAACCGATGTCAGAATTGAACTTTACTGTTGGCTGACAGTTTTCTTTTCATGCTGCAACTCTCGTGCATGTCCCAGCGTTTATGCCACTGATTGTTGGTTCCTAAGTAGCGGATGGGGAAGAGTTCGGTGGTGAAGCAAGATTGGGAAAGGATAGGTTACATAAAATCAGGTCCATTTTTTTTTTCTGCAGGACTTCTCAGACTTGACTATGATAGTGTTTTGTCTGTCCTCTGGGCGGGGAGAAGGAGGGGACGGCAGGTTGCCCAGAGGCGCTCTTCATGGAACCCGTTTTTCATTTTTCATGAAATACAGTGCACCGTGGTGCCTCCGAACGCACCCTGGGAAACACTGCTTTGTTTGCTGTGGTCCTCCCACCACCGAATGCTAGTGCTTCTCAGGATGTAAACAAACAGAAGGCTTGTGCCTGGCACCAGCATGCCGGGGGTTTTGACTGTGTGTCTACAGCATAAGATGACTTATCATCGTCGTGCCTTTCTTTTCCTTCTTCCTCCACACAGAGAAGGAGACCTTTCTGGATCCTTTTGTCCTCCGGGATCTCCTGCCCGCGTCCCTGGGGAGCTATTACCGGTACACGGGTTCTCTGACCACCCCGCCGTGTAGCGAAATTGTGGAGTGGATCGTCTTCTGGAAGCCTGTCCCCATCTCTTACCATCAGGTAGATATTCAGCCCCACATGGGACCTCTGTGTTCACTTGTTTTGCATTGACTTAACCATTTCACATGGCTACAACACACCAGTAAAGATGTTTTTTTATCTTTTATGTTTTGATCCTCTGCTCCCCATTGATTCCTTTTTTCTTTCCAACACATGTGTTTTTGAACCCAAGAATTCAAAAATATAAAACATGGTTTCTCAGCTGCAAATTAACTGGCTGAGGAGAATTGCTGGTATGAGATCAGGTATTAGGTAAGTATTCAATCTTGAGGAGAGAATAGCTGTTCTCTATGATGATGACAGTTTGTGCCAGAAACCCTGCTGAGCTCTATATACGTGTTCACCCATTTAATCCTCAGGAACAACAGTCTTCTTTGTACCCCCCTTTTATAGAGAAGAGATACAGAAGTGAACTAACTTGCCCAAGGCCACACAGCTGGTTACTAAGCCATAGTGTCTGATCCCAAAGATCATGCTCTGAACCCCTAAACCTACCCGAAGCTCAGAAAAGGGGGAGATTTGTATACATGATGAAATGAAAGAGTAAGTACCATGAATTGAGCTCTTTCTGTGTGCTAAGCACTTTATATATGGCCAGTTTCGTGGCCAAACAGCGTGGAGAGATGGCTATTGCACCAGGATGGTGCACATAAGGATGTCATGCCTGGAGAGATTGGGTAGCATGCCCAAGAATTCATGGCTAATGACTGTTGAGGCCAGAAACCGAGCCCAGGTTTGTCTGATTCCAAAACCCACGTTGCTGACCATTACACTGAACTGCTTCTCTCTGACTGTGGCTGGAGCTGATTTCCTAGGAGGGTGGGTTTAGAAATTGGTGAAATGGAGATGGGGTTGGGGGCTGTGTCAAAGGAAGAGGAGCCACCGGGAGGGTGAGAGTGGGAAGGGGTGGGGAGCCTTGAAATCACCTCATGAGGGATAATAGATGGAAGGCAAAAATTCCTAGAGGGGATATATGAGTCATCGTAATGTAGCATGCACTGAAGTAGAAGAAGAGTATGTTTCTTCTCCATAGTTTCAGAAAATAGAGCCAGCAATAATGGGTAGGATTCTAAGAAATGGGATTTGAGCCATTAAGCAGGACTGTCTAAAAATGGAAGGTTCTTACCAGAGCTGCTCATGGAAATGCCTTCCCAGAGTGTGGGACAGGTAGGAATAAGGGACGTTGTAGTGGGCCAGGAGAAGTTCTAGAATTATGTGATAGTATCGGTGATGTAACTGAAGACACGGGGAACAAGATTATGGATCCGGCTGCGACGGGGAATAGTCCAAAGATTTTCCTGGTAAAGGCAGAGAGTACAGAATAGGGAGTGGGGGAAAGAGGGTTGGATGGTGTCCCGGTCAGGTCTGTTTTGGAGTTAAGAAACAGAAACCCACATAAGGTAGCTCAGGTAAGGGAGCATTTTAAGGAAATAGTGGTCGAGGCATCCTGAGATGGAGCCGTCATAACCAGGACTGTAACTAGGAAGCGAAGCACTCTCTGTCTCTCAGGGGCCACACAGGCTCTTAAATCTTGGAGTTTCTGCCACTGCTCTGTGATTCTGTGATTCTGTACTTCTACAGAATTTTCATCCCTTCTTACTCCTTGTTTTGTTTTGGTTACCTGGCTGAATATGGTTGCTCCAGTGCCAATTGACCTTTCAACCCAGGGGCCAGCTACCAACTGACAATAGTGAGGGTCCTATTTCAGTTATTCAAGAAGATAGATTTGAATAGATGCTGGTCAGCCAACAGCTTGGCTGGCCGTGGGTCACGTGTCCATCCTCAGATCAGCAGAGGGACCAGGGAGCTTCCTAAAACATCCAGTGTTGCCGTTCTGGGAGTAAATAGGGCAGGTTGTTTAGAAGGAGCTATGTGCAGGAGAGACATATTGTCCCACTAACAAAGTCAGGCCAGACAGACTTGGCTTCACTGCTGTTGGCAGACGTTTTACTTTGAGAAAATTTTTTTTTTCCTTTAATTCTTCTCTGATGACAAAAGAAGTACTAGCAGTTTGGTTGCTGAACAGGATCTGCTAGCTTTAAGAAGATAATGAAATAGGAAACGAGTTTTCTTCCTAATGGTGAAGCCAGCATTGTTTTATTAGAATAAAGTAAAATTGCAGTCCAAATATTTATATCCCCAGGGTTGGGGCAGGGGACTTTGATAAGAGATGCTTTTTGTCCATTAAGATAGATGCTTTTGTCTTCAAAGATATAAAAGCTTGAGATAATGAGGCTAAGAAATAACAAGTCTGGCCACTTTTTTTGTAGGACACTCTGTGAAGGGGAGAGGCAAAGAGTAATGATTGTGTAGTACTGGGTTTTATTAGAATTTCAAATATTTTTGTGGTTCCAAACAAAAGGCAGAGTTGTAGGCTTGGATGTCTTGTCAAGTGTTTGTCAATTAGAAGCATTTTGACATGTGGTAACTGGGTGTCTTAGAAAAGCCTAGTTAACATCAGTTTACCCTTCACTCCCTGCTGTTCAAAGACTCAGAAGAAGTAGTGGAAGATTTTTTCTCTGTGACTTGCAATATATGACTTGTCTCTAGGTAGTTTTGTTTCAAGGAAATAGTGAAGAAATCAATTAATCATATTGGCTTCCCAGTTTCTTTACCATAAACCATCCTTAGACAATACTTTTATCAGACACCGCCTCACCTACCCGCCCCCCCCCCCCCCCCCCCCCCGCCCAAGGGAGGAGAAACAGGTCATTTTCATGTGGCCAAACGGGATCCTTGCTGGCGCGCCTCATGGAGGTCACAGTGGTGGCAGCACTAAGAAGGGAAACCATTAGCCATCCAAGTCTTATCACTTCAGACCTGCCCACCCTGACCCTGCCAACATTCTTCCGGAAGTTAGCACAGAATGTTCATTTCAGAGAGGCAGACAGCCAATGCGGAAAAGCAAGTAGACAGAATCCCTCGTCTGCTGCTGTCAGAAAGAAGACATTCCTAGTTCCTCATCCTTCTCTTTCTCCAAAGACTGTTTCCTCTGTCTCTTCCCCCTTACACCGTGTGGGTGCCTGTAAGCAGTGAAAATGAGAATGTGTCCGCCATAAAATGCAGTGGGTAGCACTTGTATGATGACTTGTATGATGGGTATTTCTTTGAAGCCTTCCAGATATGAACAACTACTTACTTTGCCTCTTTTGTGAGTCTCCTTGGACATTCAAGCCAGCCCTGTAGCCAGTGAGCTCTGACTCTGGTCCGTGTGATAAGCTAGATCCAGATACGGTGCTGCTGATGGAATCACTTGTTGGCTTGGCTGGCCAGCAGTCAGCATGGCTTAGGGGTTGGTTCCGCTGAACATCTACTGTAAATAGTAGGCACACGTCGTGTCGTGACTTTATCATCCAAACAAAATGGTGGCACTCTCAGTGCTAGTTTACAAGGTCAAAGGAGCAAGATTAGCACATTGAGATGGTGCCTTTGTTGTGTTCATGATCAATCAGAGAACATGATCATTTGAGTCCAGTATATGGGGATGTGTTTTATTCTAGAACAGTGACTCTGAAATGATGGTGCGTTGGCCATTGGAAACTATCCCAACCTTCCCTTTCCAGGACTGTTTGCTTCCTGTAGTTTAAAATATGAGACTGCCTATAATTTTTCCTAGCATGAATTTTGTTTAAGTGCTTCTTGGAGGTGCTATCAAAACAGCAATAAATAAATATGAAGATGTCTAGTTTGTTTGCTTTTGGATATTTAATTTTTTTTTCTAACAATAAGCTGGAGTGGTTAGGAAAGGTTTATTTGCAATACTTTTTTTTTTTTTAAACCAATGTTATCTCTATCATAAAGAGCAGAGAAACTCTTTTGAATTAAGACCGTGTCCTATTCGGAGCCAGACTGCCCGGGTTTCATTCTTGGCTCCATTTTTTCAGCCAAATAATTGAGCTACTCCACTGCATACTCTGTGCCTCAGCTTTCTTCTGTAAAATGGGGATGATAAGAATACACCCACTTCATGGAGTCATTATAAAGATTAAATGATGGAACGTGTGTGGCATGCCTGGATTAGTGCCTGGCACCACGGGGTGTGCGCAGGACATATTAGGTGGGGTTTTTTGTTGCTGTTATTAAATGATCACCAAGGCTCAAAGGCAGCACTGTCCAGTAGAAATAAAACAAGCCACATACGTGATTTTCTAGTAGCCACATTAAAAAATGTAAAGAGAAAACAGGTGAAAGTCACTTTAATATTATATTTGATTCAACCCAATATATCAAAATTATTATCATTTCAACACAGGGAGCTCACCACATTTCTAGTGGAATAGCTACATTTGGCTCCTGGCTGTTGTAGCCCTCACATTTATCTCAAGGCCACAACACCTAATGAATCACATAATTCAGAACGTTCCGATTCCAACACCACCTAATGCCCAGTGCGTGTGAATAGAGAGGGTTTTTTTAAATGGTGGGGTGAAGGTGTCATTATTAATACCAACAGATAGCTTTCTTTGGTGGTAATTATGGTTAAATTCGTTTCTTTTTGTAGAAGGCCTTTCTATAATTGTCTTCATGCAGAACTGTCTATTGCTGCAGGAGGGACATGTCCTTGCGGTTAGCTAGCTCTTCTTGGATTTTATTTTTACATCCGTGGTTCAATAAGTAAACTTTGGATGCTCTGGGCTGTTGGGAATTTAATATTCCATCACTTTTGTTTAATAAGGAGGCAACACAACAGGGCCTGCCCTGTCACCCCTCAAATGTGTGGTGAAGTCAAAGTGTCTCCGTGACCTTAGGTGTGACATTTCAGTTCTTAATGCTTACCCCAGCGTTTATTATGATGTTTATAATGGACTCTGGTTTTGTTGTAAGGCCATTATATGCCCGTCCTATAACATATTGTGCACATCAGCCTTTTAATGGTTCATAATTATATCACTTTTGATTTTCTCTCATTTTTCCCCTTCAGCCATGATGGTCCCTTCCCCACATCTCATGGACGAGAGCTCTTACTGCACACGAACAGCATGAATAGATTTCAACTTTCCTTTGATTTGAACCGACAGATTAAAAACTAATTATTCTCTGTAATATTTTTACAATAAAAACTAAGTTGAAATGGATTTATATACAGTTCCAGCCAAGACATTTGCAATTCAAGGTTAAAATTATTCTTGAAATAGCACCAGTTAAAATGCAATTACAACTCCCCAAGCAGGGATAAAAGAAAGAAATGTTTTACTTGTTCACTTCAAAAGTTAAAAAGTCAATTTCACATTATAGAAATAAAAACTTTCATTTATTTTTGCTAAATGATAAAGACTTCATTAGTTATGTTAAAGTCCAGATAAATCCAAGTGTGTTTATTACTTACCTCTGGAAAAGAATAGGTGAATAAGTGTGGGTTTTATGTGGTGCATAGCTCTTCCTCCTTGTGCCCGCCATCTTGTTCCTGGTTCCCAGTTCCTTCTGTGTTGAGCCATAAGCTGTTTCTGTCCAGAGTGCAGAAAAGTGCAAATAGATTTATGTTGTCAGTCGTGGATGCCCTGCATAAGTGATCTTTCAGGGCCAGCTAGAAGGAACTCTTTGGGGACTTCTATTATCACATTCAGTAACTCCACTGCAATGTTACTCTTTCCGTGAATAATGCTGCAGGCCTGTTAGGCATGTGACATGCAGTGGCTGCGAGCATGACAGAGTCATACAGACCTAGGTTTCTAATCCTCACTTCAACGGTGGGGGGCAGAGAGGGGAGGGCGGGATGGGTTGGGGGGTGAGTGCACATGAGCGGGGGGGAGGGGCAGAGAGAGAAAGGGAGAGAGAGAATTCCAAAAAGACTCTGAGCTGAGCTTGGAGCCTGTTGGGGGGCTCGATTCCACAACCCCAAGATCATGACCTGAGCCAAAACCAAGAGTAGGACACTCAACCAGGCACCCCAGTCACTTCAACTCTTGTTTGCTTTGTGATCTTAGGCAGGTGCTGTAAAGTCTCTATGCCCAGTTTCCTCATCAGTCACAAATAATGATAATGATATCATAATACCATCAACTTTATGAGACTTCTATGAGGAAGTAAGGGAGTAAAAGGAAAGCACATAACACTCTGATCACAATGCCTTATACGTAATAAACACTCAGTAAATATTAGCTGCTAGTGTTAATGATATACTAACAGTGTTAACAATGTTACTTTAATGTTATTATTTTAAACTAAAACAAGTTAGAAACCAAAGTAACGTTTGTGAATTCCATAACAAAGTACCTGTCACAGAATGCGTTTGATAAATATACATTCCAAGGAGGACAGGAGGGAGAAGCAGATAGAGCATCTTACAGTTGTTGGAGGTTTATAATACAATCATAGTTACCACACTCCTCATAAAATAAGAAAAATAATAGTAATGTTAATAATACTTAATGAGTATCTACTGTGTGCCCAGAATTATTCCAAACACATTATATATAATAACTCATTTAATAGTAGCAAGAACCACATGGGATAGGTATTAATGTTATCTCTATTGTACAAGTAAGAAAACCGAAGCACAGAAACATCAGATACTTTGACCAAGGTCACACATTTAGCAAGTGGGGATTGAAAACAAGGTTTTGAACCCAGCTATCAAGAGTAAGAGTTCTGAGTTTGGAGAATTAGGCACAGGCCGGATCCTTAGGGCCCCACCATTAGAATTGGAAGCCCTTGAAAGTTTTTGAACAGAGGCGTGATGGCATCTCATGTACATTTTAAGAAAATCAGGGGCTCCTGGGTGGGTGGCTCAGTCGTTAAGCGTCTGCCTTCGGCTCAGGTCATGGTCCCAGGGTCCTGGGATGAGTCCCACATCGGGCTCCCTGCTCAGTGGGAAGCCTGCTTCTCCCTCTCCCACTCCCCCTGCTTGTGTTCCCTCTCTCGCTGTGTCTCTCTCTGTCAAATAAATAAATAAAAGAAAAGAAAAAGAAAATCACTGTGTGGCTGTTAAGCAGATCTAGAAGAGTTGACAATTTGTCCTGTGGCTGCAGAGTTAGGCAGTGCTGCCATCCGGCATAACTCTAGGGGGCACCTTCTCGTTGTAGTCTTTGTAAATGGAGTCCCTTGGAATCAAAAAGTAGAAGTCTGTGTCGTGGTCGGGTTCACCTTTATCGAGTGTGGTTACAAGGCAAGGGTGATGGTCAAGGACAATGGGAAGTAGCCATGTAATGACTTATCAGTGCATTTCTCACCCAGAGTATCACTGTTCACCTGCCAGAGTGAAAATGTAGACTCCCTTTGCCAATCCAGGCATCGTGGTGGTTTCCACCCAATGGCCAAACATGCCAGGCACCAACGAGAGAGACCACTGGCAATTTTCATTCAACTTAGAGGAATGACAGGGTTTTCGTGAATGCTGCCAACATACCAAAGGACATTTGATGAGTCTGCTAAGCTTGACCTCCTTTTCCTCTTTTGTATGACTGTCAAGCGAAGCTATGATCCAGTTGACAATATAATATCGTCCAGGTCATCAGTTCACTCTGAAAACCGTCACATCCTTCCTTGGAAATCTCTGGGCAAGTTGAGTTAATGACAAGGAAGCAGCCGAGCTTTTAAGACATAGCATGTCATTAAGCTGTAAGAGCAATTTAAGCAAAAGCATTTTTGTGTTAAATTCAGAACCTGCCTCTTTTTACAGTTATATGACTAATTCTTTCCTGAGGCATCAGAAATAAACTTTTTAGGAGAACTAAATGCTAGCTGTGAAAGAAGCAAGTCTTCTAAAGAATAAACAAACCTTAGAGTCGGATTGCCGAGACAGTCTCCAAGGCCATCCTTTTCTGGCATCTCAGAGATTAAACTATTTCAGGACAGATGGCTTCTCTTTCAGAAAATTTCCGGTCTAACTTGCTATGTATAGCAGTCTGGCCGCTTAAAAAAAAAAAAAAAATCACCCTGAAAGTTGAGGAATTCTTTCTATTCAACTCACGTCTCTAAGGCTTTAATTTAAACCAATTTCCTCCTTTTGGCCTTCTCTGGACATGGAGACTGGTCAGCATCTTCCACATACAAGGGCTTTTAATCACATTACTCCTAACTTGCCTTTTCTTCAGGCTAAACACTTCCCACTTCCCTTCACCTTTCCACATGGGATTTAGCCTCTGTCCCTGTAATCACTTTGGTTGGTCTTTCCCTAGACGGTCTCCAGAGAGTCTTTGCTAATTCCTTCCATGTAATTTTAAGAAGTTATTTTCTGTAAGGAAACTCTGAAACCTTCTGTCATGTATGGATGTGTTCAGTTCCGAGTTGGGTTGTCCTATCAAGTGAGTACACATTGCCAGGTTGAGGAGATTGGATTTTTTCAATACCTCCAATTATCTTCATCTGAGTGGGTCACATTTGGCAGAGTAAACAGTCCAGTTTTCTTAATTTTTCTGCTGTTACTGCCTTTCTCTGTTAACTATAAATAAATAAAGAAGGAACATCGCAAGGAAGACTGGGAAGAAAGGAAATTTTGAATAGCCACCTTGGAGTTGTTAGAAGTTACGAGACTGGTGGAGAATTGGAATAACACCACAGGACCAGATGACTTTTGCTTTTAGGCTGGTTGAGAGATCATTCTGGCTCTATTACCTTGATGAAAAAGCAGAAAAGGTTTCATGGTTTGTTATCACTTTCCATTTACAGAATTGGAGGGGAGGTGGCATGATAGGTGAATACAGGTACTTAAGTGATTTTTGTTGGCTATGATCACTATGCATATTCATTGCTTTCTCCTGCAAAGAGAAGGAGTTTCAGATCAAGCAGGTCAATTTTTGTGACATTGTCTGAAGCTGTTTGAGAAACACTGGGGTTAGTTCCAGGCTTCAAGATGACCATCCGGAAACCCAGGTTGGGGGGGCGCCTGGCTGGCTCAGTTGGTAGAGCATCTGACTCTAGATCTGAGGGTCGTGAGTTCAAGCTTCATGTTGAGCATGGAGCCTAATAGAAAGAGAGAGAGAGAGAGAGAAAGAAAGAAAGAAAAAGAAAGAAAGAAAGAAAGAAAGAAAGAAAGAAAGAAAGAAAGAAAGAAAGAAAGAGAGAGAGAGAAAGAAAGAAAGACCATCGTAATGTTCCTGTATATTTAACATTGGTGTTGGCCACCCTCTGGTCCCCGAAAGCCTAGGGCGGCCACTCATTGGCTACTTGGGAAGCATCTGACATCATTCGTCTTATAATTCTCTGCTGCAGAAAGCATTTTGAT
Organism: Mirounga leonina; assembly: GCF_011800145.1. Classification (NCBI taxonomy): domain Eukaryota; kingdom Metazoa; phylum Chordata; class Mammalia; order Carnivora; family Phocidae; genus Mirounga; species Mirounga leonina. Next base: position 29,712,565 of record NW_023270855.1, on the reverse strand, counting down.
TGGGTATTCAGTGAGCCAAATGGGCCAGAAAGAGTTCATTCAGTTTCTCTCTTTTTCATTCCATTTTCATCCCCCACTTCAAGGAATTAGTATTTCCCATGGCTGGGCATTTTAGATTAATTTTATTTCTTTGGTGACCAAGATAGCTTTGTGGTCCACTGAAAACAGATCTCTGGCACCCAGCCTCAGCTTCATTTCTCTTACATCAAAACATTACTGTGTGTGTGTATGTTTTTTTAATGAGCAGAAGATTGAGGGCTACGGAGAATCCTTTTTAATAATGGAAATATGACCCTGAAGTCCTGATTTTTTTTTCTTTGCTTTTCCATAAAAGTTTGGTCCGTAGCCTTGTGGAAAGTATTTTTTAATAGTATGAATAATAATGATCACAGCTAATCCTTACCATGGACTTAATGGCTGCTAAATAATTTACATTCATTTTAATCTTTTCAATGATCTTATAAGATAGCTGCTAGTATTATATCTGTTTTATATTACATATATATATATAATGTTTGTATATATTGAGTTACTGATGCTTTAATGGTTTGACTATGATTACCCATCTGGTAAGTGTTGAAATTGGGTAGTTTACCTCACGAGCCATGCATTTAGCAGCTTTCTGCCTTAGCAACTTTGCTGAACTGAATCCCTAGTACATACGCAAGAAGATGCTTTAGTAAAAAGTGAATCACTAGTATTTACTGAGCTCTTCTGTGCCCGGGACTGTTTTAAGCACTGCACATGAGTTATCTCATTGAGTACTGGCACAAACCCTATCGGGGTGGGCACTGCTGTGATTATCACTGTTTTATTGAGGAACAGTTGAGGCTCAGAGCAGGGAAGCAGCTTCCTCAGGGCCCCAGAGCGGGTGAGCTATGGAGCTAGAATTTCCATCCAGGTCGTCTGGCACCGGAACCTGCCAGTTTCGCCATAGCCTTGTGCTCCTTCCCAGAATACTAACAGTCTTGCCAGGGGGCAGAGCAGAAGGACTGGAACTCTTTTCTGAGACACAAACTAAAAGAGTTCTGTACAAGTCTCCTCCGGTGGAGTGTTCTCCCGGTTCGCGCACCCCCCTCCCCCGGCCCCGTGTTGTACCACATCGCTTTTCTCATTCTTGGTTTTTTCCCCCCTCCCCTCTCTGGTTCTCTGTTTAGCTCGAGGCTTTTTACTCCATCTTCACTACAGAGCAGCAAGACCACGTCAAGTCGGTGGAATATCTGAGAAATAACTTCCGGCCACAGCAAGGTCTGAATGACAGGGTGGTGTCCAAGTCTGCGGTCCGCGACGCCTGGAACCACGACATGACGGACTTCTTAGAAAACCCACTGGGGACAGAAGCCTCTAAAGGTATATTTGGATTAAGTGCCCCTGCCCGGAGGAAGATTCCTTATCATAAATTACTTTAAATTAAAAGGAGTTCCAAACCAGCCAAGAGTTGGAACTTGGTGTTAAGAACATATGTTTCTCTGTTAAAAGAGGCTTGTCTGGATGATAAATAGAAGCAGTTGTGGGAATAACTTCAGTTAAATAGATATGTTCAGAATTGCCCTTTTGACTAGTAGTACGTCAGTCATCCTGTTGGTATTTTTACCTTGTAACATCAACACTAACTAGTGAATGTCTAAAGGCAGCTCTTGGGTTGCAGCTCTCTTACCTTGCACCTGCCCCTCCACCCCCTGCCATTGGGATCAGGACACTGTCTCTGACCTCAGGCACCAGCACCTTTGACTTGCCCCCCAGCACTCCACCCTGCAGCCTGCCCTTACCTCCTTACTGACCTCTTCCACACCAGGCAGGACCTCCCCCTCCGGCTCTCCATCCCTACCAGATGCCATGTGGCCTTTTTAAAACCATTATTTAACAGTTTGATTCCCATCTCCGATAAACATGAGTTTATTCTTTTCAGGCATCTTAATCTTTTTCCATTTCTACATTCTCATGTGAATTGAACAAAATTTCTCTCCCAGGAAACTAGAAAGTCAGATCCTACCCTCAGAGCTCAACTTCAAGCTCCATGATTTGTCCTCATTGTAGCTTCAAGTTCGGGAAACACTTAGAGACTAAGGCTGATCAAAATTCCAGTACTTGGTGGGGAGGGTGCGCCTGGGTGGCTCAGTCGTTAAGCGCCTGCCTTCGGCTCAGGTCATGATCCCAGGGTCCTGGGATCGAGCCCCGCATCGGGCTCCCTGCTCAGTGGGGAGCCTGCTTCTCCCTCTCCTTCTGCTGCTCCCTCTGCTTATGCTCTCTTTCTCATTCTCTTTCTCTCTCTCTCTCAAATAAATAAATAAAATCTTAAAAAAAATTTCAGTACTTGTAAGGGAGGACGGAATAAGAAGGACTTTTCTTTGGAAGGGAGGAAGGAATTAGAAGGAATTTTCTTTGGAAGAAAGGAAGGAATTAGAAGGAATTTTCTTTGGAAGGGAGGAAGGAATAAGAAGGAATTTTCTTTGGGTGTGAGGAGATGGTTCTTTCCAGTGATCTCCTCTCCGAAATTGTGAGTTTGGGTCATATGGGAAGGGCTTGTGTCATTAATCAACACTGGACACAGACTGTGGTATTTTTAGTGGGGTAAGTTACACGGGGACATTTTGTTTCAAGAGTGCCCCCACCCCCAATAAAAAGGACCAATTTACTGGCATATGACCTTTGTAGGAACAAGTGGGAGATGCGATTATATTCCACAAATAACTGCATTGATGTGCATTTTGATGATAAGAATGAGCCCATTTTCCAGGCTCATATATCTGAAAAGAAGCTAACAGGAGAGGAAGAGGAGCTTAAGAATGTGATCGTTTCCTTCTTGTGGTTTTGTGTGAGGATGGTGAGAGAAGCTAGTCTGGCCATATGCCATCAAGAAACGCTTGAGGGTCAAGTAATTTGGAGCTGACACTTTGTCAAGGGCGTCATTTGTCAGCTGGGAACAATGGGTGGGTTAAGAAGCATGCAAACCCAGGAAATGTCTTAGGTTGGCCAGCATAGCACACCTCACTTGGGCTAATTTTGTTTTTTAACCAAGCTAAAAATAAAACGACCAAGCTCGAAAGCTTTCTCCCAAGAGAACTTGCTTGGGAAAAGAAGAATCTCTTAGGGATTGAGTATTTTGTGAGAGGTGAATGCGGAGGACGTGTGGGGGATGACGAATTTATATCGCAAGTGAATGCAAGATCTGGTAGCTCAGAATTGCTGAGGTTATGACAGTTACAAAGTTCTTTCCTAAGAAATGGGTTGAGTATATAATATATCAGCTGTGCAGAGGGAATGCATGGCTCTTATTACCCAAAACAGTCAGAGAAGATAATGGTCTCTGTCGCATTAAATTGTCAAAGGGGGCAAGATCTTCTACTGAATGGGCTTTCTCTGGATTTGAGCAGAGCCTTGGACCCTACCTTAAATATAGGGAATCAGTTCTTCACACTACAAGATTTTGTTGCAGTTATCATGGTGTGTGTGTTGTATTGCTAACTCCTAAAATGTGTGAATATTGAAATGTTTTGTGATCTTTTTAGAAGCAGAGAAGGTAAGTAAGTACAGTCCTATTTGTGTTTTAAGCATAATCCTGGAGTGTAACATACAGAAAAGTGTGCATGCACCACCTGATGCATTTTCACCCCCCAAATAGACTTGAATAGCAAACCCCCAGGTCAAGAGACGAGCATCACCGGCTTCCCAGGGGCACCTCCATCTCCTTCTTTCTAGTAACTGTCCATTCCCGTGGGTAACTGTGAGCATGAATTAGCTTTGCCTGTTGTTGAATTTCATAGAAATAGAATTATCCACTCTGTCCTTTTTTGTGTCTTGCTTTTTTCACTCTACACTGGTTTTGAGGGTCATCTACGCTGTTCCCTGTAGTTGTGGTTTGTTCTTACTGCTGAATTTCATTGTGAGACTCTACCTGAATTATTTATCCACTTCAGTATATATGAATTGTATGGATGGTTTCCACATTTTTGTGATGATGAAAATTCTTGACGGTGCTTTTTGATGAGCATCTGGACACATCTCTGTTGGGTATGAACCTGGGGGTACAGTGACGGCAGCCTGCAGTACACATATATGTTCCGATTTGGTTGGATACTGCTCAACAGTTCCCCAGAGTGATTCTATGAACCATGTTATGCTCTTGCCAGCAGTCGGTCAGGGTTTCCTGCTTTTTTTATAGCATAACATACATATCATAAAATACAGCTATTATAAATGTACAATTCAGTCATTTTTAATAAATTTAGAGTTATAGTTCTGCTTATAGTTATATATGATCCAGTTTTAGAACATTTTCATCACCCCAGAAAGTTCCTTCAATTCTTTCTCCTGTCCTCAGCAACAGGCAACCTCTGATCTGCTTTTATCTGTCATGTGACATTAGGATTTTAAGATTGTAGCATCCATCAGTAGCTCATTCCTTTTTATGGTACACTAGCATCCCTCTGTTTTTTTTTAATAACGGCTTTATCGAGATTTCATTCACATGCGATAAAGTTCTTTTTTTTTTTAAAGCGTGCACTTCAGTGGAATTGAGTATATTCACAAAGTTGTTCATCACTACTACCTACTTCCAGAACAGTTTTATCACTCCCCAAAAGAAGGTCCATACCCGTTAGCAATCACTCACTCCTTCTTCCTCCCTTTCTTTCTCCCATTCCTCTCGCTTTCCCGGCCCGAGGCAACTTTCTGTGTCTGTGGATTGGCCTGTTCTAGATATTCCATATAAATGGAATCATACAATATATGCCTTTTTGTCTCTGGCTTCTTTTAGCGTAATATTTTGGCATAATATTTTCAAAGTTCATCCATACTGGAATAGAGCTCAGGATTTTTCATTCGATGGCCAAATAATGTATCATTGTACGAATATACCACAGCTTATCTGCTTATCAATGGATAGATGTTTGAATTTTTTCCACTTGGTGGCTGTTGTCAGTAATACTGCTATGAACATTCATGTTCGACTTTTTGTGTGGACATAGGTTTTCAGTTCTCTCAGATGTATACCTAGGGGTAGAATTGCTGAGTCACATGATAATTCCAGTTTTCCAGTTTTGAGGAACTGCCCACCTGTTTGCCAGAGCCCTTGCCCCAGTTTGCATTCCCATCAGCAATGTATAGGATTTCTCCACATCCTCACCAACACTTGCTATATGTCTTTTTTTATTTTAGCCATCCCCGTGGAGGTGAAGTAGTATTGATTTGCATTTCCCTAATGACCGATGATGTCCCTGTTTGTTTTTAAATGCACATTTCATGGAATCATGGTCTACATGACCAAATGCTCCTCCTTTTTTTCCTCTAAGAAAACTCAGGTAATTCCATGGCATGATGGGCCAAAAGCCAGCCACAAATGCTCACAATCAGGCAGGCAGCCTAGAGGGCATAGATTATTGACCTTAGACATTTATGCAGTAAAGAGTCCCAATAGAAAGGAAGAGTCCCTTTCTCTTCTCCAGTCTTCTGCAAAAAAGATTTGAAAGAGAAGGATGGTGTCCTATAATCTTCAGGTAATTCAACAAAATGAAGCCTGTCTGGTTGGCATTCTGTATCTGATCACTGTTGGAAATTTTCAGTGCCTAAGAGAGCACAGTGTTGACTGTGGAACTGTGCATTTCTTATGCTATTGTTATAGAAGAAAGAAAAATAATTACTTAAGACAAGAGTCAGTAAGCTTTCTTGATTAAGGACCAACTAGTGAGCACTTAGTCTCTTGTGGAAACTACTCACTCAGCTCTGCCACTCTGGCATGAGGGCAGTCATGGACAATATACAAATGAATAGGTGTAGAAAACATCTTCCCAAAACACCTTATTTACAGAAGTAGGCAGCAGGCCAGATTGACCAACTGGTCCTCTAGGGGATGCCTCAAAGGAAGATGGAGAAACTCAATCATAGGCTCAGTTTAAGGTAAATATTTTCTGTCTTAAAGATGGCAGTGACCATGACCATGAAGCATTGGGTGGTTCTACTTCTCCATTCCACTGCAAGACCTTAGGACCAGTTAAGTATTTATTAACTCAGTAACCAACCACTTACCAGTTCGCTTTAACACCTGGTCATCTTTCACAACAGACGTGTAAACAGAGCCTCCGTGGACTGATTACAGCCGCGTACCTCCCTCGTTCCCTCGGCTGTGATCATTGACTGGTGCTCATTGAGCAGCGCAGTGAGGAATGCCTGAGTTGATGTGCCCCCATCTTGCCCTTCTGTCAGGATGATTGGACATACTGGAATAGAGAAAACAGAATCAAGCCTTTCAGTGCCAGCACTAGACCCATGGCCATGTACAACACCAAAGGAAAGGGGGGAGAAGTCATCTTAATACTGTATTGTTGCTGAAGAAAGACTTATAATGGATGTCATCCATAAAAAAATATAAAGCTTTAGTTCCAGTAAATGGAAGCAATATTTAGGCTCGGTGGATTGTTCAAGGGACATCCAATTCGCCACTCTGCCCTTTGTCGGTAAATAACTTGGACAGACTTTAGGATTTAATGGGCTGTCATTTCAGTTATTCTGCAACACAGCCCGGGCACATGGAAGAGCATTTGGTGATTAAGTGCTGAATACTGTCTATTGTGAAGACTTTTGGAACAGTGAACGGAGGAAAAATAACTTTCCTTCCAACAACATGAAACATATGGTTTATTAATTTAACGAAACCTGTTCAAACCACAGTGGAATCAAAACCACTTGATCTGATAATTTGATTTGATGGCTTAAAGTGGCACTGCTTAATGTAATAAAAGCAAAAGAAACAGAACACTGGGGTGCCCGTATGCCCCTCCAGTCTCCTAAGTCGTGCCATATTTTTTGAAGGATGGTCTTTGCTTCTGCTGATGGAGCGATCTCTTTTTTAGCTACATTTTCAATGGTAAAGATTGCTTCCTGTTTTGGTTTAAAGCAGTTTTTTAAGAACATATACCACTGTGTGAGAATGTCTTTTTTTTTTTTTTTTAAGATTTTATTTATGGGGCGCCTGGGTGGCTCAGTTGGTTAAGCGACTGCCTTCAGCTCAGGTCATGATCCTGGAGTCCCTGGATCGAGTCCCACATCGGGCTCCCTGCTCAGCGGGGAGCCTGCTTCTCCCTCTGACCCTCCCGACCCTCCCCCCTCTCATGCTCTCTCTCTCTCAGTCTCTCTCTCTCAGATAAATAAATAAAATCTTAAAAAAAGAAATTAAAAAAAAAAGATTTTATTTATTTATTTGACAGAGACACAGCGAAAGAGGGAACACAAGCAGAGGGAGTGGGAGAGGGAGAAACAGGCTTCCCACAGAGCAGGGAGCCCGATGCGGGGCTCGATCCCAGGACCCTGGGATCATGACCTGAGCCGAAGGCAGATGCTTAACGACTGAGCCACCCAGGTGCCCCTGTGTGAGAATGTCTAAGTAACTAGCCTATTTTAAATCAGAATACATTGAGAAAGAGCATCCCATTTCCCACCCAAATTGGCAAACAAAGAAGTAAATCCATGATTGCTTTTAAAAAGAGTTTGACTTTGAAATTCACGGTTTTTTGCTATTTTGGGAGAAAATATTAATGTTCTGTTTTTAGTTTAGTAATTTCTACTCACCAGATTAATGAGCTTAAATTACTTTATCTTATTAAAAGAAGCTCTGATATGAGCACTTAATTCCTTTGTAGGCAGCTGTCCTCCCAAAAACTCTTCAAAAAGTTATCCTGTTACTTTCAGAAACTTCCAGCACAGAAAAATGCTAAGAAAAAAACACTTTTAACACAGCTCCCATGGAGTGTTTGTCACCCCTTTCTTTTAAAAATAACTGTCATTAGCCATTACTTTTTAACCTTGCGAGTGATTAAAAAAGAAGACAAAAAAGTAGGGCTGTTTTAAGGATTCTCCATCATCTTAGGTTCTCATTCTACTGAAGGTCAGGCCATGCTGTAGCAAACATTTTTACATGCTTCGGCATCCTATGACTACTATAACTTTATGTAAATATGTAAAGAGTTGGTATAACTTGCCTTTGATTGGTTGACATGAAGTTGATATTTAGTAGACATTTAATGTAGCATTAACTACTCTTACTTCATGGTTTGTAGTCAGTGAATTTCTTTTCACTTGTTAGACATCTTCAAATGCCACTGGGGAGCTTGTTGGCTCTAGAAGCTGTGCCTAAAGCACCAGTGGTTACACAGGCTATGGGGAGGGTGTTATAAGCCAGACACTATGTTGGCCTCATCTGTTCATATGCCTTCTTTAATCCTGAAAACAACCTCCACCACTTTTCATTTCACTTTTTATTTACCAAATATTTCTTGAGCATCTACTGTGGACAAGTTCTAGGCACTAGCAATAAAGGTAACAAGGGGGCAGAGTCCCTCATCATGGAGCTTGTGTTTTAGTGGGGAGAGAGAAATAAACAAGTCAACTGACAATGATAAAGCTTCAGTGTTCCAAAGATCCAATCGGGTCATATTGTAAGAGTAGTAGAGTGTGGTGAAGCAGTGGGGAAGAGATCTTCCCTGCATAGGACAAGAGGTGATAAGGAGCCAGCCCTGCAAAATTCTTAGAGGGCAAGGTCATTTGCAAAGGGCCTGAGGCATAGGGACCAGCATGGAGAGATGGGCTAATATCATGTCTGGAAAAGACTCTTCTTGGTATTCTTATGGCAGTGGGAAGCCTTTAGAGAGCTTTAAGAAAGGCTATGGAATGATCTGAACAGGTTTTCAAACCCATCTCTCTTGACTGTTATGTGAAAAATGTTTGCAGGGGACTTGGGATGGAGCTTGCAAGACCAGGACACGGGCGATAGAAATATTCCCTGCGGATAACAGTGGTTGCATGTTGGTGATCCTGGTAGAGGCAGAAGTGATCCATTAGGGATGGAGTTTGGAATAGAGCCTCTGAGATTTTACTCATCATTTGGATGGAGGCTGTTTGGGGGTGAGCAAAAAGAGAAACATAGCATTACTGTTTTTCTTTAACAGATGGGAGGGGTCTGAGACTCAGAGAGAGCAAGGGAACATCCAGAGCCTCTCAGCCAGGAAATGAGAGAGTGGGTGGAGATGTGAACCAAGGTTTTCTTATGTCCAAATGCAACATTCTTTCTATTTTCCAAGGGACTGCCAGCTTCCAAATGAATCTACAAGCAGTGGCCTCTTTGTTTTAAATGTCATTAGGTGGCTTGAATAACACAGTGTATTACTCCCTCTCTGAACAAAAGAGCTTCAAAAATAAACATCCTTGTGGGGATTGGGTATTCTTCCTAAAGATCTGAGTTTATCATCTGAAAAGAAATCATTGGGCTCAGTCTTTATCTGCTTTGCTTACATTTGGGGGGTTATCTTGGGTGCTCAGGGCACGGGCTACTGAGGTTTTGATCACAGGGTCATTCCCTGGGAGGGCCAGTGCACCCACTTGACCTGCATGCTGGGGCCTCCTAATCTGAGGGTCTTGTGCATCCTTGGATCAACAGCACCTGACACAGCACCTAGGACATAGCGGGTATATAGTCATTGTTTGCTCATGAAATGAATGAATGAATGATGAGATAATATAAAGTGATAGGTAAAAATACAGATTTTGGAGTCAAGTAAACCTGAACTCAAATGCCAGGCCAACCACTTACTCTTGTGCATCCTTGCTCAAGATAATACCCAAGTCTTGCTTCTTTGTAAAATACAAATAATAATCACAACCCGTTCCTTGGCTTTGACCTTTAAAATGAAACAGTGTAGGGAACAAAGAGTACAGAGCCTAGGACATGGAAAGTTCTCTGCAGATAATTATACTTTCTTGTCTGTAGGTCCACAGTGGCTTCTTTGTATGCTCAGGACAAACTATTATATGTGACATGATTACTGGAGAACACATTTCAGAATAAGGGGACCAGGATCTCTTCCTGGTAGAAATGCAAACCGAGGCTGTTGGAATGTCTTAAAACCTTCCCAGTGAAATCTGCTGTCCTTACATGGTGCCCACATCCAGGCCCCTTGGTTCTCATTTATGTAAATATGTAAAGAGTTGGTATAACTTGCCTTTGATTGGTTGACATGACATCTTGAACTTCACTTCCCTTGGCATCCTGCACATCAGTTCACCTACACTCCCAGTCCCAGAGTCTGTACCCTCTGCCTCGAAGGCCATTGCCTCACCTCCATGCCTCATCCACCCCTCCTCAGCCTTCATAGCTCTGCTCTAGGGTACCTTCCCCCCGGAGATTTCCTGATTGGTTGGCCCACCTGCTTGTGTTGGGGTACCAGGACCTTTCTCTGGTAACACTTCTCACAGTTGGAATTTTATGTTCAGTTGTGTGTTTTTCCCCCTAATGTCTAGCTCTCCCACCACCCCATAAGCTCCATGAGGGGTGAGACTGTCTTTTTATTTCTTTTTTGTTGGGGAGAGGGTACAGTGCTCACTTTTGGCTCCTCTGTGAATATTTGACTAGATGGGTGAATGGGTGGATAGATGGATGGATGGATGTATGGATGGGAGGATGGGTGGGAGGATGGATGGATGGATGGGAGGACGGATGGGAGGATGGATGGATGAATGGGATGGATGGATGGGAGGAGGAGTGGGAGGATGGATGGATGGATGGGAGGAGGGGTGGGAGGATGGATGGATGGATGAATGGATGGATGGGAGGAGGAGTGGGAGGATGGATGGATGGATGGATGGATGGATGGATGGATGGGAGGAAGGGTGGGAGGATGGATGGATGGATGGATGGATGGATGGATGGATGGATGGGAGGAGGAGTGGGAGGATGGATGGATGGATGGATGGATGGATGGATGGATGGGAGGAAGGGTGGGAGGATGGATGGATGGATGGATGGATGGATGGATGGGAGGAGGAGTGGGAGAATGGATGGATGGATGGATGGATGGGAGGAGGGGTGAGAGGATGGATGGATGGATGAATGGATGGATGGGAGGAGGAGTGGGAGGATGGATGGATGGATGGATAGGTGGATGGGTGGGTAGGAAGGAGGGAGGGATGGTTGGATGGATTAAGCTAATCCATACATGCCAGGTGGCCAAGAGTCAAAGGATTCTTGCCCCAAGAGTTGGCACATTCGGGACATTTCTAATCTAGGCCAGACTAGGTCCTCTTATGGGAGGAGCATAGCTAGTCATTTGGAGTAGGGTTCCACACTACTCCCAGTCCCTGACATCAGAGAGGCTCCTGAGGTTTGGGAAGCCATCTTCTACTTTGACCATGAACTACTTAGATGGAAGTGTTCATCTCAAAAAACCATGGACAGAGGGCTTTCCTCTCCCTCCCAAGGAGCAACCAGTCTACACACCGAAAAGCACACCAAATAGGCACTGGTGTCAGGATACTTCCAGGCAGAACTGTGTTATGGCTTGAGAGCTGTTGAGCAGATATCAGTAACAGACACCAGGGGCTGTCTATCATTGTCACACTTTATAAATATTACCTAATTACTTAATCCTCACTATCTCCAGGCAGATAGGCAGAGTTTGATCTTCAAGGCCGACTTAGCAACCCTCCTACAGCTTCAGCTTTTCTTTGCTCTCTAGAAAAATCTTCCCTGATGTCGGGTTTGTTTGTGCGGACACTGTGGAGCTGGTGAACAGTAATCTGGAAATTAATAAAGGTCAACAGCATCCTTCCTCCCAGAGCGACACACGTCCCCTTTTCCTAGCTAACCAGAATTCATGGCCCGTGAAGCATGAGGCTCCGAGATGTTCACATGCATCTCCATGGAGTCACAGGAGAAATGTAGCTGGGAGACAGACTATTTATCTTCCCCATCCTTCCCACTGATTATTCCACAAACAAACACACTTTAGTTGAGGCTGTTTTTCTTCAGGTGCAAGGAAGGTGTACAGAACCCTTGGCTTAGGCCACAAGAAACCTCTCACCTCCCCCGTCCCTGGGGCCTGATAATCAAAGACCCCTCTATAAAGGCACAGTAACGGGAGCCCTGTGTCGAGTCCTCTGGAAGCATCTTTTTCTCTTGCCTTCTTGGCACAGCCAGTGGTGCTCATGGCTGCGGGCTTCACTCCTGGGAACCTCTCTTCCGTGGTTCTGTGATTACAAAGCAATGGTCTGAGCACTTGAAATGAGCATCTTGGCTCTCCCCTTTCAGATCTCTGCCTGTGTTGAAAAGGTGCTGTCTACATGTCTGACACTAAATGATAATAGGTATCATCAAGTGCGAAGAGCCCTGCGGTTTCTATGCTCATGGTCTGGTACCAGCAAAGCCTACCCAGAAGAGAGGAGCCTTCTCAGTGAGGAGTGTACTGACCACGTAAATCCGTTGGTTCCAGCAACCAGCTAGAAGCCCATGTGCCTCCTCAGGGTGTGTGGATCCATATGCCAGGGGCAGCCAAGAGACCAAGGGGGCTCAGTCCTTCCCGTGTGCTGAATAGGTAATTGCCCCTGGGGTCCACCAGGGGCACTTCCTGTTCATAGTCTGGTTCCTCTTGGAAGCGGCAGACTTCCTGTTCTCCTCTTGGGACCTCTTGGCCAGGCCTAGGAATGGCTGTTTGAGGCCGCTCCCCAGGTATGGGAGACCCTGGAACCATCCCACTGAGGGCCATCCTAACCAAACGGCCTAACCAAATGGTGCAGATGCCGCATCTGGGGGTTGAAATGAGGTTGGAATCCAAACAGTGGAGCCCATACCCTGAGCCACAACTAAGATCAAATAAGAGGAATATGTCAAGGGAATGTCAGAGATTTAATTTTTTTTCTAGATTTTATTTATTTGAGAGAGTGAGAGAGAGCACGAGCAGGGGGAGGGACAAAGGGAGAAGCAGACGCCCTGCTGAGCAGGGACCCCCCCCCCCCAACACGGGGCTCAATCCCAGGACCCTGGGATCATGACCTGAACTGAAGTCAGGTGGTTAACCGACTGAGCCACCCAGGTGCCCGAGAGGCAGAGATTTAGAGCTAACAACGTGACTGTTGTGCAGGAGCCAGGATACCTCTTTTAATCCTAATAGATACCCAGCCTTGGGGATACCTCTTTGTAAGAGAAAAATTATTGTAAGAACCAAATTGAAACACATACGGGCACCCTGACCTAATGAATCACATCATCTAGAATCAATGGCTAAACCTATCAGTGTGGGTCATTAGTTGATCTCTTGACATAGCTATTGGAACCACTTATAAAGGCAGCTCATGGGATCTTAGATCTTGGGTGGTGTTGAGGTGAAAAAATCTCACATTGCTGAGGGCAGCTACAGAACTCTAGGTGACCGGGGCATTTCTTGGTGATCAGTGAGGCCATGACATCATTTCAGTGGTGGGAAATAGGAGACTCAGCCAGAGAAAACCCAGCTCCAGCACGAGGTCCCTGGGCCTCTGTTCACCCTAGCCCTGCACCCTGGTGTCTGGTACAGACCTCCCTGTGGAGCCCGTGCCCAGGGCAAGGCAGAGGGAGAATGGAGAAGTTCAGGGGTGCTGTCTGGAAAGGACGCTGGGCTCACTTACAGTGGGATGGGTCCACTTTGCCCTGCTGGCAGGAATTCACGGCGTCTTCAACTTGAAAGGGAGGGAAGGCAGCCCTACAGTACAGGGAGTCCAGCCTACCACCCAGTGTCCAAGAAGCAGCTGTTGTCAAGTGGGGCTGGGAACATGCATCGGTCTGAACTTGGCCACCTCCCCGAGCGCCGAGCTGAACAATGCTTTTTCCTGTGCAGGACACAGACACCCTCCCATGCCTTTAACTCTCAGGAAGAGGGCTCTCACGTAGAAAAAAAAAAGACTCCAAGGAGGTAGGAGAGGTCAGGAAGAGCATAATGTGGGAAAGTCAGAACCGCATGCTTGGAGGACTGGAGAATTGAATTTCTGCTTCAGCCTTCCCAGTCACTGGCGGCTGTAGCTCAGTGCTGAGCATGGGGCTCTGTTACATGCACAGCAGAGACAGCTGATGGGATAAGCATGCTTTTAGATTTGCTGTCTTCCATGGTAATTGTCACACAGAGCATTTAATCCTCAGTTGTTGGCTGAGAAACTGATTGCACACCAGGGCTTGTTCATGGGAATGGAGGGGATGCCATTGGGTGGTGTAGAAGAAAAATCCACAGATAGATTAGAAAAACTTAAGTTCTCTCTCCTGTGTAAGGGAAACCCCAGTTCTCAGTTCTGATACTTTCTCCCTGGAGATAGAGCATCAGATCTCACAGATTAGGGGCTCAGTCCCAAAAGATTGTGCCCACCCCACTTCAGATGCCAGTCATAAGTAGTAGGTCCCCAGGTTCCCAAAAACTTCTGTCCGACTTGGCTACAAATCACAGGTTCCCACAACCCTCTCTTCAGGTTTGATTAATTTGCTAGAGTACCTCACTTGGGGAAACACACAATTGTGCTCACCAGTCTATTAAAGCATATGATAAAGGATACAGATGAACAGCCAAATGAAGAGGTACATAGGGAGAGGTCTGGGAGGGTCCCCAGGGTAGGAGTTTCTGTCCCTGTGGAGTTAGGAGCGTTCCGTCACTTAGAGATTTACAAGAGTTTCAGGAGCCCTCTGCCAGGGATTGGGGTCCAGAACAAACATTAGAACAAGAGATTCTCCTAGTGCTCTTATTACTCAGAAAATTGCAAGGGTTTTAGGGGCTCTGTGCCAGGAACTGGGGGCAGAGACGAACGTATGTGTTTTCTGTTATAACCGGATGCATTAGTTAAGACACCGTAGATTAAAACCTAAAAACAGTTGTCCTTGTGCATGGCAGAATGTGGGGCCATCGTGCACCAGAGTCTCTCCCATCATGAGAAAGTGGCTGTTCAGCAAAGCCTGGCCTTGAGAAAGACCCACCTAGGGATGGACTCTGGCTCCACCACCTCCTGGCTTTGAGACCTAGTCTTGGACCCTTTCTCTTCATTCTCTGCTTGCCAGCCATGCTAGTTTTCTTTCCAGTTTTCCAGCTGCAGGGCCTTTGTACAAGCTGGGTTTTTTCTGTCAGACGTATCTAAGCCTCCTTCCTTCCTGTTCATTTGATAAACCTTACTCTTATTCAGATGTCATTTCAAACATCACTCTGCTCAGTAAATCTTTCCTAACCAACCCCCCAAACCTGGGTCAGGGTTCCTCATTAAACCTTTGTATAGGGGCGCCTGGGTGGCTCAGTCGGTTAAGCATCTGCCTTCTGTTCAGGTCATGATCTCAGGTCCTGGGATCGAGCCCTATTGTTGGGCTCCCTGCTCAGCCGGGAGTCTGCTTCTCCCTCTGCCCCTCCCCCCCGACTTGTGCTCTCTCTCTGTCTCTCTCACACACTCTCTCAAATAAATAAAATCTTTAAAAAAAAAAAACCCTTTGCAGAGAATAACTTAATATTTTTTAAATTACATAATCCTTAGTGCTGGGAGTATTTAAACATTTTGGATGCCATGGACCCCTGCAGCCATCTGGTGAATCCCATAGACTTCTTTTCATATAGATGGTTTTTAGATGCATAAAATAAAGTAAAATAGATTACCACGGAAGCCAATTATCCTTAGATATTATTAAAAAAATTTTAATTGTAATATAGTAATTAATCTGCTTCTTGATGAAGGCATTAAATTATAAAATCTAGCAGCAGGTCTAATAACCTTTGTAATTTTGAAATAATAATGAACATGAAGGAAAATTTGAGATCTTGGCAACAACTGTATTCTACCAGGAATATATCTGTGATTTCTTTTGGTGATGTCTCATAGGTCCTGCAAATTACTGCTCCTGCACTTTGTTGCCAGTATATGAAATGTAAGGCAATACTAAATTTTAGTTAGAGATCAATGAAAATAAAAGTATATTTTTCCCCCATCCATGTTCACAGATTTCTGTGGATTCTATCTAGAGCCCCTAAGAAGCCCTAAGTTAAGAACTCTGTTTTAGGAAGATTAAGTGGTTGATGTGTTTCTCTGGGCTGTAATCTCTAGGAGGTCCAGGACCATGTCAATTTGTGTTCCCCCTTATTCCTAGTTCCTGGTCAGCATCCTGGTACCTAGCAGGTGCTCAATAAATACTTAACCATAGCAACTCTTTATAGCACAATTCCTATACGTCAGTCAGAATGTGCTTGCGCGTTTCATTCATTTATCCTGAAAGTTTTACCCAAGCTTTATCCAAGACCATACAGCTGGTATGTCCAGAACCAAAGCAGTCTGCCTCCAAAGTGAAAAAGTGAATGGATGACCCTCCTGGATCTCTGACTCTACAACAGGGGTAATGGTGGAGCCAGGAGCCCGAGAGAATTAACAGAGAGGATTTCTCGACATGGTTTGTGACATGCACTAACTCAGCCCAGGGCCAGGCTCATCAGATAGGACTCATTACTATTGCAACGTCAGCACAGAACAGTGCAGAGTAAAGGCCTTGGGAGTGGGCACCCTGCACCACCCCACGTATTTCCCGCATCCCCATGATGGTTTGGGAGACCACGTGCTTAGACTGTATTTCTGATAGGGAGAATGGTGATAGGGCTCCATCCATCCAGGGCCTCAAAGGAGTTGGAGGCTGCTCTGGAAATTGTCTAGAGACCCTTATAATCTCCTCTGTCATTGAGAACAGAGAGGATGGGGAAGACTTAGAGCAGAAGGAGGCTTGCGGTAGCCATGTGTCGTACCTGTTTGGGGCCGGTTTCACCTTTGAAACCTCCGAGTAACACTCCTGACATTTTTATTACCATCTTGCAGATAGGAAAACCAATGTGTGAATAGAACGCTCGTGACCTTCCCATGGCTCGCCCGCCACCCACTCTGGTTTCGAGTGAAACAGATTGGGTTCTAGTCCGGAACCCCCCTCCCTCTCTGTCATTGGCCCGGCGCTGTGACTTGGGCTCCCTGAACCCCATATCCTCCTCACCTTTAAGGAGGAGAATAATTGAACCCACCCCTCGGATTTATTTATGCGTGCATGGATTATCTGAGGTAAGTGCACGGACCTGGCCCTCAGCGTGTGCTTGGCAGCCGGCAGCTCCAGATGGACATTATTCAGATGTCATAAAAACCCAAAAGGCCGGAGCTGAGGCCCGGCTTTGATGTCCCCCTTCCCGGTTCCAGCACCATCGTCCGTGTGCAGCTTCCCTTTTGTGAGCTCTTGGCCGGGGATGGGGGGCGTGACACCCCAGAGTACCGGGATTGTAAGTTTGAAGTCCTACCTGGTCTGCTTGGGGGGATTTCATGTTTACCGAGGCCTCTTTGATTCAGCCCTTCAAAAAGAAAAATCCTTCCCTGAGGCCATTTCTTTGGAAATTTCCCCTACAGGACTACATGTTCAAGGGTTCTTGAGCTGAGCCGGGAGGAGAAAGAAGTGACAGGCGTTTAAGCTGTCTGAGGCGAGGCTCCGTGGCTCCAGGCCACTTGAGTGCGTCTCTTCTGCCCCAAGAGGAGATAGTGTTACTGCCCCCTCTCCCTGCCAGGCAGGGCCCTCGGACACCCACCCTGTGTGGTAGATGATGTCACAGATTCCCCCTTCCCCGGCCCCCTGGCCCAGGCACAGTGTGATTGCCGGTGAAATCATGAGTCTGTGCCAAGTTGCTGTGTTGGAACAGCGCTGGCCCCTTGACTCCTGATCAGGAATCAGCCTGTTGCCTCCCTGGGACACTGGGGCTGTGGGGTGCAGGAAGGAGACCCTTCAATAGTTGAAGGCACTTGCAAGATGCCGGGGACTTTGAAACAGAGCCCATCACATCAGTTTATCTACCCCCCAGAAGGAAGAGGGGTAGGGGTGGGGCTGGGGGGGAACGACCCTTTTCTAAGAACCACTGAGAAAAGATCCTTGACATTGATTTAGAATCAGAGGACCTAGGTGCGCTGCTAGAAGCCTCTTCGTTATTTAATGAAGCCTGGGCTCGTAATTAAAGGTGGTTCAGAAGGAAGGCAGAAATTCTCAGCACTTGTTGAGCATTGTCTGAGATGCCTGTGTAAAGCCATCAGACCCCGGTGAGAAGGTAATCAGGCCCCTGAGAAGGGGAAGGCTGATGTCAGGAACACCTCGCAGGGGAATATCTGTTTAGAGAGCCAGCTGTGGCACTCCCGCATGGTTAAAAGGCTTCGATTGTGTGTAAAAGATGACTGGCCCACTCCCTGGGCTCGGTGCAGCTTGCCATGGTCATTGTCAAGGGTATTGGGCACCTGTTGGATGCCTAAGACAGGGCTCCTGGTGCCTGTTTTAGACCAGCAGAAGCTGACCTTGGGGGCTGGGCAGCTGTGGGTGACGTGGGCCGGGCAGAGGCAATGGGGAGTGGTGGGGACTGTGGCAAAAGTGAGCACCTCCCCCCCCAACACACACACACCCACTCTGAAGGGGAGGCTGCTTTGCTGCTTCATATAGATGCAGGCCCAATTTAAAAATCCAGCTGTATATGTAAAATATGCCTTTTTTTTTTTTAAACACTGTGTGGGCTTATCCCTGTAATTGCCACTGGGCCTGAGCCTCACAGATTCTTGTTCAGCCCCACTATTCTCTATAATCCTCACCCCAGCCCTGTGAGGAGGATTTTGCCAGGTATCAGCCACCCATTTTATAGATGAGAACACAAGGGTGCGTTGGAGCCCATGCTTTGTTATACCAGCTTTTCCAAACTGTTCCACAAAATTCCTCAATTGCTCTGTTTTATATTTTGCACTTCAAGGGAGGTTTTTGGGAAAGAGATTTGATCACTGAAAAGGCGAGCAAAACTTGGAACTACGGAGCACAGGAATGTGCTGTCTGCTTATGTGCCTGTTGTTTGGAGGGCATCTGGTCACCTCACATCCCCCAGCCACTGGGTGTACTGGGAGTTTTGTCATCTCTGTAGACTGAATGTTTTTTCTGACTGGCACACATCCCCTTGCCAGAAGATGTCAGTTAAAACCTGGGGGACAGGATCTTCACACAAACTTGAGGCTCCTGAAGGTGACCCCAGGGGTGGACTGTGTGGCACTAATTCTGTAGATGGGAACTTTATCAGTGGTCCTGACTGAAGCGCTAAATACCTTCCCTCGTTCTGTGAATGAAATTTGAGCCCTGCTGAGGGCACGAGTGATGGAGAGTGTGGTCTCTGCCCTGGAGGTGCCTACAGCCCCGTCACAGAGACGGAGAGGTGGGCTGCTTGCTGATGGGGACACACATGATGGACAGGTTGAAGTGGGGAGCTCTGGAAGCACAGAGACGGCAGAGGGGAAGCGTGAGGCTGAATTCACACCTTCAAGGAGGCCGGGTCGGGGTGGGGGGTTGCTGACCAGAGAGAAGGGGGGAGGAAAATGGCCATCGTGGAGGGGGTGATGGCACACAGGCCCTGTGCACCAGGGGAATCAGGCACTTAGTCCGTCCACCCAACATGCCATTCCTTCAGCCACAATGGTACTGAGGGCCAGCTCTGTGCCAGGCTCTGTTGTAAACACCAGGGATAATGTGGCAGGCAAGACAGAAAAGGTACCAGCCTCGTGGAGTTTGCATTCTAGTGGGCAGCTAGATTATTTATTACAGGTAATCAGTGAAATCAATAATACAATTCCACATAGTAGTAAGTGCTAGGAAAGAGTCTCCGCTCTGTGGAGGAGTGGGCCTCTCAGGCTGCGTGGAGGGGCAGAATCCAGTGCTAAGAATGCAAATGCAGGTGGCAAACATGCTTCAGATAAAAGTTTGGCCTCCTTTTATCTTCCATCAGGGATCAGCAGACCACTGACCCATGGGCCAACTTGACCACAACCTTCTGTACCACCATGAGCTAGGAATAATTGTTTTATTTTAAACAGTTAAAAAAAAACAATCAAAAGATTTTCCAACACATGAAAACCCATGTGTGAACTACGTTTTTTAGGTTTAAATAAATTGAATAAAAAACGACTATTATAGATGACTTGGTATCTAAATAGTAGCTGTGCAAGTAAACATAAAAGAAAAAAGAAAATCATATGAAATTGGAAGGTAGTGTCCATGAATAAAGTTTTACTGGTATGCAGCCATGTTCATTCCTATACATATTGCCTGAGCTGGTTTTGCACTTCAAAGACTGAGTACGTAGTCTGGGACAAGGGTGGACCTTTGGAGACCCCTCAGTTACTGAATTTCAATCCCAGTAGATGGTCTCCTGAGAGGCCAGACCTGCCTCTTTTGTGAGCTTCACTCAGTATTTTCTAGTACATTGTTATATACCTGAAACAATGTAACATGGTATGTCAATTCTACTCAAATAAAAATAAACAGTTGTTGTTTGTTTTTTTTTTTTTTTACAAACGTCCTATGGGACAGAGATTCTCCCTAGTTGTCATGTGATCCACAGATTCTCCAAAATGATAATCTCAGCGTTTAAAAAGTTAAGTGCTAGTTTCAAATAAAAGTCTTCAATTTTAAATATATATATATATATATAATTTTTTCCTTCTAGTTCATTGACAGTGGAGTTCTGTACCTCTACCTTCATTCAAAACAGTGATGCCAACCTCTCTTTATTGACAAGGAAATATTTTCATGATTTACTGGGTAAAACACAACAACAGTGTAACAACTATGATGTAAAACCATATCCCATTTACATAAAATTGTATGTGTGTGCTTTTCCATGTGTATGAATAGATACCTAAATAGGAGATCACCAGAAAGTGAACAGTGGTTATCTCTAGATTCTGGGATTTTGGATGATTTTTTTTAAGCTCTCTTCTTTTTTTGTATTACTTGGGTTTCTTTTTAAAAACATTAACATGAATCATCTTAATCAAAAGGAAAACCGAGCTATTTTAATTTCAAAGAATAAATAAGAAGAATGGTTGCATCCGCATGTGGGTGATAGAATTTTTTATGTGGTTATGATGTAACTTTTGGAGATATATGCATTCCCATACAGCTCACCACTTATTGGAGCAGAGGAGTGATGTCTTCAGACTAAGGGAGATTAAATAAGAACATGGTAGGATGTGAGCAGAGAGGTAGAGAAATCAGGAAATCTGACATGGTCATCATTGTGAGAGATGGAAGCTTTCCAATATATGAATCTCCTTGGTTCATTATTGGCACCTGGAAAGATGGGGTGTAGATCTTTTCTTGCTTCTTCCCCCCCCCCCCCCCCCCACGCTGGGTCTTGAGAAACTACCAGCCACTTAGTAAATTGGGGTATTTAAAAGTGGTATGTTAGCACCACCTAGTGTCCTCACGTTGTCATTACACCCCCACGTCTCGCTGGAAGCCTCCCTTCAGATTCCTTGTTTGATGTCCCTGCTCTGGTGGCATTTGCGCGAAGCCTCCGGGGGTTCTGCAGGGCAGTGGGAATGTTTCATTAATTTATTTCTTCCTTCCTGTCTCAGCCACACAAAGCGAATCTCTCTGGCTGAAGCGTGATTTGGCAGTTGAAGAGCAAAAGGATGCCTCCCTGTCAAAATCAATCTCCACTTGTTTCCAGCAGCCAGGTCCTTAAAGCTGAGCCCATGACTCTGTGGCAGGAAAGCCATCCTGCTACACTGGGCAGCCTTGGGCTTGGGGCTCTTGGTTAGAAAATATGGGAGTCTGGCTCGCAGTGGACTGCTTGCCATGTAATTGATCTTCTGGGAGATGCCAGAACCCAGCCATGGTCCCCTGACCTGCGTCCTCCAGTGATGCTCACCTCCTGCACCCCAAACCTGAGCGTGGTCCTCACTGCCCCCCTCTCCCTCACACACTTCCTAGTCCAGCACATCACTCGGCCTCTCTCAGTTTTCCCCTGTTTGCTCTAGAACCCGCTGTTCTCGTACCCTCTCTTTGGTCTGCAAGGCTGACCCCCTGCAGCACCTCTTCCCCACCTCCCTCCTTCACTTCTGGCTCCTCCACGTTCTGCTACCTGGAGGTAGAAGCTCAAGGGATCTTGAAAAGTGCAAACCTGCTTGCATTGTTCTCTGGTTTAGTTCTTTCTAGTGGCTTCTCAGTGCTCATAGGATAAAAACCAGACTTTGCATCTAGGGTGTGAGGCCTGTCACTCCAGCTGCACCAGTCACTGCTTGCCTCTTGCCTTGTTCTCTGGGCCCAGATCCAGCCCTGCTGGCTTCCTTCTGGCCCCTCAGGCCTTCTCCCTGCTGTAGTCCCTTGACCTGCCCTCTCATCCTCTCCCCCTTTCACCTCCACTCACCTGTCAGCTCTCGGGCAGATGTGCCTTCCTCAGGGGAGTGGCTCGCAAAGCCTGAGTCAGATCCTCCCCTAATGTGCTTGGAAAACACCACGTACCTCTCCTCACGTCCATCCATTCTGTCCAGGTGTGTAATACCAGCTGCACCTGTCATTCTTTGCTGAATCCCCATCTCCCCTTCCTTTAGACCAGTGGTTCTCAGCTGGGGGCGACTGGCTTTCCAGGGGACATCTGGCATTATCCGGGGACATTTTTGGTTGTCATAACTCAGGTAGGGAGTGCTTCTGGTATCTAGTGTGTAGAGAGCAGGGATGCTGCTAAACATCCTACAGTGCACACGACAGCCCCCCAAGAACAAGGGATTGTCTGGCCCAAGGTCAGTAATGCTGAGGCTCAGAAGCCCTGCTGTTAGATTCTAAGCCCCCTGGAGGCAGGAATGATGGCCACTGGGAAAGAACACATTTGCAGGCCTATGTCACACTATTAAAGGCCAGCTTGATAGTGTTGACCCTTGAATGGCCTTGTCTGTCGATAGGTGGAGAACCACCTCCCTCCAAACCTGCCAGCCACAAGGGGCAAAAAGGAGAATTTGCCTGGCTTTTCCTCGGGCCCCTCATCAGTACGAGGTACTGCCAGTCCAGAGGAAAATCATGCCTGTTTTTGTGTCTTTGCTTTAAAATTCTTTAAGGTCTCATTTTAAATTATATTTGTTTATACTCTGAACTATTTACAGCCAAATTGCATCTACAATTTCAGTTTATTGGAATACCCCACAAATCAAATGGCCTGGCTTCTTCAAATAAGTCACTGTGGAAAGAAAAAGGCCGGGGGACTCTAGTAGATTTGAAGAGGCTAAGGTGTTGTGACAACTAAATACAACATGAGGTTGGGGGGGAGGGGGATAGCTAGAAGTAATTATTGCACACTGTTAGGTAAATTTGAATATGGACTATATATATTATTTTTTTAAAGATTTATTTATTTATTTATTTGAGACACCAGGAGGGGCAGAAGGAGAGAGAGAGAGAGAAATCTCACTCAGACTCCCTGCTGAGCAGGGAGCACCGCACAGGGCTCGATCCCACGACCCTGAGACCATGACCTGAGCTGAAACCAAGCTACTGCGCCAGCGAGGCGCCCCTCAGATTGTATTATTGAATTAATGTTTATTTTCTTAGGTATGATAATGCTATTATGGTTATTGTCTTAGCTCAGGCTGCTACAACAAACGACCATAGCCTGGGCGGTTTATAAACAACAGAAATCTTTGTTCTCATGGTCCCGGAGACCAGCAAGTGCAAGATAAGACACGGGCAGATTTGCTGTCTGGTGAGAGCCCGCTTCCTGGTTCATAGACGGCTGTCGGCTGGTGGGGTGAAGGGGTGAAGGGGTGAAGGGGTTCTCTGGGGTCTCTTACAAAAAACACAAATCCCCTTCATAATGAGGGCTCCACCCTCATGACTCAGTTCCCTCCCAAAGGCCCCACCTTCAGATATCATGACATGAGGGATGAGGCTTCAGCATATGAATTTGGGGAGGGGAATGCAAGTGTGCAGTGCAATGCAATTATAGAAGAGAATGGCCTTAGTCTGAGGGGATGCAGGCCCGAGTATTAAGGAGTGACGTGTCAGCATGTTTGCCACTTGCTTTCTGTGATTTTGCAGGAAAACAAGTGTGTGTGTGTGTGTGTGTGTGAGAGAGAGAGAGAGAGAGAGAAGGGTCCCTGAGCGTGGCCGTGTGCTGTCTTCAGTTTGCAGCTCTCCGCCCATCCACATGAAGGTGCAGCCTCTGAACCAGACGGCGCTGCAGGTGTCGTGGAGCCCGCCGGAGACCATCTACCACCCGCCCATCATGAACTACATGATCTCCTACAGCTGGACCAAGAACGAGGACGAGAAGGAGAAGACGTTCACGAAGGACAGCGACAAGGACTTGGTAAAGGCTCCCTGTTGCGTTCAGGACGGCAAGGGCACTTCGGAGAGGGGCCCCTGCGCCCGCGCGGGGTGCGTTCTCGTGTCGGCGCCGCTCCCGCCGCCCGCCGAGGGCGCCCCCGCCTGGGCTGTGCTCCGCGGTGCAGCGGCTGCCGCGGGGCCCGTGGCCGGAGCTCCCCCCCCCCCGCCGCGGTGCCGGGCTCCGTCCACCCTTACCTGGCTGCCTAACTACCCCACCAGGAAAAGCTAGGTCATTTCTTTGGAATCAGGCTCTTGACAACGGACTGCTTGTTCTTTCATTGGAAAAGCCACTAGCAGCAACCGAGAGCTTCCTCGAAGCGCTTTTTAGCGGATCCGGTTATTGCAAATATTAAATGAGCTATGCAAACGCACGACAGGTCCTAGCCCTCAGTGAGTGCTAGATAAAGGCGGGCTATTATTACTAGACTTCCTCCTCCTCCTCCTCCCCCTTGTCTGCTGCCACTACAATCACCCTCACCAGGCAGCTGCCCACCGTCCCCGCCACTCCCGGCCTCGATCAGCCTGTGGTTTTTAATCACTGTTCTCAGGCGCTCAGACCCTAGACTCTGTGACCTCACTTCGAGCTGTCCACGCCCACTTCAGCTTCTCATGTGAACATTTACATCAATGTTTAATGGCCAACACCCAACGGGGCCCTTCCGAACAGATGTTTGCAGATGCTGTCTTGGCGGCTGGAAAAGCAAACACTCCCAACAAGCACGAGGCTTGAAGTCTTTGCCTAGAAACTCCAAGTGACACATTTAGGTTTGAAAGCCTTGCACTTATTGTTAATCAAAAAAAGGCTCTGGCGTAATGAAACCGTAATTGTATGTGCGTATGAAAAATGCAGGAGCACCAAGTGGGGTTCTTAATGACAGTTATCACTTTTTTTTTTTTTCTTCCCCATCCAGAGTCCCCAGGGCCCATTCAATCAGTTATGGAATAATACTTTTCATATTCTTTTAGATGAAGATTCCTTTACTTCATTTCCATTTATATTTTCAATTTCCCCACTAGACATTGTTATCTGGGTCACATTAGGGAATGAGGAGTTTCATGAAATCAGAGAGAAATCTGTTGAAAGGCACCCAAGGTTATGATGTGTTCTAACCTTTCTCTTGTCACTACTGGAAGTCCATAAGGGATTTTTCTCTTTCTGGAGTAAAGATGACTTGCATTAATCAGCAGAAACTTGTCTAGGTGCTTATGCAGTTTCTTGTTCTAAGTGGAAAATAATTAAACACACAAAGATAAATAGATACCGGCTGGGAGTGAATTCTAATAAACCCTTGCATAGATGGAGCAAAGATTTTGCTCTGAACGAAGACAGAACAGGGGTCAGAGGTTTAGAGAATGAGGCATAAATTAGTTTCAGACAAAGGGAGAGGTGGTGAGAAAAACATGCTTTGGCAGCAAATTCTTTTTTATCAGAATTTTCTAAGGGTGGTTATTTTCTTTGGGGACACACAAAATGAATTTCCTTAATTCCTCAAGAAGTCAAGAGTGCTGACTTGTGGCAACAAAGCTGTTCTCTAACTGAACGGTGGCTGTGGCTCAGAAACCTAAACGTAACACTCAACGTTCGTGAAGCCTTTTCCAGCTTGCGCCCTTCTTTCTCGTGGCCTGGCTACACACCTGTGGGGCAGGTGTTATTACCTGCCTTTTCCAAAAGGAAGAAATGAGTCTTCGAGTGAAGTAACTTCACCCCAACCCAGTGCCATCCCCAGGAAGCCATTCGTGAGGTCACGAATGTAGTGTAGTCAGTCACATTGGCGCACCTGTTCAGAGCGTTTCACTAGCCATGTCGGGGAAACCCACTCAGCCGTTAAGCTCCCAGAGTTGCTTTCCATACTTGGCCCAGAATATACGTTCCAGTGACAGGTCAGTTCATCCATTAGGCAGTCTTTGAAAATCAGTTCCTTTTGTTGTGTGTTGTTTCAGGAAGCAAGGGCTGCTTGCTTTTTAGGAATTTTCCATTTTCTCCTTTTCAGAGGCTCTTGGAATAAAGCTTTGAGGAGTGGGGATCTGGATTTGGCTGATGATGCTTGACCAGGGATTGGCAAACCATTTTTTAGAAAGAGCCAGATAGTAAAATTTGGGGGCTTTCGAGGCCATAAGGTCTTTATGGCAGCTACTCAACTCTGCCATTGTGGGGTGAAAGCTGCCACAGACAACATGTAAATGAATGGGTGTGGCTGTGTGCTAATAAAACTTTATTTATAAAAACAGATAGTGGGCCAGATTTGGCCCGTGGGCTGTAGCTTGCTAACCTCTAGACCAGGGGCATTCTTTCTTTTGTGTGGTGTGGAATACCTGTGAACTAGCTTTGCACGGCCTGTGTTACGGAGCACTCGCAAGAACCCTGTGAGGTCGCTGCTACTCTTCCCATTTAACAATCGAAGCTGGCAGAGGCCAAAAGGCATTGAGCAACTGGCTTGGAATCACGCTGCTAGTGAGTGATGTGACAAAGGTAGATCTCGTGACATCTGGCCTCTAGTCAGGTGATCTCTCCTGGCATCGTGCCCCCTATTATCCATTAGTCAAGGTACAAAGAGGCCTTTGAACTGCAAAGAAACCTACGCACCACGATTTTGTTACTGATATTAAGAGCTCTGCATGGTTCTGAAAATTCAGTATATTGATAATTCTAGAGACTGTCTAGGGTCAGTAATGATAGTTTATAACTACACAAAAAGTATGGCCGTTAAGGAAGAAGTCCAAGTTTGGTGAGTGGAAAGAAGGCTGGAGACATGTTCCAAGCCACAGTCAAGAGTGAGTCAAGCCTGATTTTGTTACATCTGTTACCCTGCACATGTCAGTGTTGAAAACAGACTCCCAGCCAGTTATTTCTGAACTTCCTTCCCTTTCAAAGTGAGCCTTTGGTCAGTAGGGAAGTATCATGGCTCTCAAGCTTGGCCATGGGACCCAGAAACCTAAAAGGAATACTTCACCTGATTTTAGGTTTGGCTTCAGAAGGTAAAGCATGCAGCGGCCTTCAAAACCAACTCACTGCCTTTTTCTTTCTTCACCTGCAGAAGGCCACCATTAGCCACGTGTCACCTGATAGCCTTTACCTGTTCCGAGTCCAGGCCGTGTGTCGGAATGACATGCGCAGTGACTTCAGCCAGACAATGCTCTTTCAAGGTAAGGCTGGTTCCCTTCTTTCTGGCCCTGAGTGGCCCTGCGCCCCTCCTTCTTTATGCTGCTTTATCTTTTTTCCTGTTAAGGGACTGGGACCAAAAAAAAATTAATAAATAAGGCTGGCCTAAGAATCAGGGTGGAGTTTTAAATCCCACCTGAAATGCCTCAGGAATTTAGGTCTGTCTTTTAGGTTGAAGGTTTCATAGGCCAGAAGAGGGGGGAGAAGAGCAAAGTGTTGATTATTTATTTTACTACTGATATTTTTCCAACTATGAGGAACCAACCCAGTATTTTTCTAACACTGTCATCACAAAATTGCCTCCCAGTCATGTTGTAGCATATCATCTTTGGATTTCTAGCCTGATTCAGTTAGCTGTTCTCTTAAGAACTAGAGCCCAAACATACGGCACACTCTTCTAGCTCGTAAGCCACACAAATGAGCCCCTGCTTGCAGGATGTTTCTTGAGAAATAGATGCATGTATCTGCTGATATAGGGTCTAGTGGAAATTTCCAGGGCCAGGACTAGGGTGAGGCAAGAGAAGCATTTACTTTGGTGCAAAAGTTAAGAGTGCACCAAAATACTCAGTCATCAAGATATATTTTAGTGAAAAAAATTTTAGAAGCAAAATCAGTAAAAAAAAAAAAAAAAAAGTTTGTAGACAAAATACCCAAATTCTTTTTTTTTTTAAGATTTTATTTATTTATTTGACAGAGAGAGAGAACACAAGCAGGGGGTGCGGCAGGCAGAGGGAGAGGGAGAAGCAGACTCACTGCTGAGCAGTGAGCCCGATGCGGGACTCGATCCCAGGACCCCGGGATCATGACCCGAGCCCAAGGCAGTCGCTTAACCGACTGAGCCACCCAGGCGCCCCAAAAATACCCAAATCCTAAATAAAGATAGGATCCACTTTGTCACACTTGTCCCAAGCTAATCCCAACCCCGGTTCCACTGAAACTTTATTTACAAAAATAAGCAGCCGGGCTGTGGACCCTAGTTTGCTGACCTGGTTTGGCGACAAGCATCAAGACCAGCATTGGGGGGGGAGGGGGCAGGGCATTGGGCCCTGCTCTGCCAGCCTGAGGTCCTCTCTGATAAGGTCCTTTCCTTCCGGGATCTCCAATTTCAGAGAAACCTCCATACCAAACTAGTGGTTCTTAATCTTTTTGAGTCACGTATCTGATAAGAGCATTGGACCTTTTCCATAGAAAATGCCAGAATTTTGCATACAACTTAGGGGGCCCCATGAAGCCCATGGTCTGTGGACCAGCAGCATCAGCATCGTCTGGAAGTCTGTGAGAAATGCACATTTCTGGGCCCTTCCCAGAACAATTGCCTCAGAATCTCTGAGGGTGGGGCCGGGAATCTGAGTTCTAACCAGATGGCCCAGGTAACTGGCCTGCCCAGTGAAAACAGAAGTAGTTGGGCGCCTGGGTGGCTCAGTTGGTTAAGCGACTGCCTTCGGCTCAGGTCATGATCCTGAGTCCCTGGATCAAGTCCCGCATCGGGCTCCCTGCTCGGCAGGGCGTCTGCTTCTCCCTCTCCCACTCCCCCTGCTTGTGTTCCCTCTCTCGCTGTGTCTTTCTTTATCAAATAAATAAATAAAATCTTAAAAAAAAAAAAAAAAAGAAAACAGAAGTAGTGGTCCAGAGCTGGGGCCCCACAGTGGGGTCCCCAGGTTTGAGTCCGGCTGCCACTCAGCGCTGGTGGGACTCAGAGAATGTTTATAAGTTTCTCCAAGTTACAGTGTCCCAGTCTGAAAAGTGGTAATAGTAACAGTACCCACCTCACAGGGGCCTGGTGGGAATGACATGCAGAGCGCCTGGTACCATCCATAAATAGCCCCTCAGTATTCGGTTTGATCTAAAAAATAATAAATGATGAACCCATCAAGAAGCCCTCCAGCCTTCGATTCCCTCTGAGGATCCCTTCTAGCTTTATAGTTTGGCCTTTAACTGTTCTTTGCTCATGTTCACATTATGTCACCCTTCCTTTTAAACTAATTGAAATGAGCATGGCTGAATTTTTTGCCCACATAAATCACGCTTGCCACATCCACCTGTGCCCTGAGTGTCTTGGCGGCTCTGGCCGCGTTGAGGAGGGCCCAGTGGGCCGAAGCCAGGTCTGTGCCGGCCCAGGGGAGAGAGAATGGGAGGCCACCATGGGAGCTTGCTGAGGCCGGGGCTCTGG
This sequence comes from Mirounga leonina, assembly GCF_011800145.1. Taxonomy (NCBI): domain Eukaryota; kingdom Metazoa; phylum Chordata; class Mammalia; order Carnivora; family Phocidae; genus Mirounga; species Mirounga leonina. Next base: position 29,683,288 of record NW_023270855.1, on the reverse strand, counting down.
AACTTTGGACACATAAATCATGATTAAGCCTCCCGTGTGCTTCGACCGAGAAGCTGGGCTCTGCAGAATGCCTTTCCTGATTAATAGGCCCCCGAGCTTGCTGGCTTCTGCGTGGACTTTGAAAAATTAAATGTTTGTAATGTAATGTAATTCAAAAAGGCCTTGTCAGCTATAAATTCCAAGCATGGAGTATTTAAAATGTCTGATCACAGAGACTTGTTGAAATTGGCCAGTGTCTCCTTTGTGTACGGACTCACTTTGTTCAGAGGTGGATGTGAGTTGACTCATTTTATATATTGGTGTTTGTCCCTATGTGTTGACAGAGGGGCATGATCCTCCACTCCTCCCCGTGGTAGCTTTCGTGTCTTCCCTACAGCAGCCAGCAGCCAATGTACCAGCTAAACCTTTGGGTAGGCTTGCACACCTCCTGTTGGGAGCCAAGTATGCATTTTTTTTAAAAGATTTTATTTATTTATTTTTGCAAGAGAGAGAGAGCGTGAACCGGGGAGGGAGGGGAAGAGGGAGAAGCAGGCTTCCCGCAGAGCAGGGAGCCCGATGCGGGGCTCGATCCCAGGACCCTGGGATCATGACCTGAGCCAAAGGCAGATGCTTAACTGACTGAGCCACCCAGGTGCCCCCAAGTATGCATTTTTGAGAAGTAGGGCCCAGTGTACAACACTGAGCAACAATTAGGATTTAAGTCTTAAAAGGGAAGAGGAAAAGCATAGAGAATTTCACAAAAGCCTTGCTCAGAATAATTGGGTTTCCCAGTGATGAAATTTACATCTGGTTTGGGAGCATGAGGAAGCCAGGTAGACTCTTCACATTGTAATAAACATAACACTATTTATATTCTGTATAACATAATAAATGTTATCTATTTGCCTCAGTGTGGTAAATATAATAACAGTAATAATAGCAAATGGTATCTGCAGAATGGCTCACAGTTCCATTTTCCCATTAGTTATGTCATCTGACCCCGTGGCAGCTTGTAATGTACCTGTTATTTTACAGATGGAGAAATGATTTTCTGGGCAGTCAAGTAACTTGCAGGAGAAATTACTTGGCTACTAAGAGGGGTCTGAATTTCTTATTCCAAAGCCCAATCATTTTTACACAGCAAGACCACCCCTAAAGAGTAAATATTACCCTGTAACCCCAGTAACTCAACAAAATGAACGAAAAGATTGATTGCGTGTTCAAAGCCTGTCTGCAGTTCTCAACAGTCTTGGAAAATCGTGGTTCTGGAGCTTTCTCTCTGAGCCACGGACTCATCAGGCAGCCTGAAGCCAACAGATCCTCTCTTAGCATGGCTTAAAATAAATAAGCAAAATACATAGGAAAGGGAACCAATTATATCCAAATACAGTTGTCAAAATATTTTAAACAAACAAATTTGGATGTAGTCATATATGCTTTTTTTTTTTATTATTAAAGCACTGAATGACAAGCAGTAGGTCTGTTGCCTACTGTGATTTCTGAGTAGTGATGAACATAAATGAAGCTCCAAGCTAGCTATGACAATTAGGAGGCAGTGTAAAAATATCTGACTTAGGTCAGAGACAAAGCCACCGGTCCCGCTAGTGTGGCTGAGATTTGTTGCCTGCTTTCATGGTGGAAGGAAACGCTACATGTCAGTGAGAGCTTAGTGGGAAGGCAGATGCCTTTTCTCCCCCGTCCCTGGATCCCATTAGGCCCGTGGGCACCAGGTTCAGCGCTTTGGATCTGAACGGTCCTGGAGAAACGTCCTGGTCACCCCGGCTTGAACCAGGCAAGAGCTGTTCGCTTCCAAGGCTGCTGTGTTTGACCTGGTTGTCCTGACTTCTAGATGGGTCTCTTCTCCACGTCCGTCTCTTCATACATCGGACTTCACAACTGTGCAAAATGAATGTATCACTAGGTCGGGGGTTGCAGACTGACATGCCCCTGGGGCCACACAGGGAGCCTGTATAGAGGAGAGGAGGGTTATCAATGGGAAGCTGGAGATCCTACGTCCACCAAAAGGAAGTGAGGGATGCTCAGCCCCAGCAGGAAGGAGAGTTCAGTTTTACCGAATATTGTGATTTTTCAGGATAAGAGGAAATTGGGATTTTTAGGTTGAAGGCTACTACAACAAATTCAGTTTTTAAGAAAGCTTGCCGGCCAAACAAAAAACTATGTCAGTCATTGGCCACTTCTGGTTTAGGTAAAAACAACAGGTATACATATTATTTATTTTGGCATTTAGTTTTTTTTTTTTTTTCTTGCAGATTTTTCAGTGCCATGTATATATAGGAAGCAAACTTTTAGTTTATATAACAGTACTGTTTTTTGAGATAACCACAGAGGCATTTTTTTTAAAATTACACTGTTTCCCATTATTCACAATAGTGAAGCAACCCAATGTCTACTGACAATGAATAGATAATAAAATGTGGCATATATATCCATACAATGGATTACTATTCAGCCTTGAAAGGAAGGAAATTCTGACACATGGTCCAGCATTGTATGAACCTTAAAGACATCATGTGGAATGAAATAAGCCAGTCACAAAAAGACAAATACATGAAGTAGCTAGAGTAGTCAAATGTGTAGAAAGAGTGGGGGAAAGGGGAAAATGGGTCTTGTTTAATGTGTACAGAGTTTCCGTTTTGAAAGATGAAAAAATCCTGGAGATTGGTTGCACAACAATGAAAATATACTTAACACTACTGACTTGCACACTTAAACGTGGTTAAGATGGTAAGTTTTATGTTATGTGCATTTTACCACAATTAAATATTTTTTTTTCAGTTCTACTGTTTACAGTACTAACATATGACCAAAAAATACTGCAAGAAGAAGGAACACCAGCACGATCATTGTGTGGATCATATAAGAATTTGACCACTTAAAGCAATGATGGCAATATCTTATAGGGTTTCAAAACTTTAGAAAAAATATATGACAATACACAAAAGGTGAGGCAGGCAAATAGAGTTAAATTGTTGCACAGCTCTTATGTTTTTAGCAAGTGGTAAAAGTACTAATTTAAGGTACACTACAGTAAATTCAGGATTCTTATTATAATGACTGAATGGATAATATGAGAAATTATAAACAAAAAATAATAGGTATTGAAGGTGGCTTGGTCAGAGGCTCTTGATCTCAGGGTGGTGAGTTCGAGCCCCATGCTGGGTGTAGAGATGACTAAAAAAAGATGATAATAATAAACTTTAAAGAAAGATAACAGGTAGGAATAGTGGAATACTATGATTCCACTTCTATGAAGTTCAAAGATAGACAAAACTCTAACAGAGGTCAGAATTGTGGTTACCTTTCGGAAAGGTGGGGTAGGTATTGAGTGGGGTGTATTCACACCTACTGGGGTCCTGGAGAACATCTGTATGTCTCCGTACAGGTGGTTTACAAAGAAAATTAATTAGACTATATACCTAAGCTCTGTATATTTATTTAAGTTGTACTTCAAAACAGAAAACAATAAAAATTCAAAAAAAATTTTTAAACTAATAGCTTAAGACAAGAGCCAGCAAACTATATAGCATTCTGAAAGTTTTTTAATGATTCACAAGCTAAGAAGGGTTTTACATTTTTAAGTGGTTGGGGAGAAAGTCTGCAGAGGAATACTATCTGGTGACATGTGGGAATTATATGTAAAGCTTAAGTAAAGTTTTGTTGGAACTATAAAAAAAGTGTATTGCTTACAATGTAATATCTTTGTTTCAGCTAATACTACTCGAATATTCCAAGGGACCAGAATAGTTAAAACAGGAGTGGTAAGTAGCAGATGGTAATTGCTTTGTCGTGTCCCGTGGTTAATTCACATGCAATTAAAACTATCACCACGAGGTGGCAGTATGATGTTGTTAAACTGCTCATGAAGAGGTGAAAATCCAGAAACAATTACATTTCTCACTGTTTATGTTATGAAAAGAAGCTATGCAGAGAGTTAAAGCAGTTGTGTTACACTGTATAATTCTTATCAAGATAAAAACTCTCCAGATTTTAAATTATTTATCATCTGTGGGATCATACAACATAGGAGTGCAAAAGGTCTCTTCCAAGCCCTTCTTTGGACATGTGCTAAAATTCAGAGGTTGTCATTTCCCACTGTTACATGGATTTGCAAATTTCTGGAGCCTCAATTAATATCTAAGCTTTGCCAATATTAATCACAGTGTTGGTGATAACAGTAGTAGCCTAAAATTTACTGGCGTTTCCTGGGTTTTAGGCACAGATCATTTTATCATTTTATTTACTCCTGGCGGTATCCCATGAGATTGGTGTTACTGTTTGTTCCCATTTTACAGGTGAGGAAACTGAGGCCCGTGAGTTAAAAGTGATGCCTCCCCCAGACAGGGGCCTGTCAACTCAAGCCCAGACCACCTGACTTCTCTGTCTTGGGTGCCTTATCTTATGTGGCATTTGGCATTTCATTAACCAGCTTCAGAACCTAACATCTGCTAACTCGACAATCCTTAAAACTACAGAGTTTCCCAACTACAATATGGTGATCATGTTATGAAGTCAAAGTTGTTCTGGCTGTGTTGTTTTGAACCGTAGAAGTGATGGGATGGAGATCTGGATTCTGTACACCAGGTTATAAGAACGAAAATTAAACGGATAACTTAGAGCAACATTTCTTGTTCTCCCCAAGGTTCAGTATGTGGCTCCACATGTAAGCCCCAGCTGAGTATGGTGGGAAGAATGAGCTGAGGCTCGCTCACAAGCAGCCCTCCCTCCAGCCCTTAACATCTCTGTGCCTCGGTTTCCTGACCTGTAAAATGGGGTGATGATCCTACGTGCCTCCGGGGTAGGGTGGGAAGGCCCGGCACACAGCTGGTACTTGTTAAATGGAATTTCTCCTGTTGCCACGTACGTGGGCGTAGGTCTCGCCGTGGATAGAGCCAGAGACTCTGGAAGTTGCAGCAGCTGTCAGCCCGTTGCAAAGCGTGCCGTGTTGGGTGTAACTCCTGCCTCTGCAGCGCGGGGGGCCGCTCCAGAGGGCTTTTCTAGACCTCACTGCTGGGTGCTCTCCACAAGGGCCACGGGTATATGAAAATGCAAGGGCTCCTGTCTCTTCCAGTGTTACCCTGGGATCATTCGGCCATCCGATCGATGTTGCCGGTTTATTACTTAGCTGATACTTGTCTTTACGCCAGCTTTAATGGTACTTTTTTTTTGGCAGTTGGCTTCCTCCTAAGCAATCAGGGTGAAAAGTTGGGTTTGATATGCTAGTTGAAATTTTTAATGCACTCAAAGTCGTTGTAAAACCATTAAGACCAGAGGTGGTCAACCACGAATCACCTCGTGTCGGCTTTGGCACCGCTCGAGAGACCCTGTGAGGAAAATAAAAGATGAGTAAAACCCATTAAGGGTCATAACCAGGGCCTCTTTCCCAATCCTGATGACTGACACCACTCTGCTGTCTCTTCTGTCCCCTCTCCCGCCCTCCCTGGGTGACCCCTTAAAGCCCACGGCGTCTCCTGCCTCGTCGGCCGACATGGCCCCCATCAGCTCGGGGTCTTCTACCTGGACATCCTCGGGCATCCCCTTCTCATTTGTCTCCATGGCGACCGGGATGGGCCCGTCCTCCAGCGGCAGCCAGGCGACCGTAGCCTCGGTGGTCACCAGCACGCTCCTGGCCGGCCTGGGGTTCAGCGGCGGTGGCATCCCCTCCTTCCCCAGCACCGTGTGGCCCACGCGCCTGCCCACGGCCGCCTCGGCCAGCAAGCAGGCCGTCAGGCCCGTCCTGGCCACCACGGAGGCCTTGGCTTCCCCGGGCCCCGACGGCGACTCAGCACCGACCAAGGACAGCGAGGGCGCAGAGGAAGGGGAGAAGGATGAGAAAAGCGAGAGTGAGGATGGGGAGCGGGAGCACGAGGACGAGGGGGAGAAGGACGCCGAGAAGAAGAAGAGCGGGGTGACCCACGCCGCCCAGGAGCCGAGGCAGGACGAGCCCACCGCCACCCCCTCGTCTCCCAACAGGACTGCCGAGGAGGGCGGGCATCAGACTCTGCCCGGGCCCGGGCAGGACCACACTGCCGTCCCCACACACCGGCCCGATGCCGTGGGTGGTGCCCGCCCTGGCCTGGACGCCGCCTCGGTCACCTCCACGCAAGTGCCCCCCACGGTCACAGAGGAGCGTTTCGAGGGGAGTGATCCCAGGAGGCCCCAGATGCCATCGAAAAAGCCCATGTCCCGAGGGGACCGATTTTCCGAGGATAGCAAATTTATCACGGTTAATCCAGGTAAGTGGCCCGGTCCTCACCTGAGGCTCCACGCTGCTGTGAGCAGGCTCGTCCTTTAAAAAAAAATAGGGATGGGAGATGAAGCTCCAGAAAGTGCTTAACGTTCCTGAAATTGTATATGTCCCTGGCATAAAAGATGTGTGTGCGTGTATCTGTCTGTCTGTCTCTCTGTTTTTTATTCTAATAAGAATAACCTCCTCTCTCTTTGTGGCTGGATTAAGACCTTCTGTGATATTTGTTTCCTGATAAAATCTACTTAACTCAGAATAACTTCAAGGATTTAAACTACACAATGAGGGGCGCCTGGGGGGCTCAGTTGGTTAAGCGTCTGCCTTCGGCTCAGGTCATGATCTCGGGGCCCCTGGATCAGCAGGGGAGTCTGCTTCTTCTCTCCCCCCTGCCCCTCCCCCTGCTGGTGTGCTCTCTCGCTCTCTCTCAAATAAATAAATAAAATCTTTAAAAAGAAATAAACTACACAGTGAAGGAAATGAATAAAAAAAGACATCGATCTTAAGAAGTTTCTTCATTAAGATTTCATTCCTTATTCACTTACTCAGCACCTGGGTTTAGGGACTGTTTGGTGCCAGGCACGGGGTGGGTACCATCCCGGGGGCGGGGGGGAGCACAGCCCCTGCCTCTTGAGGCTTGCTGACTGCCTAAAGGACACAGCGATGGTGACACTGAGCTAGCGTGCCCGCCGGGAAGCTAGGAAGCAGGGTGGTACAGAGCAGGCAAGCAGGGTGGCTGGCTAGCCAGGAAATGAGCTAACTGAGGTTGAAGATGGTGAACAGTAACAGGAAAGAAGCAGGTACTGTTAAAGAAAATCATGAGGAGGGCAGGGACCCATCTTGACGAACATAGGCAAATCTGGGGATGTGACCTGCACCCTGAAACCAAAAGCATGAGATGCCCCAGAGTGGGGAGAGTTGGTGTTAGCCCACCGTCCTCGCCCAAGCAATGGGGCTCTCTATGCAGAGCCCCGTTTGCCGTATGCATAACCCAGCTTACGGATGGTGAGGCCAGGGCGTGGCTGGTCTGGCCTCCGCCCTGAGGTGGTGATCCCCGTCACCCTGACCCATAGTGATTCGGTGCTCTATCATGTGCTCAGATCCTACCGAACCATCCTGATAGTCTCTGCCAGGCAGCCGTGAGCATGAGGGGTTGTTATTGTTGTGAGGGGTTTTCTTAATAAGAAATTCTTCTTTTTGCCAGACTACAAGATGTTTAGCAACAATTTTTTTTGCATCTAAGCTGTTGTGGAGTTATAAGAGTGCAAAAAAAAAAAAAAGCAACTGGTAAATATTTATTTGCTTTTGCACTTGTAAACATTAAAATTCATCTAAAGCTGAGATCTCGTATGTTAAGATACAACTTAGAATAAATTTTCATGTTTTGAATTACGTTGCTCCTTAAAGCTGGTATGGACTCGTTTTTTGAAGTTTGGGTTTCCTATGGGTGTTGCTCAGTTTGTCCTGGTTTTCAGGAAAAGTGTAGAGTAGCCTTCTGTGGAGTTGAGTGGAGGAAATACTGGGCCACTTATAAAGCTGTCTGAAGCCATTCTGACATGAACGGTGACATTTCCTCTAGGAATTACTGTGAGACGGTAGAATTTCTTGCATTTGAAGATATTAAATATTTATGGAGTACCCGCTGTGTACTGGGCACCGCATGAAACATTGGGAATAGGACACAGATCAAGGCAGGCTTCTGTTCTTCCGGGGGTTTCTGTTCTAGTGGGGGAGCTTGAGGATATTCCAGTGAACAAGTGCGTAACGTGAAATAGTGGTGAGTGCTTGGGTTGGGGAGGGGGGCAGTGTGGCATCGAGTGGTCACTTGAGCAGAGACCCAAGTGGTGAGGAGGTAACCATGTGGAGATCCTTGGAAGAGCATTCTAGGCTGCAGGAGGAATAGCAGATCCAGAGACCCAAAGTCGGGATTGATTTGGGAGTGGTCGAGGAGCGATCCCAAGGCCAGTGTGTGTGGACCCTAGAGAGTCAGGAGGGAGGGATAAGGGATGAGTTCACAGATGGGCAGAGCTCAGACCAGGAGGGGGCTCATCATCCATGCTGAGGTTTTGATTGTAACTCAAATGGAAAACCGGTGGTGGATTTTAGCGGGAGACTTGCTCATCTGATTAACTTTTTTGAAAGACCCTTCTGGCCTCTTTGTGGAGATTATACAGGGGAGGCAAGAGGAGACGCAAGAAGCCCAGTTAGGAGGGGATGGCAGTGGCAGCTTGGACCAGTGGGGTTTCTCCGAAGACTAGTGGTAGACCTTGTCGAGAACGGATTTTCAAGCTTGAGCGGCTTTGCCTGTGGACTCAGGGCTCTGGCAAGGAGGTCCTCTCTGCCTGTTCCTCTTAAACGCGTCTCTGCCCGTACTTCCGACAAAGATGGCTGTTGAGAGCTTAGGTTGGGAGTGTTCATACCTCGTGAGACTAGAGAGCAGTGGGGGACCTGGGCCAGTTCCAGGTGGGAGGCAATGAGTCATTGGGATTGGTGAACCTTGCGGATTTGCTGCCCCAGGGCTGGGGCGTGTGGATCTCCAGCTTCAACCATCGGGCATCCACGTGTGCCATCTTGGCAGAGTCTTGGCAAGCAGCTTCTGGAGTCACATCACCCCAGTAGCCTCTGCCCCTTATTCACTCTGGCTCCTCAGGCGGTCTCTGCTCAGCGTTGTCATCAGTAAAGTGGGGATAACAAGAGCTCTTGGTTCAGACGGGGCTGCAGATACATGGAGTCACCCTTGCAGTCAGTTACGAGGAAGGAGGAGCTGTCCCCAGCCCAAACGCCACGAAATCACAATGGTGACCATGAGGAGGCCCCTAGCAGGTCTTTCTTTTGTAGTCCTCCCTGGACATTAAGGAGCATGCCAAGACTCTGGTCCCCAATTAGCAGGCATTCAAAATGACCCCCAGGAACTGTGCTCTTTCCCCAGACTGGTAAACCAGAGCAACTCCCTCACCACGTTCATCTAGTGGGAAGGTTCACGTCTCAAAGCCTTGTGGGCCATAGGTCTCTGTTGAAACTTGTCAGTCCCACCAGGTAGCACAAAAACAGCCAAAATAATATGTAAGTGAGCAGATGTGGTTGAATTCCAACAAAACGCCATTTACAAAACCAGACAGTGGGCCTGGTTTGATCTGCGAGGAGGCATTTGCCGACCCCTGGTTTAAGTAGAAGTACATGTGTGCTTGTTGGTTGAGGAAGGATGTGAGTGACTCAAGGGTAAAACCCCCAACCCCACATCAGTCCGTGATCCCCACTGCCTCGCTTCGCTTCCAGCCCTTCTAGCCTTTCCCCGCCTGCCTCCTCCAGCTTGACGTTTACTTTTTAAATAAAGCCACTCACCTTCATGTCAGTGGTGACTTATTTTAAAGGTTTTGCATGTACATTTGTTTAAATCTCATTTAGTTTTTCTTCACAGTAAGTAAACACAATTGTTTTCAACAATCTTTAGCCTCTTTTTTTTTTTTTGAGAGAGAGAGAGAGAGAGAATCTCAAGCAAACTCCCCACTGAGCGTGGAGTCCAACAGGGGGCTCGATCCCCAAGACTCCAAGACCATCACCTGAGCCCAAATCAAGAGTCGGACACTTAACCGACAGAGCCACCCAGGCGCCCCTATAGTTAGCGTCTTTGAAACAAGCATTAATGTTTAAAGTTACAAACTCTGTTCTGTTTTGACCAGCATTTCCAAAAGGCTTGTTTTAAATTCCCTTGATGTTTGGTGACATCTTTTTAAGTCCTGTGAGTAGTAGCTTTAATATTAATTCACAAGGAAGGAGAAGAGGAGTCCTTCTGTGGGAGAAGCAGCAAAGTCAGGCAACTAGAGAAGGCAGACGGGTGGTATCAGTGAGAGAGGAGGACATTAGGGAGGAGTGGGGACCACAGCAAACCAGAGCGCCCGTGTCTTCGCTAAAGAGGAAGCCTCACTCAGTTCCCCTGATCGTAGCCACTGAAGGTGCCTCACGAGCCAGAAGTCCAAGTCTTTGTGCAGCATCTCCCAATTTGTGAGTCCCAGTTTTTAAAACATATTCTCTTTTTTCCTTCTTTCGTTTTTTTGTATGTTTGTTTGTCTGTTCGTTTTCACATATGCCAAACGAAACACATCCCTGGGCCGGGGAGGTAAGAAGCGCTGGTACTTGGCCTCGACTGTAGAGTTGATTGCCCTAGTTCCAGCTGCCCTGCAGGCTGGTGGGAAGGATTAGAGGCCTGCATGCAGCTCCTGTGTCTGTTTGCTAGCATCGACTAGCATGAAGCCCTCGGCGGGATGTGTGCCGCGTGGAAATCTGCCCTGGCCCCTCTCTTAGGAGCACAGGCAGAACGTGGTGCAGGCACCCCCAGTAGCCAGTTGATGCATGTGTGTGTGGTCCTATAGCACCCTTGTGGGGGCTGTTCTGTCCTTGTTGCCTTTGGCCAGTGAGGAAACTGAGGCTCAGAAGGCTAAGGAACATGTCCGGACAACACAGAGCTCCAACACGGGCCCCGACTCCGGAGTCCAGGGGAGTCCCCCTCACATGGTGCTGCCTTCCTTCTGGCTTTGGGCTTATTCCCTGAGTGGGCAACACAAGATGATTTCAGATGACATGTTAATTATTAAGTGAATATTTGTGTGCTTTAGAAAAAATAGCAGTTTTCCATTTATGGCAGAGGTTCTCAGCCAGAGAGCATTCTGTCCCCCCTCTCCCCAAAGGCATTTGGCGATATCTGGAAACATTTCCGGTTGTCGTGCCTGGGGAGGGGGCTGCTCCTGGCGTGTAGTTGGGTAGAAACCAGGGATGCGGGGCGCCTGGGTGGCTCAGTCGGTTAAGCGGCTGCCTTCGGCTGGGGTCACGATCCCAGGGTCCTGGGATCGAGTCCCGCATCGGGCTCCCTGCTCTGCGGGGAGCCTGCTTCTCCCTCTCCATCTGCCTGCTTCTTTGCCTACTTGTGCTCTCTCTCTATCTCTCTGTCAAATAAATAAATAAAATTAAAAAAAAAAAAAAAAGAAAGAAACCAGGGATGCTGTTGAGCTTCCTACCCTGCACAGACTAGCCCCCCCACAACAGACCTGCCTGGTCCCAAGTGTCAACAGTGCTGTGCTTGAGAGACTCTGATTTATCATATTAATATAAAGTTTCCTTTTCAAAGTTCACTTGAGGAAACAAGTAGTTAAGGACAGAAATAAGTGGTAAGACAGGTTCGTGAAGACAGGGCAGAAATGAATGTGATGCTCAGCCAGAGTGTATGGAGGTGGAGGGAAATGTAGGAGACTTTATTTAAAATAAATTACGGCAGGCATTTGTATGGACTCTCCAAAGCACTTTGCAGCCAGGGCTTGTTTCATGGGTCAGGTTCCCTTTTTTGGAGGCGTTTTTGAGATTATCCTGCCTGTCCCTGTTCTTGGCTGTCATCTTCTTGGGAGGGCCAGAGGGCATCGGCTGGGAATGGCTTGAAGGAGTTGCTCAGTACCAGTGTGGTTTAGTGTCCTCCTAGAAAGTATCTGGGCCCTCGGAAGTTTCTGTCCCCCACTAGGTGATCTTTGAACTAGGACAGAGTCTATCTTTCTCGGTGTGGGAAATCAGACCCCACTGAGAACAAGTAGAACATTCCACTGAAGGCTGGGGTCCGGAATTCAGGTTGTCATATGTATTTGACATAAGAGTTACAGGCTCTGTCACAGCCGAAGGCCGAGTCACATGATGTTGCAACCAAGCGTCCATGGTGGTGGTTTGGTAGGTCAGGACTAGCGTTATTTATAGGGCTTAGAATGAAATTGGGACTTATCAAACACCTTCAGTTTTCCAAAGCCTAATTGAAGTAGACACGACAGACTATTGTTTCATTATCTGAGTGTGATGAAGGGAGCTCTCCGTGAAGGAGTAAGGAGTGCTTATTTGCAAGAACTCTGGGTGGTAATATAAATGGAAACACACGATGCTCTAATTCAGCTTGGGCACGGGAATGGGAGCCCAGAGCCCGTGGTCCCTTGCAGGAGAATGTATGTTTTTGTACCTGACAGTCGTGTCTCTGCAACCGTGGCTTAGGTAATGCTGGGGCTCCAGAAAAGTAAGGACGGATTTTGTGGCCCTGGGAAAAACCAGCCACCTTCTCACTTCACACCTGCTTGGGGGGCTACCATGCAAACAACAAAACCAAACAGAAAATAACAACCGTTGGCGAAGATGTAGGGAATTTGGAACGCTCGTGCACTGTTGGTGGGAATGTAAAATGGTACAGCTGCTGTAGAAAACAATATGGTGGTTCCTTAAAAGATTAAAAATAGAACTACCATATGATCCAGCCATCCCACTGCTGGGTATCTACCCAAAAGAATTGAAAGCAGGGTCTTGAAGAGTTGCTTGTGCATTCATGTTCATAGCGGCATTATTTACAGTAGCCAAGGGATGCACATTTGGGTTGTTACCCAAACAGATGAATGGATGAATAAAATGTGGTCTCTACATACAATGGGATGTCATTCAGCCTCAAAAAGGAAGAACATTCTGATACATACTGCAACACGGATGAACCTTGAGGACATGATGCTACGTGAAATAAGCCGGTCACAGAAAGACAAATGTATGATTCCACTTGCATGAGGTGCCTAGAGTCGTCCAAGTCATAGAAGCAGAGGGAGAAAGGTAGTCTAGCAGAGGCTGGGGGGGGGGGGGGGGATTGCGGTTTAACGGGTACAGAGTTTCCATTTTGCTGGTGAAAGACGGAGTCTGGAGATTGGTTGCCCAACAGTGTGAACACACTTGACACGACTGAACCGCGCTCTTAGAAATGGTTAGGATGGTAAATTTCATGTGTTTTTTTACCACAGTTTTTTGGGGTGTGTGTGTTTTTAAAGCAGCCGTCTTCATTCACGGACGTGGGTGGTTTTTAATGAGTGGTGTTACTCAGAACAAATGTAGTCAAGTTGCCCGCAATTGAACCAGGCTGTATTCTGAGTGTGGTGTCCTTCTCTTGATCTTTCCTGAAAAGTGAAAGAATCCCGCCTTCGCCTACTCCTGAGAGTGGTCTCTTGGATCCAAGCTCATTTTAGTCTTGACAGCGTAGGGGTTGTTGTCCCATGGCAGAAGCTGAGCCCTTACCGTGGGGTAGGAAGTGTTTCACATGCGTCCATCTGATGCATCACTGCCTGTAGCATTTATAGTACATTGTACTCCGTTTTTATTTGCTTCTACTGGGATGAGAGCCAAGCCAGTAAAAGGCAAACAGCATTAATTCAGTGATGACATATGCCACTGAAAACTGTTTTTCTTTTCTTTTTTTTTTTTAATTTTTTTTTAAAAAAAGCAGAATGGAGGCACTTTACTCAGATTCTGTTGGATGCTGAGATAAAAGCTGGGAGGAGCAGGGCATGTGGGGAAGGCATTCATCCTTGCCTCCCCCCACCCCCTGCGAATGCTCAGAGCAGGTTAGTTAGCATCTTGCTCTAAGTTTTATATGGAAGACATTTCAGAAGGAGGCTCATTTTCTGAGTCCCCGCTCTGGCTGGCCTCCCTCTTCTTACCTTCCCAGCAGCCCTTTGTCACAGCCACGGGGGTAGAAGGGAGAGGTGGGTATAAGTTACCCCCATCCCATTTCATCCTGGTGCACACGGACCAGCAAGATGCAGCTCTGGAAAGAGTATGAAAAAGGTCCATCCAAGGTCACTAAGGGGAATGGCCCCCATCGTATGGTTGGAGCAAGAGCCTGGTTACTTTCTAATTGATTGAAAAATCAAATCTCTTTGAAAGTAAGTATTGGATTAGGAAAGGTACCTTGTCCAGAAGCAGCGTCTTCTCTTGAGCCAGGTTAGTGACTTCAGAATCCTGGTCAGGAGTTTCTTAAACCATAAGTCTTGCTTTTGATGATGAGGCCTTGTGAAAAGACCCAAGGTCCATGTTGTTCTGCTCATTCCTTGGGTCAGAGCGTGCCCTCCCCACCCCCAACAGACTGGAATTAGATGGGCTAGAGTGAGCTGCCAGCAGGGTCAGGGGTGAGGACAGCAGGTCTGGTGTGTGACATTAGGGAGCAGCGAGGCCTGTGGCAAACTAGGGACACATGCCCTGTCTAAAGAGAGTCTGCTGCTGGGCTCCAGCTGATGTTTGCCATGTGGGAATTCAGGCCAGTGTTGCCAACCTCAAACATTGCTGGTAGGCGAGCCCATTGTTGGTTTATGTGAACTCTATTGCCTATTAATGTTGGCAGCTACTTCACCATCTAATAATAATTAGTGGGGGAGGGGTGCCAAGCCAGGCGCACGTGTGGGTTGCCAGTTCACACAACCCATGGCGGGCAGGAACCGAAGGCTAGTTCTGCTGGGAAAACCAGACCATCTGGATAAATCAGAGATGGAGATGAGGAGAGGAAAACTCCATTAACCCAAAGGTCCTGCACTTATCCTGATGTCAGGATTTGGGCATCGGGGCGGAGAGCATGCCCTCCAGGAACCAGGCAGCCAAGTTCTTGCAGGAGGCAGCTGGGTTACAAGTGAAGCTCTGAATGAAAGTGAGCTGCTCCCAACAATCGGGAGTGTCTCATTCTGGGGGCACTGTTGCCTGGTTCCATCGGAAGGAAGAGAAGAATGAACTCTGGCTGCCTTCTCAGTGCCAGGCACTGTGCTTAATGCCGGACTGCTCAGGCCAGCCTCACGAGCATGGGGACCGTGCTCAGAAGGCCTTGTGCTGGCTCCACGCTCCGCTGTCCCCATCTTGAAGCTCTTTAATAACTTGCGAACAGGAGGCCCCCTGATTTCATTTTCCACCTGGCTCTGTAAATTATGTGGCCATAATTTGCACAATCTTCTTCACGTTGGATGATCTCATTTACTCCTTATAAGTCCTCTGAGAGGTAAGCGTCATCATGTCTCCCTTTGATAGAGGAGGACCAGGGTCTCAGAGATGGGCAGTCACTTACCCAAAATCACACAGCTAGAAGGGCCTGAGCCAGGATTTGTCATCAGGTCAGCCTGACCCTGAAGTGCATGATGTTGGTTGTACTCAATAGTTTATAGCGTGTTCCAGTCCCTGGGGGGCCTTAGCATGGGGAGGATCGTCAGGGGGCTGAAGGTCCAGTAGCCGGAGAGTACATACCCAGCCCAGGGGGCACGTCATGTGTGCCTGGTGGTTTCTGGCGGTTCACCGTTTTATTACACTTCCTCCTTTGAAGGCGCGCCAGGCCACAGACTGAGTCGGGGGGCAGGACAGGCGTTTCTGCTAAAGGACGGCAAGAAGCGTGGTGCGGTCTGGTCTCAGGGCCAGCTGTGTGGTTCTGCCTCCGCACCCGCAGAGTGCTAGCGCCCAGCTCGTCTGAGCTCCTGTGTGATTACCATTAGGTACTCCGATGATATCACAGGGCGATGGCACTCCGCAGAGACCCAGTGAGCACTCAGCATCTGCCTTGTGCTGCTGGGGTGTTGACGAGGGAGGGGATGGGGATGCGGATGATCATCATCCCCATCGATAACATTAACCAGCTCCCGAATGGCTACCAAGCCACATTCTAAGTGGTTTATATGTACTAGTTCGTTGACTCCTCGCACCCCAGGGTAGTAGGCAATAGGATTGTCTCCATTTATAGAGGAGGAAATGAATGCACAGAGAGGTTAAGGAACTTGCCCAGAGTTGCAGAGCTAGTAGGAGACAGGGCTTCTCTGCTGTTTTTCCATGTGCAGATGGGAGTCAGCCCTCCCTTTGGGGACCCTTGTAGTAAATAAAAGAGCAGGTATAATTGAGGGTGACGGGTACAGTAAGGGAAGTACGTGATGAGGGTGTGGATGAGGACGAGAGTAGGTACACAGCATTGCTCAACGCCAGGCACATCTTCCCATTGAACTTTGCCACCACCTCTGTGAAGCAGGTTTTTTATGGAGGAAGAACTCCAGGCCCAAACTGATTCAGGTTATTGGTTGAAAGTCACATAGAAAGTGGCAGAGTCAGGATTTGAACCCGTGATCTGAACTCTACTCAGCCCTCCAGAGATACCACAGCCTGAAGGCTTGGGGAGGCCTCTTGGAGAAAGTAGCACCTGAACCAGGATTGGGGGATCGATGGGGGCTTTTGGGGGCAGGGTGGGAAAGGTATTCCTGGCAGTGAGATGACAGGGACAAAGGCGGGGGGGACCCACTGTGGCCCAGCATGGTCACTGGTTGGATGGATGTTCCTGGAACACAACGGGGGTGGGCGGGGAGCAGCAGGAGATAATGGGAGGTGGGGAGGGGGGGTGGCAGGCTTGCTGTCCCTGAGGGCAGTGAGGAATTCCTCAGGAGAGGGACAGGAGCAGAGTTCTCGTGGCTGCGTACAGATGCGATGAAATTCCAGGCTCCTGGTACCATGAAGGCAGAGCAGGACAGTGAATGTGATGATGAAATCACCTTTGTCAGGCCTCACGTGGACATCCAGGAGTGCTCGTATTTTTGCCTGGCCTCTAGGACCAAGCCCTGGGCACATCCAGCTGCCGGCGGAACAGCATTTTCTTAGGTCTGGAGCGCCGCAACATGTTGCTGACTGAGGTTCACTTCTCCACCCCCTCAAAGCACAGTGCGCACACGAGCGCTGTGAAATGTTAGAAAGAGAAGTGACTCAGTCGTGCAACCTGAGGCTAGCTGGGACTTCCAGACCCCTGCTCTGCAGACCATGCTCTCCTCTGGCAAGTCTTCTCTGAGACCAGAGGCTCCCCGAAAAGCTGATGAAAACCTGCACCCTCGCTTTGTGGGAGACGAGAGAGGGACAGACGTAACGGCCAATGCATGGGATTTCTGGGACCGTGGAATATGCCATTGGCATTCACAACTAGACCATGACTCCTAAGGCCCAGAAATCCTGGAGTGGCCACTGTTTACTGATTTTAGGATGGCAGAGATAGCCTGGAGCTGGTGTTTCCAATGACTGTTTAGAGATATGGGTGTGAGGGGCTGTTTTGGCCTAGGGTCCTTTTAAGTGCTTCAGGATGAGTAGGACCTAAAGTTTGCATTCAGCCTCCGCCCCTACCTGTCTACCATGTTAGTAGCCCAGGCAAGAATCCTTTTCTGTCAAGAGACCAGGAGAAAAATAAGATGTTGGGAGTTCCCCCAGGAGGCCAAGGCCTCCTGGGGGGGCAGATATTGAATTCACTGGACATGTGGCCTGTAATGTCAATCCTCCTGCCATAGTTTCCTTTAACAGGACCTTCCGGTCTTTGAAGATACTCCCAACCATCAGCCAGATAGTTGCCCTGCTGTGCCGCCCCCTGCTGGAGCCCAGCACGATTATTCTTGTTTGTAACTGGTTCTTTTAGGCGGTCACCAGAGCTTTGCTATTAAAACATTAGGCCAAGGGAGAGATTGCACACCTGATCTTGTCAGCCTCAGCTTGCAACCCTGCAGTAGCTTCCAATGCTCTTGGGACTAGAACGTGTTCTGAATTCAGCTTACAGGGCCCCAGCAGATGTGGCCTCTACCACTCTATCTTGGTTCCCCTCATTCTCATACTCTCTCCCCAGAACACCCGTCTTCCCCTGCACTCAGCCTGGCTAACTCCCCTTCACCCCCCAGATCTCCGTGTCAAGGAGCCCCTCGAGAACCCCTAGGCTAGGACGGCTCTTCCCGCTATGCACAGCCCTTGGGCTCTCCCTGGTATCCCGTTCATCTTATCCTAATTCCTTGTTCTTGTGCCTGCGTCCCCCGCTTCAATGATCCCCACAGCACAGGGCTGTTTTTGCCTGATGTCCTGCTGCATCCCCATCCCTTAGCACCATGTTGGGCACACTCTAGGGACTTGGCAAATAGCCATCTAATGAGAAATTGTGGAGCAAGGGGTCAAGAGCAATGGGCTGGCACAGTGAGGAAGATACTTCAGTGCCACGTTACGGTGTTTCATCAGAGTATGCCTGCCTGCCTGCCTGCCTCTGTCTACTTACCTGTGAGCTGGCCTCCATCTGGCCCCGGGTGATGCACAGGGCTGTGCATGAAACAAAGGAGGTGATCAAAGGAAGTTAGAAGAAGCCAGTGAAAAAAGAAAAAAGCTGGTGAATAACATGCTTTTTCGTTACTCAGGAGCCTTGCCTCTTTATAAATCTGCTCCCAGGGCCAATTATTTCTTTCCTGGTCAACCCACCTTCTCTGACTTGGAAACCTAGCCTGATTAGCCCTGCACTGAAGCCACCCTGCAGAGGGACACTCTGGGCTGGCTGAACGCTGGCCTAATTTTTGCAGAGCAGGAGGATCCTGGCTGAGCACAAGTCAGCCTGCAGCCTGCTGTAGATTTTTCCTGGGGCTTCTCCCCGCGCTCACATTTAACCTTTGCTTTCTTGCCACCTGCCTCCCATGATTGTCTGTGAGCATGCCGGCCCTTCCCAGCCCCGCACGGCGTCCATCGGAGCCTCATTTGCACCACCTGGAGATTTCCAGGCCTCTTCCCCTCAGTATAAAGAAGAGTGGGTTCCTTCCGGAGGCTCCTAGGGAGTTGGGAAGATCCTCGGGGCCTGCGAGAACCAGAGGAAAGAGCTGCTTGGGTAAGAGGTATCTGCGGACCAGAGAGAAGCCCGGATCATTTCAGACTTGCCTGTGAACCTCTAGACTGGCTGCTCTTTAGAGGCAGACTTGTGCTGGGAGCAGAGCGAGGCATGGCTTCCTAGCTCCAGTTGTCTTTGAGCTTTTAGAAGCATGGGGGTGGGGAGTAATGGGAGAAGAGGGAAAGTTGGAGACACAGGACCTCCGGGGCTCTGGGGTCTGGGAACTGCTGGGCAGAAGCATCTGGGTGGACTGTGCTGTAATTGAGTCTGAGTGGCTGGCTGGGACTCCAGGGGGAGAGCTGCTGCCCTACCTAGAGTCTCGTGCCCACCCCCACCCTTGTCCGGGAGACTGGGAGCCCCATGCTTGGATGATCGTCCCACTATGACTTTATCTTTTAGGGAGAGGTGCTTTCCCCAAACAGAACTGGGTGCAGGTACTAGAAGAAGGGGTAAGGGGCGCTAAGCAGGCGAAGAATAGAACCATTGTTGTTACTGCTGGTTATCTTAGCAAAGCCCATCCTGCCCTTCCTCCAGCCTTGGCGCTGGGGAACCTGAGAGGCTCCCAGCCACCTCCCACCACTCCAGTCCCTTTCCAGAGGCAAATGTGATGCTGCGTTCAGGCTTGAGCACATTTCTTCAGTGTATCCAAAAGCTGCTTTGGGTCGTAATGTTCTTGGAGTGAAGCTGGATGTCTCTCTCATAGGCAACTCTCCGTGAGAACATCTTGACCTCCTTCTGCGAGTCCTTGCCTCTGGCAATTAGAGAAAAAGCCCCGCTTGGGTTGAGACTCGGTAGGAAGTGGTGCCCGCTGCAGATTGCCCCTCTTGTCCCAGGACACCCAGAGCAGGCGGCTCAGTCCTCCGGAAACCACCCCAAAGTGGACCAGAGCTCTGTGTCTTACTCTGGCTCCCCGCTCCCCCTCCCCACTAGCCCCTGTCCTCTAACTGCCACGGTTTCTCTTTGCAGCAGAAAAGAACACCTCTGGAATGATAAGCCGTCCTTCTCCAGGGAGGATGGAATGGATCATCCCTCTGATTGTGGTCTCAGCCTTGACCTTCGTGTGCCTCATCCTTCTCATTGCTGTGCTAGTTTATTGGAGGTGAGTAAGCCAGGCTGCACCTACAGAGGGGATGTGGGGGGCTAGGTTCTGCTGTAAGCACCCTGCCCTGGGAGGGGCAGGGTGTGGGGAGAGGAAGCCCAGGGCCTCTCATTCAGTAAGGTGAGGCAGCTGGAGTGTGTCTAGGGTCACCACCTGGGGGATCTGCTTTATTTGGAAGCAGCTGGTGGGCTAGAGCCACGATTGAGATCAAGGCACTTAGGAGGAGCTTCTGTGATTGAGTGCCAAAGGAGATTTTGCTTGGGAATCAGGGACATCCAGGTTCAGACCCCAGCATTGATACTTGCTGGATTCAAATCCCATTTCCCCCTTAAGCTTTAGTTCCTGAACCTGCAAAATGAATGAATAAGTTTCCTAGCATTTTCAGGTTCTCTGGGGCCATGTTTCACTTTGTTGTATCTGCACAATAACCCTTCTTGACTTTAAGATGTTTGTGAAAGCCTTTTGCTGAAAAATCAGGTGATAGGGAAACATTTAGTGTATCATGTGGCATTTAATACACATAATATAAAAATGGCTGATTAAGTCTTCCCTGAATTATCACTGTCCTTGAACTGGTTCTCACTGCCCGCCCCCCCCCCACCCCCCACCTTGGGAAGCCTGCTTGCAGCTTCTGTTTAAAAGTTCTGTGTTTTCCAGCTACATTCTCTGAGGCAGTGTAACTGAGTGAGGCCAATTGGCCCACTTGGTTGGCCTGGCTACCTTCACCTCTCTGACTACTGTAGGAGGCTTCTGCCCTTGAATGAGCTTCCTCTGTGATGAACAGGTGTCCTGTTTCCATCCCTTGCTTCCTTTCTTGCCATTCACTCAGTTAATTTTGAGTTCCTGTTATGTGCCAGACAGTCTTACCTCCTGGAACTTACTTTTTAGTGGTGGAGACCGGCAAAGCACATAAGTAAGCTATGTGATACTAAAGTGATGGTAAGTGTGTAATGGAGAAAATTAAATCTGGAAACGGGAGGGGCATTCTGGGACTTAGGTTGAGTATTTCAAGTAGTTAAGGAAGCCCTAAGTGGCAAGTGATATTTGAACAAAGACCTAAAGTAGGAGGGAGTCAGATGGGCTCCACTGGGGCAGGTGACAAGCAGTGGAAACTGCACGTGCAAAGGCCCTGAGGCAGGAGTGTGCCCCAGCACGTTTCAGGCATAGCGAAGAGGTCAGTGTGGCAGGTGAGCATGGGGGAGAGTGGTAGGAGAGGAGGATCAGGAAGAGATGGGGTACGTTGCCTTTCACCCTGAGATAAGTAGGGTTTGTGACAGAAGTGTGCTGTGATCAGACTTCTGGGTTACCTAGCTGCTGTGTTGCAAAAAGCCTGAAGAGGATCAGGGGTGCAGCAGAGCAACCAGCCGGGAGATTGAACAAGTCCCGAAGGAGGTGTTGAGGGGGTAGCAGTGCAGGTGGTAGGACTCAGTTGGATTTAGACCTATCTTGAAGGTGGGATCAACAGAATCTGCTGGCAGAAGGGCTGTGGGTCCCTGGGCCCGTTCTCAATTCAGTAGAGCCAGGGGATAATGAAGGGTTCATCTATGGCTTCCCCAGGTGCCTGATGGCACCTGCAGCACCGTGAATATTACAGACCGGCTTGATCATGAAGTTCATCGCGTTTGGGTGAGCCCAAGAACCCTAGACTCCCCTCCCTGTTGTGCCGCCTCTAGAACACAAAGTGGTTTGCAAACAAACATTGGTCTGGAGCCCATTGGTAAATGGGAAGCTGCCCGACGTGGGTTAAACTGAGCACACAGAAGTAACAAAAGGTCTGCACGCTCCGCTCTTGGCTCTGCGCAGTACCGTGTGTGTGGTTTTAGTCGCAGACCCTCTCCGCGGAGGAGTAGAGAGCATGCACAGCTGCCCCCGGACTGGACACGGTTGCTTGGCAGCCCTGGCGTGAACAAGTTCCTGCCCTAAGCAGTTGTAGCGAAAACCTCAGGACTGTTTCTCACGAGCCCACCTTGGTCCTCTGCCCATCCGAGAACAGATCACTGTGAACAAGGGCTGTGAGGCCAAGCATGCACAGAGACCAGGCCAGCCAAAACCTGCATGTTGACACTTCAGCCTATGTAGAGGAAGGGCCTGTGTCCTACAATAAAGGGAACTTTGTTTTTTTTAAAGATTTTATTTATTTGACAGAGAGGGA
Organism: Mirounga leonina; assembly: GCF_011800145.1. NCBI lineage: Eukaryota > Metazoa > Chordata > Mammalia > Carnivora > Phocidae > Mirounga > Mirounga leonina. The sequence continues at coordinate 29,661,342 of NW_023270855.1, read as the reverse complement.
ACACAAGCGGGGGAGTGGGAGAGGGAGAAGCAGGCTTCCCGCGGAGCAGGGAGCCGGATGCGGGGCTCGATCCCAGGACCCTGGGATCGTGCCCTGAGCCGAAGGCAGATGCTCAACGACTGAGCCACCCAGGCGCCCCAAGAGAACTTTAAGACCCTTCCATTCGAGATGCTTTCCCATTAGAAAATGACAACTGTCTATACTTCCAAAAAAACTGGGTTTGGATAGAAAATGTTTTGAATAATACTTGATGTATCAATTGTATGATTTTTGTATATACATACCAGTTTGTATATATTCAAAGCTGGATTTAAAATAACCAGAAGTTTCAATGTCAGTGGACTCTGCACACGAGCATTCACTAGACTCTTCCTGCCAGTCCACAAAAGGGAATACGAGGGAGAACATTCTTACAGATGAAAGTAAAATTGAGTTAGTATTAGGACGGATGAGTTGGCTAAGCATGAGAGCAGCCAGGAGGCGACAAGGACCTACTTTCTGTCCAACTTTTTTGTTTCTCATGAATGTGCAAGAAGGAGGCACTGGGGAGCTCACACAGAAAATTGGTAAGTGTGGAAGAGACGTGCATTTCTCACCGGCGGCGAGGTTTTGAAGCTAGGACCAGAGTGCTAATCTTCTGCCTTTTGAGGCACGGCAAGAGCGGGTGATTGCCAGACAGACTTGACCTATATAGAGCATTGAGGCAGATCAAAACCTTCTGGATTGTGTCCTCGGTGGCAGGCCTGGCACTCAGGGGTTCAAACCAGCTTGCTGTGATGGCCTTTTCTACAACCCGGGGCTGACCCTTTGCAGCTCTTCTGGCTCCTGTGTGTGTTGGAGTCCTTGAGACTGCAATCGAATGAATTCATGAAACATGAATTCATGAGCTCTCTGAATTTTTTCTCCACCAGTGTCCCCTTGTACGATGATGATCGTGCTTGCTGATGTTTCCCGAGTCCCTTTTTAAGTGCCAGGTACCACGCCAAGCGCTCGCGTGGCACCATCTCCTATGATTGTGTAAACCTTAGGGCAGGTACCATTATCCCCATTCAAGAATAAGGGACTGGGAGCTCCTGGAGGTCCTGTAGAAAGTGGCGAGCTCCGGTTTTGAACATAGGACTTCTTCACTCTAGAATCCATAACCCTATTGAAGCGTCAAGATGCTGGTCTCCCGCCTCCACACTGTGAAAGCGGAGCATGACTGACATTCAGTGAAGTCAACAGAAGGTGGGATTAGTGGGCCCGTTGTGCCACGGCCTTCCTGTGAGCCTCCCCTGCTAGCTTTGACCAGTGGAAGATAAAGGAACTAATGTTTGTTGCAGGCCCACTGTGGGCTAAGCAGTGTGCAGTATTCCCATACACCATGTTGGAATTCACAAAAATCTGTTTCAAAGCGCCCTAAGCACAAAGGGATGGAAAATCCGTTGATTCATGGAATGGAACAGTTTAGAGCATCAGGCCCAGCTAGACGGGCAAGATGCAATGAGGACAGCAGGGCCTGGCTTGTGTTGTGTTCCTGTGTTTGTCTCCCTCTTTGTCTCTGGGGTCTGCTCTCCCTGTGTTGGCTTTTCTCGGTGGCCCTGGCCCACATCAGACTTCTATCCTGCCAGCCCAGTAGAAAGGGAATTTCTCTTCCCTGACGGTTCCGGTTAAATCTCCAGATGGTGTCTCTTAGAACAGACTCCGGTCATTTGTTCACCCCTAGAACCTTCTGGAGCAGAGAGATTAAAGACTTTGGTCAGGCCTGGCTCTTTGATTAACTGTGGAGCCGAGAAGCGAGGTCTTTGCCATCGTAAACCACATGCACTGAAACTGCACAAGGGGTGTTTTCCCAAAGGACCCTCAAAGCCCAGAAAGGGGACCGGATGCAGGTGCCAGGCAGACAGAAGCAGCCAGCGTTGGCTCCAAAAGAAGCTGGGAAATTAAATGAGGAGGGCAGGGATTTCTGCTGAGAAAAGGGAATTCTGACTTGGATAGCAGAGAAGGACACATGGGAGTAGGAGGAAAGCAACAAAGTAGGTGCATAAGCTCAGCCTGGTCAGCTTCGGAGTCTCAGTGAGGACTGTTGCCACAAATGCATGGGCCACGGACTGGGAAAAGGGCCACTTCCAGTCCCATCCCAGCTGCAGGATCATTAGAGCGTGATATAGCAGTTGAGCAGTATCATCGTGTTGGATAAATGATAACGCTGCTGCCTCTGTTGCACGGGCACTTCCTCTGTTCATGCGGTGCTTCTGTCGCACCTGCCGCCCATCGTGCTGGGCCTGGGGATTTGGGGATAAGTTCTTTTCTCCCAAGGTCCTTGCAGTCCAGTGTGGGGGGGGCGGGACAGACGAGTACATAAAATTGAGTATAGAGCACGTTTGGAGGATGAAATCCAAGGGCTTCATCCAGGCCCTGGAGAGGGGGTGGGATCAGGGAAAGCTCCCTGGAGGGCTGATGCCCCAGCTGGGTCTTGGAGAGCAAGCAGCTGGAAACGAGCAAAGAGGGTGTACAGGCAAGGGGCTGGAGAGAATCTGGCCAGTCGTAAACGGGTACCCGTGTTCAGCATTCACTGGAGCAGAGTATGGAGACAGCAAGAGCCAGATCCTGAAGGTCCTGGGTGCCACCTGAAGGGATACGTACCTTACCCTAAGCATGGTGGAAAGGCCCTGCGGAACCACGCTGCAGGAAGGCGAGATGAGAAAGAGGCAGTGCTGTGCAGTGGTGAGGGGCAGCACGGGCCCAGACGCAGCCAGCCTGCGTTTAGAGCCAGCTCCACGGCTCAACGACCCATGGCCTCCGAGCAGTGGTCATGAGCAGGTGTGCAGTTATTCCCAAAGGGGTGAAAATGGGCACTTGGGCATTAGCAAAACAAGACTTACTTTATATAAAGCACAGGTACACAGTACACAAATATACAGCATGTTACTGGTGTTAACATTTCACTGGGGGGCAGTGATCAGGAAGCGGTCTATAAAGGCCCCTCAGGGAGTGCACTTGTCCTGATGAGCACAGGGTGATGTATGGAGGTGTTGAATCACTGTATTGTACCCCTGAAATGAATAGAACACTGTATTCTGTTGACTCACTGGAATTAAAAACTTTTTAAAAAGGCCCCCTAGGGGGCACCTGGGTGGCTCAGTCGGTTAAGTGGCTGCCTTTGGCTCAGGTCATGATCCCAGGGTCCTGGGATCGAGCCCCGCATCGGGCTCCTGCTCGGCGGGAAGCCTGCTTCTCCCTCTGCCACTCCCCCTGCTTGTGCTCCCTCTCTCGCTGTGTCTCTCTCTGTCAAATAAATCTTTAAAAAAAAAAAAAAAAAAAAAAAAAAACCCCTAGGAGAGGTGCCAAGGCGGGGAAGGGACAGAGAAACTGGATCTTTGACAAAACGACTCTACCACCTTCAGTTTCTCTGTCTGCAAAACAATTAAGAAATGTGCCCATTGGGCTCCCATGAGGATTAGGTGTGCACTATGGGAAAGGGTGATCCCAGTCCCTGGCAGGTGGTAAATAAACAACCATAGCTTCAGAGAAAAATCAGATTTTAATTCTGGGTCCTGGGGTGCCTAAAAAGTTATTCTTCAATAACATCAGATTTACAGACCTAAAGGAATGCTGTCCCCTAAATGTAATCCATGTATAGCTGTACACTTTCCAAGCATAGGTCCTTGCTCAAAACATTGCTTGAAAATAGCTTTTGGAAGTTCCTTCTCGAGTTCATTCTTTTGAATATCAGTAGTGCCAAGTATTTATCCTAGAAATAGCTAAAAGTCACATGTCTGGAGCTAAATAGTGTAAATGTAGGTGAACCAACTGAGGAGAACCACTTGGGCCAAAAAAGGAAAGGTTAATGAAATGGGTTCCGGTGATGTGCCCAACGGGCCTGGAGGCAATTCCAGAAGAGCCTATCCCTAAGTAACTAGGTTAGAGTCGTGACCCACCGCCCACCCCACTTTGAAGCCCAGTGGTCCGCCTCATTCACTCAGGAGGAGCTGCATTAGCTTCAGTAGCTGCTGCAAACGCGCCCAACACCCTAGTGACCTCACCACTTGAAGTTTGTTCCCTGTGTGTAGTCTCGTGGAGCTGGCAGCCCTTTTGCACCCGCAGCTTCTCTTTCTGGGACCTGTGTTTCCCACATGGCTGCAGCAGGGGTAGAAAAATCAAGGAGGCACCTCAATTTCAGCTGCATGACCCAGAAGTGGAATCCCTCCATACCATTTGCTCACCATGGGCCAGAGATGGTCACACAGCCCCCAAGCACACATGCTAAAGTGGAGAGCACACGGATATTCCTTGAGTGGCTGGAAGTATCCTTAAGAATTCAGGCCCACTGGCATCATTTAGCAAAGAGTAGATTTCCCCTTAAAGGAACAACTTTGGAGGTCCGTCATTAGATGAGTCTCCTTACTTCACATTTGGCCCAAACTAAAAAGTACGGTAGGGACCTGTTCCCCCCACCTCCCAACTGAAAGATTCGTAGAGGCCCACTGGGGACTGTTTGAGCAGTATGTTTACAGGCAGCAAAGTGGATCTGTGCAAGAAGCTTATTTTTGAGTATTGGTTAGCTCAGATGTCACAGGTAGGATGTTACAGTTCTTTCTTAAATACTCCTGGCAGGGATCTGCATTGAAGAGCTGTAGGGACCAAAATCCCTAACCATGCAGAAATTGCTGTGAAGCTCGCAAGAAATACATGCAGAATGTTTTGGAGCAAAGGTTGGGGTTGTAGGGCAGCTAATACAGATAAAATCAATAGTCACGGTTTGTGTTCTTTTGCAAATGGTGCCCCGTGTGCGCCTTTTAAGTATTGTAGTCCATATCAACCGTGCGATGGTTCAGAGCTGTGAGAGTCTATAAAAGGGAGGGAGAAGCAATAAATCGAATCGTTTTCGAAGTGTGCCATCTTGGCCTTACTACTCAGGATGAAACCAAAATGCACCTTTTGAATTACAGTCAGGAAATGCATTCCAAGAGCTCCAGATCCCCTGTCTTACCAAGACAAGCTGTTTACACGGCACCAATGTGCTGACGTTCCTGAAAAGACCGCGAGTCGCACAGCTGCTGCCACTCAGAAAGAAGAGGAACATTTTTGGAAGGTTTCTTTCTGATTTGCATAACTTGAGGTAGAGGCTGGGCGAAGAACTCTGTGCAAGCGGCCCCGTCACCGTGCTTCAGCTTGCAGCTTCTGCATTCACTTGTTCTGTAGCGTAGCTTAGCTACTGTGAGCAAGACATTAGTGTCCACTGAGAATTGGGACTATTGACAAGTCATTTAAAAAATTTTTGTCCTGTAATTTGGAGGAAAATTGCCTTAAAGGTAGCTCTTTTCTCTTTGAGCAAAATTGCACGCCTAAAGTGAGTTCGTGTATCTTAAGGATAGCCAAGAATCTTTTCTCGAATCTTCACCGGACTGCGGTGTGCTTAGCAGATGACATTTGCCACCTAATCAGCATTCAGATCCTAGGAATTCCTGCCTTTTGCAGATCCGAAAACCAAGGCTTGGTGAAATCAGGTGACATGCCCAAGTCACAGAGTTAATCTTTGGTGGATCCTGGATTTGAACCCAGCCACTTTTTAAATCATTACCTTATTTTGCCTAAATGAGGAGTAGCATGTCTGGAGGCATTTACTTCCTTCCACAGCCTGTTTTGATAGCATGTTTGTTTAAAAAAAAATCCTATGGTTTGCATTTGCCAAAACCATGTGGAAGAAAACTTTACAGGACCAACTATAATTTCAGGGGTTCGAGAAACGGAATTAAGTTTTGATGTTGAATCAGATAACCTGTATGTTCTTATTCCAGCTAATCAGTGCTATAGTACCTTGATGACAAGTTGAGCATCTTATTGACCATAATTCTAGCTTGAAGAACTTTCCAGAAACATAGAGCAGGTTTATTATTATTATTATTTTTTTTTTTTTAGATTTTATTTATTATTTGGAGCGCCTGGGTGGCTCGGTTGTTAAGCATCTGCCTTTGGCTCAGGTCATGATCCCAGGGTCCTGGGATTGATCCCCACGTCAGGCTCCCTGCTCCGCAGGAAGCCTGCTTTTCCCTCTCCCTCCCCCTGCTTGTGTTCCCTCTCTCTCTCTGTCTCTCTCTGTCAAATAAATAAATAATCTTAAAAAAAAAAAAAGATTTATTATTTGGCAGAGAGTGAGAGAGCACAAGCAGGGGGAGCAGCAGAGAGGGAGAAGTAGGCTCGATCCCGGGACCCTGGCTTCATGACCTGAGCTGCAGGTAGATGCTTAACCCACTGAGCCACCCAGGTGCCCCCATAAAAAAGCTTTAATTCTAAGTTTCAGACAGGGCTGAGTTAACTACATAGACTCTGGAAACTCCTAAGTGGTTACTGTAACATCTGTCCCAGGTTTGTTAGTTCGACATTAGGAGGTTACATTAGGAGGGTTTCACGATCTGATCTGAGAAATGTATGTCCGCCTTCCAGCACATGACCAAGCCATCTGTAAATTCTGTGGCAAATCAGTCAACACCAATTTCGCCTCATAGGCAGAGAAAAAAAGGTCTCTCTTACTCCCACCGTTACACTTGGAGAAATTTTCCCATGGGCTGGTGCCTCCTCATTAAGAATGCAATTCACGAAAACAAGTGAGTTTTGTTGATATTGCAGTTTTTTGTTTTTGTTTTTGCTTCCCTGGATGTTGAGTGGGAGACAGCGTAATAGGAGGGGATGCAAACCCCAAATGTTGGGGGGGGGATTATGTTGGTATAATGAGGGCTCCAGAAAACAGATACATGTGAACGTTGAGAGTGGGCATGTGGTGATACCCCTCTCCTGCTCACGGAGTGACTGAGCACGTGTGCCCCCGTGGAGCACGGATCCCTCCTGGATTCTCGTGGAAGCAACAACGACAGAGCTGCCGTGAGCCCGGGCACAGGCTCTCCACGCATCTGTTCTAGCCGCCAGCGCTTCCAACTTTACTCTCTGATGACTGCATTCGGTCTAGGTGGTTGTCCCCCTCCGTCCCAGGGAAGTCACAAAGGAGACGGATGCCATTAAGAGTGTTTTCTCCCATGCATGTGACCGTGAACCATAGCAAAGGGTAAACACTCATCACAATAACCAGTAATTGTTGAATTGATACAAAGCAAACGTTCTATTGAATCCTCCCACCCGACCTGGGTGGTAGCTAAGGGGTCACAACTGCATCTTCTTCTCAAGGGAGGAAACCGCTTCCAGAGGGGAATGACTTGCCCAGGATCACAGAGCTGGTATGTTTTAGAAGTATTTAAATCTAGGGTTTTGTTTTGTTGACCTGAGACCCTTTATGGCTGGCCTGTTTATTCCTTCCTGAGTTGCTTGTTTATTCAAAGATGTTTTTAAAGCATCTAGTTTGTGCCAGGCACAGGCGACTCAGCGAGGAGACCGAGTTCCTGTCTTCAGGCAGCTTATAGGCTAATGGGGGAGATGAGCAGGTGAAGAAAGGTAATCCCAAATGCAGGTCCGAGACCTGTTTTATTTAGCTGATCTATGGTTTTCAAGAATCTGGATTGTTTTGGAAAATAGGAAGATTTTACTTAAAACCCCAGCTATCTGGGTTCTCGTGATGAATCAGGTAAGGTGGTAACATTGTTGTCATGTTCTCCTGTGGCATTAGTGGGCTGGATAGAGCTAACCACGGAGACATCTTTTGGGGGCGAAGGGCACCAGCTGGCCAGCCTGTCCGTCTCTGCCCTCCCTGCAGCCCCCCGGCTGGCCCCTGCATTTGGGTTCCCCTGAGTTCCAGTCGTGACTTAGGGAGACGGTGTTCTAGAAGGGACTCTGACCACTGCCAGGGTGGGGCGGGGATGAGTCCGAGCCGGGGGGAGGCTCCTTGGAGGAGAGGATGTTGAACTGTGATTTTCACAGAACAGAGAAAAGCCACAAATGCTCCAGGCAGAGCTCTGTGTCAGAGCTGACAGCGAGGTACTTGGTCACTGCATGATCAGTTTGCCAGAGGGAAGATGCTGTCAGACTGCCCTTCGTCCATGCACAATGAAGTCTGCTTTTGTGGGTAGAATCAGAATCTTTGCTAGGGGATTTGGCCTATTCAAAGGCACTGGGCTAGTCCAGCGTGCTCTTAGGTGGCTTGTGTGCAGAAGGGAATGGGAACGAAGAGTAGGTTTATATGCTTTACTCAAGTCTAGCAAAATCCAAGTTTCCAACTTGCACTTTGTGGTGGCTTTGTGCAATCACCTTTATCTCTTCTGCAAACAGACCGCTCACAGGACCCCTGGTATTCCAGGCATCAGTGTTTTCTTTTAAAACTGGTGACTGCCCATGCCCCTCATCCCTTTCTGGAACCCGTCTCTGTGGCCATATTTCAAGATATTTTTTTTTTAATCATTAGGAATAATTTTTACAATTCAACCCTTCAGATCCTGACAATGTGTCAAGCCAGTGGGGAGAGCTAAGGCGCGTTGCATGATGCCAAAATATGGCTTGCCTCGGAGGGCTTGGGTTGATGATATGGTGGTGCTAAGCTGTCTTTGCTCTGAGATGCTAAAAGGCATGGGGGTGGGGAGCCTTCCGAGGTCCCCAGCTGTTCCTTGATGTGGGCACTGTTTTTCCTATCTCCCTGCAGCTGTGTGCCGGGGATCTGGGTCACGTACCAGCTAATGTTGCCGATCCCAGGCAACTTTTTGCTCAATAACCGTTTCCCAAATGGCTACTCGGGGGCTTTTCAGAATTCACAAGAACTGTCAGTTGTTATAGTAACCGGCCCCCTGCTGTCGAGTTGGCCCTGAGATGCCAGTCGAAGCTCTTGGAACAGGCTAACACGTAGTCATTAGACAAAAGCAGGGAGAGATTCACTGCTGAAGGTTGCCATTTAAACATACTCCGTGATACTTAAAAGAAGGGATTGGTTCTGTTAAGGAGGAAAGGGATGGATACATTTTTTTTTAAAAAAGCAAACTGACTTTTCAGGAAAGGGCAATGTCTATGTTGAGTCTCTGCTACATAACCAACACCTGTCTTTGGATTTCTCACAATTAAGTGTCGTCTCTCCCAGGGTCGATTGTGTCTGTCCTGTGGGCTTGCTCAGGTGGCCCCCTCAGTTATTCAAGGTATTAGTTACTGGTTTTATGGCATTTGCTTCTCAGCGAAGTGTTGTCAGTTTACGGGTGGTAGTTTTAAGCGCCTGTGATTGTGTGTGAGGAAAAGCTGCGGAGATAGCCGGCTCCGCTCCAAAATTCCCGAAAGAGTAAATCTGGCAGAATTCAGAGTAGGGCTAAGGGTTGAGAAGAAGTCTAAATATTTTAGGAAGCTGCAAATTTCAAGTTTCTATGAAGATTTGCAAAAACACTCCCAACACACTCGTGATTTCTTCAGATTAATGTTCATCGCTGCACCGAGTACGTTCATGATGTTTTGAGGACAGTTGTTGTAGTTCCAGAAGGTACTCAATAGAGGGAGACAGGGAGTTCTGAATTACAGCACGATCCCTGCCCCCCACCCTGACCCACGCACCCTTTTTAATCATATTCTCCACTTTCGGTTTCTCCAAGTTTTGGTTCCTGTTCCAAGCACTCTTACCCAATATAGAGGCTAATGATCCTCAAAATAAATGAAAGGTGATATTAGAAGAGAAACCTAACACTTGAAAATTCAAGGATGTTCATCCCAGAGTAAAAACTACCAAGTAAATCAGAAGCTCTCCAATGTTCTTTGGAATCACACACCTGAAGTCAGAGTTCTGAGTGGGGCTCAACAGAACTTCCAATGAAAGAGAACTTTGCTACAAGCGAGTTTGCCTTCGCTGTTCTATCAACAGAGTTTGGGAATAATAGGAATCATTCCAGTGTGAATAGCCTATAGGGATAGCCTAGGTTGTTAGGGGATTAAATGTAATTAAGTAAACACCTTCCAGTGTTCCTATGGAACAAAAAATAAATGTATCTTTCAAAAGCTAGAAACAAGACTCATGCTGCCGTTACTAAGTTTTAAGGGGAAACTGAATATCAGACCTAGTATATAGCCGTAGACTGCTTCTCTGAGGTGTCTCTCCCACCAATTCCCCAGTCTGGTTTGTGAATCAGTAAAGTGTCTGGAGATGAGAGGCATGCATGGAGAGAAGACAAAACCCTGATTGGTCTAACGGCACCACATTCACATACATTTGCGACGGAGGGGAGGTTCAGATGATCCCCAGGATATTCCTGCTGAGTTCTGTTGACTTTAATGGTGTTTTATTTTATTTTATTTTTTTAAGATTTATTTATTTATTTGAGAGAGCAAGAAGAGAGAGAGTACATGAGAGGGGGGAGGGTCAGAGGGAGAAGCAGGCTCCTCGCTGAGCAGGAAGCCCGATGCGGGACTCGATCCCGGACTCCAGGATCATGACCTGAGCCGAAGGCAGTTGCTTAACCAACTGAGCCACCCAGGCGCCCCTTAATGGTGTTTTAAATGATCGCATTTGCCAAAGCATCACATCAAAGGTGGAAGGTTAGATATATGAATGGGAAAATCCAATCATGATTAGATTTGTGATATCCCTACCTACTGTTAAGACCAGGAGTCATACAGGTTTCTAACCTGTAACAACCGCTTTTAAGAGCAAAGTTCCCATGTCGTATTTCTTAACTAAGCACAAAAAAACCTTGATAAACCCAGTCCCCTTTGTGTGTAAGCTTTCTCTTTTGAAAATGCCCCAAATTGGGACCAGTGATGGGTATGTCTGTGTTAGGTGGAGGGAGGGCATCCATGTGGAACTCTTGGTGGCCAAATTGGGACCAGTGATGGGTATGTCTGTGTTAGGTGGGAGGGAGGGCATCCGTGTGGAACTCTTGGTGGCCAACTGAACGTACTGTCTTCCATACCTGTTCTCTTTTGTTTTTTGTCTGTTTAGAGGATGTAACAAAATAAAGTCCAAGGGCTCTCCCAGACGTTTCCGTGAACTGCCTTCTTCTGGGGAGAGAGGAGAGAAGGGGAGCAGGTGAGGGGCGGTCAAGCTTAAGGGGGGATGCCTCTTTGGCCGGGACTGGCTTGCTGGATTTTTGTTTTGTTGCCCTGGGGATGGAAGTCCTTTAGACAGCACAGTGCTGCAACTTACCTGTCTTACCCCAACTCCCAAAAGTTAAGAATTGCAAATACCAACACAGCTTGCGGGTAGCTGGTAGCAATGAAAGTATGTCCCGCGTGTGCTTGCTTTGCTTTATTTGGCAGTTTTGGGGGGGGTTATTTCTAGAAGGGGACATACTGGAATGTTCTATGTTGATGTGTCTGTATGTCAGTTGCATCCATTATCTTTCCAAAATTTCAGATGTTTGCATGTTTCAGAGCTTTAAAAAAAAAAAAAAAAAAACGCATGCATTAAGCCTTACAAGTGACAAATATCTTTTAGAAACCTAAATGTATAAATAAGCTAAGGAAGAAGAGTAGGAAAGGAAGAGAGAAGTGAGCAAATGGGGGATATAACGTGTTTTTCCATAAGAGTGAAATTTTTTAAAAATGAAAGCACACTCGTTCTAGATAGCTTGAAGACTGGGAAAATTTATTGTCCTGGAATGATTTACAGTAAACCTTTAGAAGTCCTGATCATGTGATCTTAATCACCCCACATGAGCCTCTTGATAATATTTTTATAAGGCTTATCTAGGAAAACTCTACTTAATATTAATGTGGTAATTAATATTTTAATATTGCCAGTTAGGATAATTCACTAATACTGTGTTGTGAGTAGTTTCTTATTACTTTCAATGAACCAATTTATAGTATTTACCTTAGAATCTTTACATGAAATGATTTGTCTCCCTTGGTTGAGGATAAGTCAGATTATTGAGATGAAATTTTAGATACCCATAGACTCTAATCAGGTATACTTATGAGATCTGAGAAGGTAGAGTACAGGAATTGTGGAAGATGAATGAGAAATTCTATGATCTACCTTCTTCTAAGCTACATGGTGTGGTTTTGGCCTTCTGGGGAAAAGGGGTAACTGCTGACACTGGTAATGTAATTATTCTTTCTAAGATCTTTTTACTTACTGAAGTCTTCAATGTTCTAATCTGTTTCCAAAACTCCAATGGTAAAGACCAAAATAGAATCCCCTCTGTATAGCATTAGATTCCAAGTTCTAATCTTAGAGTACCTTCGACATCATGTAAATGCCTAATATTCATGCCCAGTCTGTTATAAATATGATGTGTTTCTGACCGTAACACATTAAAAAGTGGATCACCTCAGGGACACCACAGAGATAATGCACATCTGATGTCTACATTCTCTTCAGATGTGATGCCATAGCTAGGTGGCCCGTGGTTAACTCTAATTTATGTTCCTAGCCCCAGATGTGGGAGAGCTTACTACAGATGTATTTTAGTTCCTAGGAGGGTGTGTTTTGTTACAAGGTGCTCAGTCTCTCTGGTTTCTTCTCTGCTTCTGAGTGCCAGAAGCTTGGGGGTAGCACAATGACTTTCATTTAGATCTAGAAGTTGAGCACTATCTTGGGAAGCTGTATACAAGTGTTTATAGAATCCACCTGATTATGGATCCCATATTTTACTTTACTTTGTTGATAATATAGTAGCAAAGATAGACCTTGGCTCAGGGAGAGAGAGGTTCTCACTGTGGCTCTACTTCTTCTGGCTGTGTGACCTTAAGCAACTGAACAAAGCCCTCTGAGCCTTGATGTCATCATCTAAGTAGGTCCAATGATAGTTCCTTTTCATGGGGTTGTTGCGAAGAGGAAATGAGGGAGTACATGTGAAGTGCTTAGTGTGTGTAATATATTTCCCCATCCAAAGGATGGGCAACAGAGACTCTGTCTGGGCTCTCCTCTTGGGTGGCTGAGGTGGGACAGCCCTGGGGCGGTCTGAGTCCTGAGCAGTGCCCCTTCTCCTCACTGCTGGATGGGCTTTGCTAATCAATCCATGATGAAGGGTGGGCCAGATAGAGATCCTGTCCTCCAGGGAGGGGCTCGGATCTCCCCAATTCCTTATGCCGGCTGCCCTGCCATACTCTGTTCCTCCAGAGCTTACAGTTCCTCATTCATCTTGATGGCTGTGTGTGCCGAAGACCACCAGCCCACTCTCCCCTCTCCTCCCTCCTCCTGTATCCCAGGAGCATTGGCAGCAGCCTCTGACCCAGTTCTGTCCTCTGCTGCACTATAAAAAGCCTCCCAGAGAACAGGGGCCCCACCCTCCCCTGCCAGGCTGCAGATGCATCAGGGAATCGGGGCATCAGCCTCTCATCTCCTGCCTTGGCCTCTTCCTCTCCACTCTCATTTCCTGTCCTGGTCTGCATCCCATCCAAAATATGGCAGGGAATCAGGAGAAGAGCCCAAAAAGCTGCCCGAAGAGCAACCCTCCAAACAGTTACAATAGCTCTTGCAAAGTCTGTGCACATAAACCCGAGGGTGATATCCATTCGCCCATTTGGTCTGACCTCACTTGCCTTGAACAGTCCCCGCGCACAGTGGGACGAGGAAGCCTGTGCAGTCTGAGGGTGGACAGAACCCTTAAAGCAGGACACTGGCTACAGGAAGTGACAGCCGGTTATCCCCCCAGAACAGAGAAGAAAAAAAATAAATAAAAATCAGACCTACGTATTTAATTTTTCCAAAAAAAAAAGTAGTTGCTTTAAATTTTGAATAGGTAATACTTAACGCAGTTGAAAATCAAAGAGCTTAATATTCTGTATACCCCTCCATCTCCATCTGCTCACCTACCCACCTGACTCCCTACCTCATCACAAATAGGTAACCACGACTGCTGGTTTGTTGTTTCTTCTTCCAGACATTGGGGGCGGGGTGTGTAAGCAAATAGGAACCTCTACCCCCAGATCTCCTTTTACACGGTAGAACATTGCGTACACTGCCCTACTCCTTGCTTGTTTCACTTAACGTGATTTTCCTCTATGCGTCTGTGGTTTCCTTGTGCTTTTTTCCAGAAGCACGCTATTCCTTTGTATAGTTGTCCTGATTTATTTCACCAGTCCTGTATGGCTGTCCTTTTGGTTGTTCCTAGTCTTTTGTTATTACAAGCAGTACCAAGGTGAATAACTTTATGTCATTGTGCAAGTGGAGAAGTCTATCTGTAGGACAAAAGTCAGGACATGGGCTGTGTCAGGAGCGACAAGCATGTGTAATTTTGATGGATGGCACCAAGTTGCCCTCCCCGGAACCATACCCATGGTGGCTTCTCTCAACAACACATGAGCCCCTGTTTCCCTACACCTTACCCAGCATGGTATGGTGTCAAGCAGGAGTGATTTTTCCAGCCTCATGGGCGGGGGGGAGTAATGGTATGTTAGTATAGTTGGAATGTGTTTTCTCTTATCATGAGTGAGGCAGAGCATCGTTCACGTTTGTGTCCTTTGTATCTCTTTTGCTCTAAACTGTTGGTCTTTTGTTCGTTTTTCCTTTGCAACAATTGTTGGTCTTTCTCTAATCAAGAGAGATGACTGTCAGCAGTCAGGGTTGCGAATATTTTTTTCCTAATCTGTGGTTTGTCTCTGAACTCTGTTCATGCTGTTTCTTCGACTTCATGTACTCAGATTTACCCATAAACTTCTTTTTTGGTTTCCAGATTTTGAGTCCTTGTTAGAAAGTCTTTCTCCATTCTGAGATGACTTATTTTAGTACTTTTATGATTTCAGAGTTTAATGTTAAATTCTTAAATCGCTTGGAATTTGACCTGGTTGATAGTGTGATGTCTAAATCAACTTTTCTCTTTCCCAGAGGGTCCCAAGTACTTAAAAAGTACTACCATAGGGCTGTTAAGTGAAAAGACATGTCATACCTTGCTAGATCCTTAAAATAACACTCTTCCAGCTAAAGTCTGACCAACTTAGTATATTAATGAAATAGTCACCAAAAAGTGTTTACCAGAACACTGTATGTTACAGATGTTGAATCCTGTGCAATGAATAAAACGTGAGTTTTCATTTCCCACCTCCTGCCCAAAAGGAGTCGGACCATCCTGTCCCCATTAACCACCTCCATCCGTGGTAGATTGTGTAACTGCCTTGAAACAGTGGCAAGAGGAGAGGTGGAGTCCCTTAAGCCTCAGTTCAGAAATTCAGAACATTCCAGGCCAGCGTTCTAAGTGTGGGACAGCTACCTCCCAAAGCCCCCGACTTCAAGCCTTCTTTTCTGGGTAAAAGCTCGGAGGACTGGGAAGTGCAGTCTAGAGCTCCCTTGCTTAACGCCAGCCACGACGTAAAAAACTGCCCTGTTCAGGTTCTTGGTCCGCTCAAAATGTGGTTTATGAAACGACCACTGCTGTCTTATCTCCTGGAAAGCATTAGCAGTATTTCCGTCATTCCTACGACTCTCCAGGGATTGCTCGGCAAACTTAATATTTAGCATGAAAATGTATTGTGCTGAAACCACTTAGGTGTATATCATTTAATTTGCTCCCACATTCCTTAGATGCTAATTGCAGGCACTTAGTATCCTCCCATGAAATTCTTGCTTCAGAAATCAGGTTTTTGTCACTTGCAGCTGTAACAAGAGTTGAATGGGCCATCTCTCCTGACCATGTGAGACCCAGAATATTTTGAAACCTTTTCTCCTCATTTAATATGCATATCCTCTCTCACATCTCATCCGTCTTCATGGCTGGGTACACTTTTCCTCTTTCCTTTTTCTCTTCACCTCCTCCTCACATCTGACAGGCTGTACTTATCCAAGGTATGACAACCCTATGTCCCGGGATTTCCAGAATTGCCCTGAGGTGAAATATGTCATTTGATTATTCCCCAAAGTACTTTGATATTTGTCAGATCACATGTGCCTTTTACGGTTTGGAGAATATGAAAATGAGCAGTGCAATTCTGAATTCTTTTTAGGAGAGTCCTTCCTGGAAAGATAATACAAGCATAAACTGAGCTGTACAAACAGAATCCTTTCACATACAGTAAAGGAAACTGAACAGCAAGTGAGTGGTTGCATCTGAAAAAAATCTCAACTCAGAACTTACAGTGGGCTCTTTTCCAAGTGGGACCCCTAAGTTATTTCAAGCAGACACTCCTCTTTGAGGAAAAGCCCAACAACGCCCACGGGCTTTTCCTTCTATTGTCTTTGTCACTTCAATTTCTAGAGACATTTTGCCCTAATAAATCAATCCACATCTTTTTAACACCGCTCTCAATCATCTTCCTTGAAGGCATGTGAATGTTCTCAACTTTCTATTTATAAGTGGCTCTTATTCATACATGGTTTACTACAACAGATCCATTCACGAAAGTAAATATTAACGTGATTTCTGTACTCAGCAGCATGAAAATAAATGGGATTATTAGCAGGCATGGCACTATAAATTTAGATGAGGGCAGTATATAAATCAGTTAGGATTGCTTAATTAATATGCAGCATTAGCTCAGCCAACTGCCCGTTCTCGTCTGCAATTAGCATTTTGAGCTGCACAGTGCTGACAAACTCCTTGTCACCCTGATACGATTATAAAACCGTTAAGCTTAATTGGAAGATAGTGACTGGGCTTCTGATCCCCACACATCGTTCGGTTATTTTGTCATCCCAGGTTCGTGTAGGACTCTAGGAATGGTTTTGTGATCTGCTCTTCCCCGGGCCCCAGCAGTGGTGATGTGGAAGGCGGTGTTGTAATAAGCCAGGGACCCAGAATGAGAACAATGGGACCTCTCATCGCTTGTGTAAAGGGATGTACACTTTGACCCAGATGTCTATATATCTCAGAAACCTCTGCTCCTGTAAGCAGGGCTGGAAATGCTGCCTTTTGAGGACTCTTTTCGATATACAGTGGTGCTAAGTGGAATTCCAGACCTTTCCAATATTCAGTCTTTCTGAACTAAGATCAGCAGTTTGCTTTTGAAAAGTCTCTGTCGCCTCTATTATTCCCAGATTCTTGTCAGACGGGGCAGAAAGAGATGTAAGTAAGAATGAAGACGGCAAAGGTTATCTCTGCAAGTATTTGGGGGAAAAACTGAAGCAACAGAAAGGAAAGTCTTTCTGTAGAACTTGGGTCATTCTGGGTGTTCCGCGTTAAGGGTGTGTCCGATTCCTGGAAGGAGATGGGGAGGGAGAAGGGCAAGTCTAGAGATTTCTTCCTCATCTTCCTCGTTTGCTGCATTTTATTTGAATAGTAAGTCTCTGTAACTTGAGTAATTATTGATACTGATAAAGTACTGCCGGAGCTGCTGCAGTCGGGGAGTGTGTCTGTCTGTCTGTCTCTCATCCAGAGAACCAGTTAAACGCCCCGGGCCTGTCCTGTGCTGGCACCGTGTGTGTATGCTGTGGGGAGGGGGGGCTCGGAGAAGCGACACTCATGGCTTGCTACTGGTCGATATTTACTGCATCCTGAGGACATGCCCTGTGCTTTCTCTCCAGCAGAGAACCCTTGGCTTTTGAAAAAGCCTCTCTCCAAAATCTCTCCCTTACCTAAAGGAATGAGAAGGTACTTTTAGAAATTTTAGTCCAAGACCAAACGTTCATGACTGTCCACTTAACGTGTCCATGGGCGTTTTACAAGCTCGACTGACCCATCCGTGCACGAGGCACCACACAGGCCCGGACCACAGATCGTGGGGTTGGGCTTGAGACCGAGGGAGCTGCTCGCCGGAATCCGTATCAATTTGATGAGCTACTAGAGAGGGTATCACACGTTATCCTCTTGACTCCCAGTCAAGCCTTTCCTGGAAGTCTTAAAATTTAAGAGCCCACATTAGTTTTCTAAAAATGGATGAATGAATGGAAAGTGATACAGCAAGTGTGTTTGCATTTTGCTACTTAGAACTTTTCATGAGTTGCACATCTATCTAATAGTCAAGCACCAGAAACACTGGGCTTGGATTTAGGAGCTGTGTTACATGAAAAATGTATACTTTTAAACGGTCGACTGTCAATTCAGTGCAGAGAGGCGGTTTTTCTACGAGAGGCACGTAAGGAGTGCAGCCAACTCAGGGACCAGCAAATGCACATCTCCCTTTTTGTTTGCCTTCTGGTCCCCATACCCCTTGAGTTGGAACTGAGGAAAAATTACCTCGTGCCCACGGGGGGGTCTTTCTTGCTGCTATCTAGAAGCATTCAGTGAATGTTTGATGTAACTCTATCTTGATATTTCTTCATGGGGATGAGTTTGAGAGAGCCGTCTAACTCTGTTTTTCAGTTTTGTTCAAATGGCAGGAGACTTGGAATAAGGACATCAGAACATCCATAAACTACTTAATAAGTAAATACAGATTCAATTCCATGACACAAACCAAAATTTAATTGGCTGGCAGATAAGCAGAGCAGTCCACAAAGGTGGCGTAAAGAGTCACTTTAGGAGGAAAAACTTTCACTTGAGGAATCTGCGATCTGAGAAGATACTTCTCCAATATGGGTGGCAGAACACGATGCTCCAGCTTCAGGAAATGCCATCCTGTTTCTGAGAACTTAGGTTCCAACAGAAACAGAGCGGAAGACCTTTCAAATTCTTATTTAAGTATGTGAGATGCAGTTTATTTTTTTCTGTATTTGAGAGGATTATGTTACCATCCTTGAATTCTCAGCTACAGTTTTTTTTATCCCATCTGGGACCCTATAAATTCTAGATGCTAGCTTTTATGGTCACTTTTAATGGTATGTGCCGTCTAAGACTGTTTTATTTCTTCAGTGGCTTTCTTAGAGTACTGAAGACTCTCTGGAACCATTTTCCCTGTATCACTGTGCTTCTTAACCAGGGACAGTAAACGCCAGCATCCTCGGGGGAGTTTTTCCAGATGACACAGGCCTGTTCCCCCACCCTGGAACTGCTCAGCTGGAATCACTAGGAGTGGGGCTCCTCCATGGGTGTTTTAAAAGCTCCCCAGACCAAAGAGATACATATGTACTGCTCAATGATAACCACCACTTGACTGAAACCCTATTGGCGTGTACGCGTGCGCGTGCGTGTGTGTGTGTGTGTGTGTGTGTGTGAGAGAGAGAGAAAGACTGACTGACTTCAGGACCCTCCAAAACCTAATTTGGATCATGACTGAGCCAGTCAGGGTCATTGGAAAAAACTTACTGTTCTCACTTCCTTAAGGGAGACATATGGGTGGGGCAGCAAGGAAGGAAAGGAAAAGGGGGGAAAGGGAAGAATATAAAAGATATGGTGGGGATCCAGCAGACTATAATTGGTAATTAAACTTGTAAATGTATTTTTCATTCCCAATGTGGTCCACTTCATTGTTTTCCTTCCCTTTTTAAGGTATTTGCTAAACAAATGTTCATTGTGAAGTAATGATAATTTTAGAAAATGGCCCTTTATGATCCAGAACCTGTTTCATTCAAGGAGGCATTTTTAGAATAAGTTAGTTGAAAGAGAATCGGACCTAGACAGAAATTTGAAATTGTATGCACAGGGACCTGCTTGAGCATTTTCAGAAATTCTGTCTCCATTCTCCTGAGCTCAAAATGAGAAACAATACTGTCTCTTCCAACCCATCACAGTGGAAACATTTAGAGGCATGAAAACTTGTTTTTTCTTTTCCCTTGTTTTCAAAATCCCTGACTTGACTTGTTTATCCCTGGACACTGCCGAAGGCCAAAGACCATCTCTCATGGGACTTCTCCGAAAAGAGTGAGTTCAGACCCAATGTCATGTGGCATTGACCCTGGACCAGCTGCTTTTCTTAGGTATTAAACCCACAATGTCTAATTTGCACACAAAAGAGTTCACCTCACTGTGGTCAATGGTGTTGAAAAGTGGACACCAAACTAGCACCTGGATCAGTCCCTCACTCAAAGCAGACCTCCAGGGGGCACCTGGGTGGTTCAGTCGGGTAAGCGTCTGCCTTCGGCTCAGGTCATGATCCCAGGGTCCTGGGATCGAGTCCCGCTGCGGGCTCCCTGCTCAGCTGGGAGTCTGCTTCTCCCTCTCCGTCTGCTGCTCCCCCTCCTTATGCTCTCTCTTTTTCTCTTTCTCTCTTCCCTCTCAAATGAATAAATAAAATCTTTAAAAAAAACAAAAACAAAAAAAGCAGACCTCTAATAATTAGTGATTAAAGGGCTAAATAACCATGTGACACATCCATAAAATGGGGAGGAAGCTAGCATTAATGAGTACGTCAGTTCCTATTTGTTATAAGGGAGTTAGGTACAGTAGGATTTAATTCTGTTACAAACACAACAGAAAACAGCCTGTCCGTGTGTCTGTATGTGGGTGGATCTCCTTGCTCCATTTTTGCTGCCCTATCCGCCGCTCATCACATGGCAGCCAGAATGAGCGTTTTGAAGATGAGTCCGACTGTGCCCCTCCACTGATTAAAGCCCTTGGTTGGCTTTCCATTTCCCGTAGATACCAGGGAAGCTTGTGCCCTTGGAGCTGCGATGGGCTGGCTCTTGGCCGCCCCTCCCCCCTTTCCCCCTGCCGCCCTTCCCTGCTTTACCTCTCGCTTCCTTTCAGTTTCTACAGCATGTAAGCTCACTCTGTTCTTTTTTTTTTTTTTTTAAGATTATTTATTTATTTATTTATTTGAGAGAGAGAATGAGATAGCATGAGAGGAGAGAGGGTCAGAGAGAGAAGCAGACTCCCTGCCGAGCAGGGAGCCCGATGCGGGACTCGATCCCGGGACTCCAGGATCATGACCTGAGCCGAAGGCAGTCGCTCAACCAACTGAGCCACCCAGGCACCCCACATACACTTTTTTAAAAGATTTTATTTATTTATTTGAGAGAGAGGATGAGAGAGAGAGAGCACATGAGAGGGGTTAGGGTCAGAGGGAGAAGCAGGCTCCCCGCCGAGCAGGGAGCCCGATGCAGGACTCGATCCCGGGACTCCAGGATCATGACCTGAGCCGAAGGCAGTCGCTTAACCAACTGAGCCACCCAGGCACCCTAAGCTCACTCTGTTCTTGAATGAGTTGCTTGACCTGCCTACTAGAGTGGTCCTCCCCGACACCTGCCCATGGCTAATCCTCTTCAGCCAGGTCTCCGCTCCAGTGGCGACCTCAGCCTGTCTTACTTTCTTCGTAGCCCTTGACTATTTGAAATCACTGGTTGACTTGTTTATTGCAGATCTTCACCCAGAGAAGCACCTTGTCTGTCTTGTCGGTCAGACCGCTCTGGCCCCTCATCGCCAATGATCGAGGGACAATAATAAAAGAGGAAAAGCATGGAAGAATATACCCCCAAAATGTTAATAGTAATGATCACTAGGCAGAGGATTTGGAGTAACTTTAATTGATTGCTTTTCCTTTTTGTTCATGTGTATTTCCTAATTTTTTTGTTGCCATCATATATTATGTATGTAATTCACATGCTTAGCCAGGCTTAAGGAAGTGGCTTTAAAGCTTCTAAGCAATTGTAGAGGGAAGGCATTATCTGCACGCTCCATGCTGAGCAGAGGGTGCTGACTCAATGTTTGCTGAGTCCTTATTCTAAGGGAAGGTATTTCCCCAAAGTTCTCTAGGTAGTTGCCCACCTGAATCCTCGTGTGGGAGGAAAGTAGGTGTGACATGCACCAAGGTACAGATGTGGAGAGCTGTGTCTCCCAGATTTCTGACCTTCATCCACACTGGTGTACTTTTCTCTGACAATCACAGGGTTATTTTGCTCCAGGGAAAATCCATTATAAACAGCAACACATGGGGCACTGGGGTGTGATGTGCTTCGGTACACACTGCCTTTTTTTTTTTTTTTTTTTGTCCCCAAAGAGAATGCAGAGCCGTTAGCTCCACATGTAACAGTGAGTGAACGGTCTGCCGGCCCTTCTTCCAGAAAAAGAATCGACAATATAGTTTATCCTTTCAGAGTGACTGACTTGAGCAATGCCTTGGCCAATAGCAACTCTTTGTACTAATAGCTTTATATATTAGAAATTTAACAGGTAGAGTAATTATGTCTTAAAACAGGAGACTCATTTGGTGTGTGTGTGTGTGTGTGTTTCCAATTAGTTCGAGTCTGACCTGATGAATTGCATGTCATTTCAGTGTTAGAGAGCACTTCTTTGGGCTAGTAAGTTCTTGAATGGTCCGGTTTCTCAACAAAGGCAGATTTTCCCTAGCTATGACACTGGGCGGTTAAGGTTTTACCCCATTTGTGAAGTCTGTCACCTGTGTTTTAACTTGAATGCTACTTTCTGGAAATCTGTGCAAATTTGAGGGAGAGAGGAATCCAAGATTAGAAAACTTGATGACTGATTTAGAAACAGAAAGAAGCTACTCCCTCAGACAAGCAAATCATGTGTGTGTGTGTTTTCACATGGATTTCCATCATTTTCACATTCAGTAGAAGATCTGGTTATTACCAGAGCCCTAAAACATTTTGTGCATTTCATATCCATGTAGCTTAAGTCAGACTGACTGACGTTCTTTCCAAATTTAGGTAAAGGCAGCTAACGATGAGTGATGAAAACTTGTTTCATTATTTATATTACCAATGCCAGGCAATTCGTAGGGGGAAAAAATCATTTTCAGCCCTCTGCACGAGCAGTCCTGCAAGACGTGTGCCGAGTAGGAGTGACTTATGTTCAGAACCCCCTAATGGCATGGAGCAGCAGTCCAGATTGCTTCTAGAACAGTGCCCAAATGTACAATCGGCTAGAGCTGCTTCCCGTCTGGAAACAGGCACGGCTTAAAGAAAAATGCCGTGCCCAGCGGAATCATCCCAGAATACTTTGGATTCAAAGAGCTAAGACAACTCTGAAGAAAAGTTGACTTACTCTAGTGGTTGGAATGCAGCCCCCAGGAACAGTAAACCTGCAGTGTGTGTAGTCGGGGCTTGGTGTGAGGCGCCAGAGGAGCGGGCTGGATCCCAGGGACACCGAGCACCAGAAGGATGCCGCCTGCTTGGCTAACAGCCCCAGCAGTAGGGCCAGCTATTGTGAAGCCCCTCTGCCAGATGAACAGGGACCCTTCTCTGGTCACAATAGCCATTCACGCTGAGCAGCCTCATTAAATATTCAGCCTGTGCTTCCGGCAGCTCATTAGGGCCGCAATGAGCAGTGACGTGGATGCTGGAAAGCCGAGGGCCGGCCAGCATCAGTAGGCAGAGGCTGAGTGAGCTGCTGATGGCTTTTCTGTGAACTGCCTGTCCTATGATGACCAGTGTTTGCTCCCTGCTTTGCCTGAAGTCCAGGTAAAATAATACAGACAACAGGCAGGGGACACCCGCGAGCTCTAGGTTCTTACCTCTGATGTGGTCTGGCCAGGGCCTTGGATTTTGAGGGCTTGCCCCCTTCAAGCCCTCTGACCCTCTCGGAGAGCGGTCTGTGGCTTCGGGGGCCTTTGCTGAGCACTAACAATGTGGTGCTATTGATGTACTTGGGGCTCTTGATGACTGCGTTTGGGAGGGTTAGAGGTGTGGTTTTGAACTTGGTGCTGGAGGTTTAGAAGACCAAATTACTCTTCTGTAACAGGTCAAATTTAGAAATATTGTGTGGGGGGGGGCGGGGAGGTGTTCATCCTAACAGTTTGTGCATCAAGTTTTGCTCCGTTGATGCCAAGTGTTGGTGGATTTGCGCAGTTCACTAGTAAGCTTTTCCCTGTTGACTATCAGGAGAGATATGGTACAATAAAAAACAAAAATAAATATTCTTCAGCTCTTGGGGATTCTTCCAATAGACGGAATGTTGTCCTTCTTAAATCTTGTTACTTTTCCATAGGCTTGCACTCAGTGCTGTGTGGTATTTAAAGCTGGTAAAATCTGTGAAGGCAGAATTGAAAAAAAAAAAAAAATGACCTCAAAATGTATTTCTCTGGTCTCACTGTTTGCATGTTTTTCTCTTTCCTACACAGAAAATGTTTTCAGACAGCTCATTTCTATGTGGAAGATAGCAGTTCACCTCGGGTGGTCCCCAATGAAAGTATCCCTATTATTCCTATTCCGGGTAAGTAAGACACACTCTTCTTTCCAATGGGCTAATTGTTTTTCTCTTTTGTTTGTACTTTTATGTGACAGCCATGACAAAATACTATTTTCCTAGCCTTTGAAAGCTTGCCCTAAGAGATCCTTCACTGAGGGGGATTTAATGAAATCTTTGCTCCTTTACATATCTGCAATGTGATAAAGTCCTCTTCAAGAGGAACAAATAGCTATGAGTTTATACAGGATAGACTCACATGCAGGGAGGGGAGGTAACAGTAGACAAAAGGGAAAGCATAGATATTTGCAATCCACTTGAACCAGGTTTCATTTTGATAAGCAACTTGCGCTTACATTTTTTTTTTTTTAATCACAATTTGTGATATGGTTTTCTCCTAAGATTCCTTCCTCTGCAGATACTTTATCTTAGCGTTGGAAGTTTTGCTTCTTAGGATTTTGTGGGCAAGTGTGGGGATACACTCTTGGTCCAGAGCAATGAAATATTTCACTGGTCCTCAGGTAGAAAAGATGAAACACTCAGTTGGTGTTAGGGGTGGGGACTGGTGGAAGATGCTGTAGTGAATCCTAGCAAATGCCATAAACACTGAGAAGTGCAGCAGCTGGTTGGTTGTAAGTAGATGGGATGTGGGAATTGAAGATGGTCCCACCATGTGTATTTGGCATCCCTTCATTTTTGCCAGATTTGAACTTGCTTCCTCTGGGTTTATGTACTGGTACATATCTATCTTTAGATATCTCTGACATCCATCCTCCTGACGTTAATTACCGTTCTGTAAACAGAGGCACTGCTTTTCGTCTAGCAGTGCGTCCACACACCTGCAGCTCTGCTCATTCTCCAGAAAGGTCTTCCCCGTCTCATATGCCATGTATTGTCCTTATTGGCTTATTGTCTCCTCCTCCTACAATGAGAGCCTCATAAAGGCAAGTGGGTATCTCCTTAGTGCTAGAATAATACCTGGCACATAGTGAGCATTTTTAATTCTCTGAATAAATGAATTCATGTCAGCAAACCTTTCTTAAAGTTCTTCAGAGGCTCTATCTGTGAAGCTCAGAGGCACAGTCGTTCTCTTGGTGCCATGGAATGCTTCTGTTGTTTAAAAACCTTCACAAGGGGCACCTGGGTGGCTCAGTCGGTGAAGCGTCTGCCTTCTGGCTCAGGTCATGATCCTGAGGTCCTGGGATCGAGACCCACATCGGGCTCCCGGTTCAGCAGGGAGCCTGCTTCTCCCTCTCCATCTCCCTGCCGCTCCCCCTTGTGAGCACACACACTCTCTGTCAAATAAATAAAACATTAAAAAAAAACCCTTCACTAGGTGCAGTTACGGTAGGGGAGTTAATTGGACCTTTATGTGTCGGTATATGTGAAGTCATTAGGTATTGCTGGAATTGGCCATGTTTTCTCCATTCTGGTCACCTTCTCTCATGAAAGCTTGTCACACAGAAACAAGAGGGGTAGCACAAAAGTCTCTGGGTAAGTTCCCACTGGATCATTTCATGGCTGCTAACCCATTCCCAGACAGACGGGATAGGTTTTGTGTTCCCCTCCATTCTTCTTCACTGACCCTCACCCTTGAGTCTTGGTAGAGGAAATTGCACTCCTGCCTTTGAGAGGAGAGGAAGCAGACAGGAATCCTCAGTCTTCCACTTGCATGGAATAAGTAGTTTTGTCCAATCTGCAGGAATCATGCGCTAGCACGTGTGTATAATCATTTTCCTCTTGCATCACCTAGAATTCTCAGAAAATGCCAACCCATTGTTCCTGCCTTGCTGCACCTCTGGATAGGTGTTTCAGACCAGAAAGGCTTTTGAGTGTTTTCTCCCTCATTTCCCAGCTACCTGTTTAATCACCGGGGTAAATACAGTAGTCCTCCCCACCCGCCCCCCCTTTTCCATGAGGCATATGTTCTGTCACCCCCAGTGGATGCCTGGAACTGCAGGTCTTATCAAACCCTATGTATACTGTTTTCTCCTATACGTACATACCTGCGAGAAAGTTGAATTTATAAATCAGGCACAGTAAGAGATTCACAATAATAACTAATAATAAAATAGAAGAATTATAACCATGTATTGTAATAAAAATTACGTGGTCCCTCTCTCAAAATATCTTATTGTACTGTCCTCACTGTTCTTGTGATGGTGCGAGAGGATAAAATGCCCGTGGGACGGGCTGCAGTGAGGGGAGTGACGTAGGCGTTGTGACGTAGCGTTCGGCTACGATTGTCCTTCTGATGGTACATCAGGAGGAGGAGGGGGATCACCTGCATCTGGACCGCAGCTGCAGGTACCTAAAACCCCGGATGAGGGGGACTACTGTACTCACAACCCAAGGGCGTTTCTTGAAACGTGAGTATTTCCTAATTCGTACTCGCTGGTGGTGTAAGTACATGAAAAGATAATTGCTTCAGATTCTCCACTGACTGAGAAATCCGTGGTGGTCAGTTGTCCCTTGCTGGACATAGTAAACGCAGCCTTGAGCTGTAACGCAGCTGTGGAAATGAAGTAGTTGGAATGGGGTAGTGCAGTGTGACAGTAAAGGATGAGAGCAACCAAGAGTGAGGCCACTCCTTCTCTGTTTTCCCAGATGGCACAGCCTTCATGGGGGGGGGGAGCGGGGGATGCCAAGACCAATCAACTCATTTCACCCTTAACTGGGAAGAAGTTACTCTCCATGACCTTTCTTTACAGATTTTTTCAATTTCATCCCATTCTCTCCCTTTTTCTGAAACAAAACCCCCACTGACCTGTTTAATAGTCCCATTTGTAAAATACTTTGCAATTTATGATGCACTTCAACGATCCATTATTCTCTTTATTCTTACAGTTTCTTCTGGTTATTAGCATCCAACTATGTCATGCGTAAGAAATTCAATATAGGAATTTTTAATAAATTCAGGAGTTATTTTCACTCTGGTAAAGCTTTCAACCCAACTTTTCCTTAGTGGAGACCTCCTTGGGATCCTTCTGAATGATTTACCTGAGGAATTATCTCGTTCTTATTTCCAAAAATATTAGGATATTTACAGAATTCATATGGAATACTTGTTCTACCCGCTAGATCTGAGTTACATATTTTTTTAAGATTTTTATTTATTTATCTTTGTGTGAGAGAGTGCACGTGCGTGAGCACACAGGCAGGGGTGGGAAGGGAGGAGCAGAGGGAGAAGCAGGCTTCCCACTGAGCTGGGGAGCCCGATGTGGGACTCCATCCTAGGACCCCGGGATCATGACCTGAGCTGAAGGCAGACACTTAAGCGACTAAGCCACCCAGGCACCCAAACTCAGTTATAGTTTATCCTTGTTCAAAACCTAATAACAGGGCTACTGGGCCTCCAGTTTATCAACCTTTATCACCTGAACTCCTTATTTCCTATAACTGATTGTTTAAAAAAAGGTATTTCCAGACAACCACTCTAGTAAACTGAACCATTATACTGGTTTAAAAATGTTATGGATGCAACAGGGTAAGATAGAAAATTCAGGCACCAAACTGTTATAAAATAGAGCTTCTAGGTCATCACTAGAATGTGCAATAAGCTCTGTTCCTAGGACTTCCTTTACATTTAACCTTGTTTTTAGAAAACATCATCATGCAAATATATTGAGCGTTTACTGAGGACATGGTTTATTTTCACTACAGTCAGCCCTGTGGAGACAGGTGCCTCATCTTACAGCTGCAGAAACTGAGGCTCAGAGACCCTATTAATTTGCCCAAGCTGATGGGAAGGGTGGAGCTACCACTGGAATTGTGCCTTCAAAGCACAGATGCGTTAAAATGGCTCTGCCACCCCTTGGCGTGCTCTTCTGACAGTTCTGGTATCTCAGGACTTCAAGCTCCTCATCTGGGTATTAATTCATTAAATCAAGGCATTTCAAATACATGTGAATATCCCCTGTAGTTCCCCCCACCCCAAGTTCTTGATGATGATCTTCCACCAATACTGACCTTTTGCCTCTCCGCTGAATTCTCCTACAGCCCCTCTGAATAGTTTCGTTATTCTTTTGTTGAAGTTCCTTCCTTATCAAAAACTCACCTCTACTTCTGTTCCCTGGTCCCTTTTCTTCTCTTACTTCCTAAGAAAAGGACTCTCCACCCACCTATACTTCCATTCCCTGTGCAAAAATAGGCCTATGTGATTTAAATGACTTAGGGAGAAATTTATAAATACGTTGAAACTTTTGGATGATTCTGCTGCAGTTGAATTTCATAAACAGCTCTGGTCTTTAAATCCTAAACAGCATAAGTGGAATCAGTAAGTTACATTAGATTTTTAAAAAGTATTATAAAATAGGCAAATGGTTAAGAAGAGCTTTGCTAATTGATCACTCATCCCTTGGAGATAGCCATTTATAGGAATTTTTGAGGAACTCTGAGTTAGTAATTTTACTTAACTGAATTGAAATTCAGGAGTTTAGAATCTTCAGTATGTTCTCCTGATATAACATAGCAAAGAGTCTTGTCAGAATGAAGACATTTTTTTTCCCTGATCTCACCTACACTTACGTAAAATGTGGAAATGCTAGATAATGTGAATGTGATGGCTGAGGTTGGTTAGCCACATTAGAAAGAACTCTTCTTCGGATGCAAGAGTATTTATCCAAAGTGAAAGAAATTAAAGAAGTGCTTTTGAAGTTAGGTTCCAATCACTATAGAAGTGATATTAATTCTTTAATCAGGAAAATTTGGAATTAAGAGTGCCTGTTCCATATAAGGGAACAGTGGTTAGATGGTTGGTTGGTTTTCCAGGCAAGTTGAACTCTGACTTGTGCAGGAGAATGAAAGGGGCCTGACTCTTAATATTTTTCACTAAAGGTTTTTCAGAATCGAATGTTCCGTGGCCATGGGTTCTCCATTGTTACCCTGGGAGGGTAAAGCATAATTGAATGAATGCAGTAACTTAGCGATCAGTCCCCTCGTAATGCTTTCTAAGTAATACTTCTGTGACATTTTTAAGGTACTGAAGTGGTCACACAGTTCCTTTAAGATCCATATTAATCTCAACATCTGCAAGTACTTTTAAAAATCTAGACTTTCCAATCAGGAGATACTCATTTTAAAGGACAGGCTTCAATAACATTTTCATTGCAGTTACTGAAGCATTATGTACATATGTCATCTACAGACTATTTTCACTGCATTATAGTATTCTTTCAGACTTTTATTACAGCTTTTTAAAATCAAAACTTAGCTCCTAAAATTAACCTGATTATTGAATGTGTTGTATGGGCTTTTCCAAATGTGCATGTTATCAGGCACAAATGTCCTTAGAAATGCTTTTCTGTGGAAATTAGAGGCTCTAACTTGCTAATAAGAGCGTTACAAAATGAAATGTTGCTGTTAACCAGTAGCTTGGAAATCCAGAAATGATTCATGCCTTTCCAGCAGTTAAAATACATCTTAATAATTTGAAGGTCACTGGCTTCAGCAGGGTGCCAGCCTATAAAGGGGTTTTAAACATGCAGTTTAAAACCCTTGGGATTAAACCAACCTTGTTGGCATATTTTATTTATACAGAGATTATCTCCAAAGGAGATTCATTGGTCTTTTGACTATAATGAAGCCTTTTCTTTATTGACTTCATTGTGTCATAAATGAAAAGAGATTTCTTTTTATGGCAGGAAATAAAATGTTCCAATCTCCACAACACTCCTTGCATCCAAAGAGTCTGATTTAGACAAAAATCTATTTGTTGTGCCCTAACGCGGAAACTAAAATCCCAATAATGTTCTTTTATTTCATGTTTGCTTTATCTTCCTAAGTGGACACAGAGGTATTACCAAGTGCAGAGAGAGGTCTGAAATTGGCCTCTGGGCGCTGAACAGGCAGGCAAGAAGGGACTGAGTTCCTGAAATCCAGGTCTGTCCACTAGAGAGAGGGCTGGTAGACAGCCCAGTTGTGGGACTTGGGGGAGCAGGGGGTGTAAGGTCTGAGCAGGAGGGACTTGACCCAGGGACTGTGTTGGGGCTTTATAGGTTCCCCCTGCAGAGAGACAGAATTGGTTGGGATTTGGCACAGGGTTGCGGGAACTGCTGTGCGTTAAAGGAACTTCACAGAGATGGGTGGCACAGTGGGTGACTTAAGGCCCTCTGGAATGGGAACGGTAATTATATATGTACCCGCACCCTGCTGGTACGGGTATTTTCTTAAGTGGATGTTAAGCCAGTCAACCCCAGCACTAAGCGTCTTGGCAGGAAGGTAAACACTACAACACTTCATTTTACCTGGCATAATCAACGTGATCAGAATACCAGTGTGAATTTTCCAGGTTGACTGAAGCTTACTGTTAAAGCTTAAGTGTATCATTTCATTCCTTTTAAGTCAGAAAGTTTCTTTAAAAAGCATTATTGGGAGGCGCCTGGGTGGCTCAGTCGGCTAAGCATCTGCCTTCAGTTCAGGTCATGAGCTCAGCGTCCTGGGATCAAGTCCCGCATCAGGCTCTCTGCCCAATGCGGAGTCTGCTTCTCCCTTTCCCTCTGGGCTCTCTCTCTCTCTCTCTCAAATAAATAATGCTTTTTATTTTTTTTAAGATTTTATTATGGTTTTCTGCCCTCTCTAACCACGTATATTCAATTTAAGGCCTAGAGAGAGGTCAAATAAGGTGGAAGACACAAGGCTTTGGATTCAGCCTGGCCCCACGCCTGATAATGACAGTGGACCTTGGCCAAGCTCTTGGGTCTCTTTTAGCCAGTCTCCCCATCTATAAAATGGGTAATCACAGCCCCAAATCAGGGCCACGCATGTAAAACAATTAGCACCCAGCAATAAATCCTAGTTATCAAGCATTTACTAAATGCCAAGCACTCTTGTAAATACTTCAGTCATCTGTTGACTCTTCATAACTCTCTATGAAAAGTCATTATTATTCCCATTTTATAGATGAGGAAAGGGAATTACAGAGAGGTGAAGTCACACCACCAGGCCATCTGGCTCTGGCTT
This sequence comes from Mirounga leonina, assembly GCF_011800145.1. NCBI lineage: Eukaryota > Metazoa > Chordata > Mammalia > Carnivora > Phocidae > Mirounga > Mirounga leonina. The sequence goes on along the minus strand of NW_023270855.1, from coordinate 29,630,659 downwards.
TTCCACTTACACCACTGCCCCTAGGTGCCTGGCACACAGGATGCTTTCCACCATCGGTAACAAGAATGACAGCTAGACAATTTTACTGAGTGACAGGCTGAAGACCTGGCCACGGAGCCACGTAACGGGCTGAGCCCTCTGTGGCACCTCCCTGGGGTTGATGTTCAAGAACAGTCTTGGCTGCTGATTTTTTTTCTTTCTAATATCAAAAAAGATAAGAAAGCGAAATTTTTCCTCTTCTGTTTCTGTTATTCCTGAAGAGGAAGAGAAAGCAAAGTGAGCACGTACAAAGAGGTTAGAACCATAGACCAATATAGGGGTGATTTCCCTCTACCTGGCTCCAAGTTGCAAACACAACAGAGACATAGCCAGATTCTGGAAACAGCTTTTCTCTATGTTCAATGCGTTATTCTTTATTTCTTGCGGTGCTTTATTTAACGTTAATAATCTCGAGCTCTTTTTTGCCTCCATGGAATCTCTCACCTTTGGTACTTTCTTCTCAGTAGATGTTCACCCTCTCCAAATGTGCTCTTTGGGTACCTACAAACCAGAGACTCATTTCAGACTCCATCAGAAGTGGTACATAAGGATGTGGACCAAAATATTAAAGGCCTCTTATATATGAAGTTTAATTCCAACCACCAAAGGCTGAAATCTTGGAACAAAGTGTAAATAATACCGAATAACAATCTCATTCTGAAGGTGCTGATTCTCAACTGACTATACCAAACATCTTATAATGGGGTGATTTAAGGATGACAGCAGGGCTCTCATTTTTGCCTAATTTAAATCTTTGGTATCTGAAAATTCTGTAACTAAAAATATTGGCACAGAATTAAACAGGAACATTTTATCCAAGATACTCCGTTTAATTAACCGAGATACTGTTTAATTTCTTGTTCTTCCTGGAAATTGTGCTTGGAGAATGAAGACAAATCAGGTATCAGTATGGAGGAACAAAGGCCTCATGTTCAGTACACCAGGATTCAGATGGCATGCTTTGGACATGGTGCTTCCTTTGCCTTGTGTGTCATGTGAGAACAATGTCCCCTTCACCTCGTTCTGGTAAAGCTAAATGTATGGAAAACATTTAGCACAGTCCCTGGTGACCAGTAAGGGCTTAATACCTGGTGATTCTCTTCTCATTCCACTGAGTCTCTCTTGAGATTGTTTTGTTTTATCATCACCATCTCCCATCTAAACGGTAGTTAGTGAAAACCGCTTCCTTTGACTCAAGCTCATATTTTTTTTCTTCATGACCACCGCGTTGGTAACATTTATTCTCACCTGAGTTATCAAATCCATCCTTTTCGTGACATGTGGAATCTTCACCATGTAATTCTTGCTCACTCCTGCTGATAGTCATCGCTTCTCCAACACAAATGTGCCCTTGGGCAGACACCCATCTCCCTAATGTCTGGCTGAGTCCTGGCTGCTCAGTAAATGCCTCATCCAGTGGTTTCCCATTCACTCTGACCCAGACCACAGCCATTCTCCTTTGACCTTGGGTCTGCAACCAGCTTCTGCCATAGTCCAGCCTTCAGTTAATATTTCTGAGCTTATTTTCTCAACTGTGAGATGAGTAGGAAAATGGTACCTATCTCCCAGGGTTATTGGGAGGATCAGAGTACATGTTAATCCACCTAAAGGGCATAGAAAGTGCCTGGCCCATGGTTAGTGCTGCTAATGGTCTCTGTATTCGTTAATGAAACAGATTATGTAAGTGACATAACATCTTTCCGATGGATGTCCTCTAACACCACAGGGTCTTCCCAGACGAAAACTGAGAGGATCAGGTCTACAGCACTGTCCTAATTGCTTGGCCTTGTGCTTGTTAATAGTAATTTTATAATTATCTGGCTCATGTTGTGAGAAATTTAATAGAAATATGTAAGAGGATAACTATGAGGACTTTCTAATTAGCCATAGCCTTATATTCATCTTAATACTGAGAAAAAAGATTTGTGACCCTTCAGCTTCATTTATCTTGATTGAAAGACAACGTGTTATCTGGGTAGCTGGTGGTGGTCAGTACCGCATGCGTGTGTGTGTGTCTGTGTGTCTGTGTCTGTTTGTCTGCCTGGTAGTTTTATGATGTTACTGGTGGTGCCTGGAAACCCAGAGGGGTGTGGTTAGACTTCCTTGGATAAAGAAGCTAATTGGAGAGACTAGTGAGTCATATATTTCCATGATTATCCTCCTGAGCTCTGCTGGATTTTTCCTGCATCTAGCCAGGGGGATAGCAGGCAGACTGATTTCTGGGCATGTATGGCATTAGTTTGGATGTTATACTTGAGTGCTTGGCAGGAAAAAAAAAATAATGAATTGTTACCCTGAAAACATTTTTTAATGACTTGAGGTGGGCTTTGACCTTTAAAATGCCGTGTTTTTTGCCTTTGCAGAGTAAAACACCTCTAAAACTGCATGTGTTTGCTTATTTTGAACTAGAGTCATGTGTACCATAAATTTACTGGAATTCTACAATTCTAAGTAAATCATGGGATAAATGTTGCCTTCACCCTATTGCGCTATTAACGATGTCCCACTCGGAAACAGTGTTGTCTTTGGTTTCTAAGTAAGTTGGAAGGAAATGCTGCAGTCTATATACTAGAGTGTTGGCAGGGCTAGGTTCTGTCCCATCTCATTCATTTTGCCTCTTGTCCTAAGAGGAGTTTCTTTGGGTTAATCTTTTCAAGACTCCAATTTTGCATGTATTAATCCTTATCTCAACTTCAGATCATTTCTTTGCCACTTGATCTTTATTGTAGAATTTGCTGACTTCTAAACATTTTAGGCAAAGTTGATCAGATAATTCTGGAAATTTTTCTTCAACTGTGCATTCTGCTCAATATTCTGGGGAAACGTTTTGGCTCTGCTTACTTTGTTAATGCTGGTTACATCATTATGGGAGCTATAGATTTCTTGGGCGTGCAAAATGATTGCATATTCATGAACATCTTCAATCTTGAAATATTTGTAAATAACTTGGCAATTTTTTTTCATAAGGTGGTCTGTTAACATGATTAGGTCTTTAATTGTTCACACAAAGAATTGGTGCTTATAGAGCACCATCTATTTGATCAGTAACATTTCTGCGCTAAGCAATTTGGATTATGAACATATAAGTCACCTTCCTTAAACAAAGTATAAGAGATGCTATTTTCCGCTTAAGAATGATTCAAGTTTGAAAATGTCAATAGATGCAAAAAGCCACCCTAGAGCTTTGCTCTCTCGAAAGAAAGTAGAGAAGGAATGACATAGTCAATGTTAACTGTCACCAGATGAAGAGAAATCAGATTGTCAGGCCTGGATCTATAACATTCTTGCCAAAGTAGGACCTCATTTACACATACAGATCTTCATACCCTTTGCTAAGAAAAGCATCTGCGGCAGTTTAGATGTTTGTGCGTTTGCCAAAGATCTTTCACTCTGAATAAAGTAAATGTCATGTCTGTTGTTTATCTCAAATTCAGCAGAGTATTTTTAAAGAAATATTTGCGGGGGAGGGTCGAGGGAAGGAGGTTGGGGAGCTCCAGTTAGTGGGGTATGGCAGTTTTGTGGCCAGTCCTCCACTTTCGGACCAGAGCTGGAAAAATCCGCTCAAAACGGATACTTTGGGCTCATGAACTGCAAATGTCCTTTTGAAGTGACAACACTATAATAAATTGGAATGTGGAGTCTTCCCGAATCTATACCTAGTCTGTCAACACCCAAAAAATCCAGTTAATTCAGTCAAACTGATTATTTGGCATCGTATAGACACAGCTGTCTTGAACTAAAATTTTGCACACTTAAACATAGATGGCATTGTACCCGAAGCCAGCTGGTACAATGGCATCTCTCTAATCATGATAAAGATTGCTGCGACTTCAGAGACTGGAAGTAGATCTTCATTGCTCCAAGTTCAAGCTGGACCCCACTGAAGAGCAATTAAAAAAAAAATCTTAGGTTGTGATAAAATTTCTTGACAAATAGGTACCCTTAGGAAGTTCAGACTTTCAGTTAAGAGTATGATGTGGTAATTTAACTATGTAAATTGCCTTGAATATTAAAAAAAACTAACTCCCTATGTACTTCAAAAAAAACCCTATATTTAACCTAGCTTCTAGGCATTCAAAATCCTAGTAAGACAGACAAGTAAAGTACATCCTGAGACTTTTCTTGAGGACATCTACTTCGGGTGATACAGTTCTGTCTACTCCTCACACAAATCAAATGTTTGTCTTTAATAACCCCTTATCGGTGTTACTTGTTTTATCGAAGTATATTCTGTGTGACTCTGAATATCATTTTATCACCCCCCACAGATGACATGGAAGCCATTCCTGTCAAACAGTTTGTTAAACACATTGGTGAGCTCTATTCTAATAACCAGCATGGGTTCTCCGAGGATTTTGAGGTATGTTTCAAAACTGAAAATTAATTTCCAGAAACCTGACTCTTACAGGATTTTTTATAAACTTGACATGAATCCATTCAAGCATAACAAAAACGATGGCAGAAAAAGTTGGAGATTGTGTGTTTTTTTTCTTTTTTCTTTACACTTCTACTTCTGGCAGGCATTCTTTTCCCCGCAAAAGACTAGATGAGAGGGAGTTGGTTGCCCATGTCCTGCCACGTGCGTGTCCAGAAAAGAACAGACTCAGTGGTGGAAAAGAGGCAAGCCCCCACGTTCTGTCTTCATGGTCATCCTAAGTGGGACAGTGGTCCTCACGCCAAGGGCAGGGCTCGCCTCTCTGGGCTGCCCGAGGTGTAGAGGAGATGGCAGATTTGCAGTCTGAGGGGCCTGGGGCTGGCTCCACGGGAGGCGGTGTGCTTCCTTATCCTCGGACCAGTCGCTTCCTCTCCGGTGGCCCGGCTGCCCCAGTTTTTGGAAATGGCGCTCATGTCACTGACATCCCGAAGTTGGGCCAAGTGAATGATGCACGCCCTTGAGGGTGCCGGGTTACCTGTTAAGGCCCTGCAAAGGTGGATGGTGGCGGGTTTCGTGATTATTAATCCTTGGAGAGAAGACGTGGGTTAACGCAGCCCTGTGATTTTAAGAACCGTTGTGCAGGAAACAAGGTAGAGCGCGCACGCACCGCCCTGCCAGCTCTGGGTTCCGTGCCAGTTCAGCAGTGACAGGGTGTCAATGAGGAGCTATTAAACAGACTGCCCTTTTCTTCACTGAGGCGCTTAACTAACGCACATCTCTGGCAGCCAGAGTTGTGCCGAGGAGGCCAAGTTTTCATGGCAGCTCAGCTGTCTTCTAGCTTTGTGGGTGAGTCCGTGCCTTTCTCTCTCTCATTCTTCCTTTAAAATGGAAATGACGATGATGATGCTAAACTGCCCACCCCTTTGCACAAAATGGGTTTCGGGGACTAAACGATGTCATGGAAAAGGAGGCACAATGAGAAATGAACACGGGACCCAAAGCCCCCCGTCTCTGTGCAAATTCAGAGTCCCCAGAGGCCATCGTAAAGGCAATTATATTGACAACTGGTTTGCAAGGAAGTCTTTCTCTTCGTTTTTTGTTTTTCTGAGCAAAACCAAAGCAAAGGTGGGAGAGAGAAGGGACCCTCTGATTTATTCGGCAGAGTCCTATGTATGTATCATGGGACAAACAAAAACATGTCAAGTATTTAATGTGGCTATTAGATGCTTACCAGAAAAAGGTGCCTATTCAAGTACAAAGAACATGGTTTAAAGTCAAACATTTTGTATTCATGAGGACAGCAAATGTGTGTGCTGTTGAAGTGATTTAGTTCAATTGACTGTTGGCTGGATGACTGAGCAAGAATACTGAGGCATTTAACAATGTTGATGGTATTCAGGACAAACATTTATCCTCTGGAGAACAGAATTTGATCAGGATGACCAAATGCAACTCCAGTTTCTCAATTATTTATGATTTGAGACCCCGGTGCTATTCATCACAGCTGGTTTTGACACCATTTAATTATTCAAAATAATCAGCTACACCTCTATAAACTCGATCTGACTTAAAATGGGTTTTGCTGCATCAACATCAAGCCTGTTAACAAATTCTGGGCATCTGCACCCTATTTCTATCCTTAAAAAAAACATACTGTGGCTTGAAGCTTTTGTCTCCTATATTGAACTTTATAGCTTTAGTCTTATTAGCTGGTGGTGAAGGGAGGGGCCCGGGAGGGCAGGGACAAGGGAGGCCTTGTTCTGTGATTGTCATTTCACAGTTCCTCCTGGTCTGAAGGTGGAAGATCAGAGCTATTCAGAATAGGAAGACTATCCTTTCTTCTGAAAAGAACAATAAGGCAGCAACGTAAAGGGAGGAATGAGACAGAACAAGTCCTTAATATACTGTCCTCTTCTCATTGAGGGAGATTTCGAAGTATTTGACAACGGTAGTGGTATTCGTTTTCGGCTGCTCTGCTAAAAAGGACAAGTGGTAGCAGGCTATTTACGAAATTGTTAAGGCTGTTTTATAAACGAGATAGTAATAGGCTATAAAAGAAGGTCAGGAAAAGAGATTTTTGTGCGGATTTAAAGAAAAACAAAACTGGGACGCTTGCGCAGCTCAGTCAGGGAATCGTGCAACTCTTGATCTTAGGGTTGTAGGTTTGAGTCCCACGATGGGCGTAGAGATCACTTAAAAATAATTAAAAATCTAAAAAAAAAAAAAAGGGAAAAGAAAAACAAAACAGAACCCTCATTATGGTAGGAGAGTAGTAAAGTCAACCCCAGATTTCCAGATCTTTTTAAGTGGAAGAACGGTGGCCAGCATTATACTCAGCACTGCACGTGGATTATTTCATTTGTTCCTCAGAACTACCCCACAACAGGGTGCTATTCTATGGGCCCCATTTTACAGATGAGGAAACTTCTTCCACGGGAAAACTGAGGCTTTGGGTGGCTCAGTTTTCAAATGGCAGAAGTTAGGTTTTAAGACCAGGCTCTCCGACTCAAGCGCACATGTGTAACCTCGAGGTCCTCCAGACTCTCATTAAAGTAGTGTGTCCTGTAGTGACCTGGAGTCAGAAGGAGGAAAAAAAAACTGAGATTACCAATGACTGTCTCAAACTGATCATGCAGCTGACAAGCCAACAATTGCCTTGGCAAAAAAAAGGGGGGGGAGGGCGGGAAAGGGAACAGTCGAAACAAAGAGCCCCACTAAAAGTACTAGGAGCCCATTACATGATTTATGGCCTAGAGCCTTCCGGATGGTTTGAGAATCTGACTTATAAAAATCTTAACATCTGCAGAGAGGCCTCAAGTTAGTCGAAGAACTCATCTTAAAATTATAAATACCAGGGCACCTGGGTGGCTCAGTCGTTAAGCGTCTGCCTTTGGCCCAGGTCATGATCCCAGAGTCCTGGGATCGAGCCCTGCATCGGGCTCCCTGCTCAGCCGGGAGCCTGCTTCTCCCTCTCCCCACTCCCCCTGCTTGTGTTCCCTCTCTCGCTGTCTCTCTCTCTGTGTCAAATAAATAAATAAATCTTTAAAAAAAAAAATTATAAATACCATTTGACAATTGATGTGCGGCCATTAAGAATAGAGAAAAGCAATTCATCTGACAGTTACGGAGTACTGTTATTCTGTGGACATAATACAAAGTACAGAGTCGAATTTGAGACCTTGCCCTCAAGGAGTTCAGTCTGGTGGGGGTGGAGAGCAAAATACATGCTAAATATGGATAGAAAGTTCCAGAGGAGGGCAAAGAAGAAGAAAGGCTTCTACAAATTTTGATTATTTCACCGGAATTTCTATTTGCCCCATCTTGTTTTAAAATCTTGGATGGAAGTGGGGGGAAAAAAAAATTGGTGAATAGCTGTCATTATTTTCAGAACTTTGCTGCTTGGAGAAGAATGAGAAAAACGATTCACTGGTAATTTTGAGTCTTTGTCTAGAGGTGATGCAGACAGCGTTTTGTCCTTGTCAGATAAACTTTGGAGACTGTTAAGAGCTGGCAACATTATGCCTCTAGCAGATTTTGCAGTCACTGGAAATAACACCAATCCTTATCTCAGGATGGCTGGCGTTCGATGACTCTGTTCCCTTGGCTACCTGAGCTGACTTGAACCTCACTCTTCCCCGGCCTCCACAGTCCTCATCCAGGCGGCTTCCAAAGGTGCAGTGCTAGCATTACCTTTCAAAAGGAGAGAATTCCAAGGCCATGTGGGTCGACAGAATTAATGGGCAGCGGTCAGGAGCATCACAAGTTGGAAGGCTGAGTGCAGAGACCAGGCCAGAGATCCAATACCCCTTGACGAGATCCTTTGGGGGGAATCGCCTTGCTGACAATTAACTCTAGCTGAGCTAAATTTGGGCCAGTTGCTCATCTTAAATCAGGAGAGCAAAGCTTTGTCCACCTGAGCCCATGTGCTCGAGGGATCAGTGGCCACAATCACTTTATGTAAGGTGCAGCGTTCCAGTGTTGCCGGTGACACATAACAGGGTGTCGCCAGATGGGGGGTCATGCTGCATGAGACTGCAGCCTACAAGCTGGCAGAAAAGGACTCTGAGTCCCTGTGACAAAATGCCACTTAGGGTCTGAAATGTCTTAAAGAACATTTTTAAACCCTTAGCAGGAAGAAAATCATAGTTGAGGTTTTTGTGAGGAGTGAAGAGAGAGAGAGCGAGCCAGAATTCACAAATGGTGTATGGAAAACAATTGTACTTTATAGACCCCAAACAGGAAATCCGATGGTCTTTTCAAAGGGCACAGAGGTAAAACTGTCTGGGAATGGGAAGGGAGCTGGATGGAAGATAGGATGGGACCTTGAAAGCCTGGCTAAGGAATCTGTGTTCTATCCAGAGGTTTCTGAGGGAGAGAATAACAGAGTCAAAGCTGCAGCATTTGAAGATGTTGGGGGTGGCCACAATTTGTAGCCTGAGCAGAAGCAGGAAGATGGCATGTCATGGGCACCCAGCAAGGGCCAGCTCTGTGTCAGACACGAGGCAAGCACCAGGCCATAGTGATGACCTAAAGTGATCACCTTCGGTAGCATGGTCACCGTAACACAGCTGTGGGCTGCCCGAACTCACACACTGAAAATGTTCTGTATACTCAGTCTAATGCTTGGTCACCTGGTCCAAAGGGTGTTCTTCTCAACTTCCTTTGGGAAGCTGAGTAATCTGAAAGATTTCCAGATGTATTTTTATTCCATCATGATTTCACATCGAGCCACAGAGTGGTAGGACAGTAGGTCTCCATGTGCCTTTTTGATAGCTTCTCACCTCATTGACTCCAGGCAGCAGGTGATTTCACCCACTCGATATATTCTCTGAATATATCAACTTGTGGTGTTTTCGTTTTAAGTTTTACTTTTTTTTTTTTTTACATCTCTTGTTTTTACTTGGCTTTTTTCTGTGGTTTTGTGCCTGTCGAAACTCAGGATATTCATTTTGAGAATTCCAGCTCAGTTATATGGACAGTAAAATACAGACAAACTTAAATCTTAAACTGCTTGTCAGACTGTCGAATCGAAGGTAACTTGGCTATACACACTCCATCAGCCAGTGTCGTTTCAAAGGGTTTTAACACCTATTAAAATCACATTAACTTGGACATGCCAGTTCTGATGGAGAAAAGCCACTCCAGGATCAGATGATATTATCAGCATCTAAATGAGCCAAACAGTTCTGCAAGGAATTACAGATGACATTATTATCCACAAGACAAAATCAGGAGGCCTTAGGCAAACCCCTCGGGTTCTAATAAAATCAGATTTAACATTATTTATGACTATTCTTTGTTTTCCGTCATTCACATAATTGGAAGAGTGAAATAGGGGCAACGGATCAGACCCAGGATTTTAGATAACAAAGAGTTTGATTGGCCATATTGAATGACTGCTCTAAACAGTGCAGACAGCTGCTCCCAAGCAGTCTTGGTCAATTGCATTATATTATAATAGAGGCCCGAGCTCAGTCCATAGTTAGGGTGGTCAGATCCACACGATGGGGGAAAAAAAAAAATCAATAAACCAAGTGAATCTCAAACTAAAGGACAAAAAGCTATAATCTCTTAACACAAGATGCTTTAGCAACCCAGCCCATGCCAGAAGTATGACCTTCAAAACCCAGAAACAAAAGGATGTCAACTTATTTCAGGAATTTATGTATAGATTGAATTAATGTCTTCCAGAATACAAATCTATTTTCGAAGGTTTTCTGCCCCTGAAACTATTCAAAAGAGTATGCCTCAGGCGTTCAAGGCAATTCTAAAAGGCCAGTACCCCAAAATACTTTGAGTAGAGGTAGCATTGCTTATGTTTTTGGAGATGTTAAGATATCAGACTCATCACTTTGTGCCTTCCCTTTATCTCATTTTAGAAAAAAAGAACCAAAGGCAGACTGAAGCCCCTTTAAATCAACATTTGCAAAACCATAGGTTATAAACCATTTTAGAAGAGAAAATAGCAGAGTTTATCACATTTAGTAAACATAACGAAAGAGTAAGAATTGTTGTGAAACGCACACTTTCCCCAAGAGGTGTGTTGAATTAATACCTGTGGACTTTTTTTTACTTTTTTTTTTTTAATGGACAACTGGGAAGGTCTGCAACTATGAAAAATTGAACATACCGCTTCCCAAGAATCAGGAGTTCCTGAGTATGGTTTCTTTACATGGGTAGTGACCCTTTGTTTTAGACTTTAAATTATTTGATTACAGTGAGTTAGTTCCTCCTTGGAGAGAAGACAGGGACACCTCACTGGGAAGTACTTTGTGAATATAAAAGACAAACCGTTCCTTGTTTTCATTATGCCTAATGTAAATGCTATGGAAAACATCCATACTTGCTATGCATCTCCTTCATGGGGGCGGGGGGGAGTCTGCATGCACCTAAACTCTGTTACATCTGTTACGTGTAAAATACTTCTCCTGATAATTCTGTCACTTGCTCCAGCTCTTTGTGGCAGCCGTGCACTGCTAATGACTTCCCTTATTAGTTAACGCTGGTACTTTCTTGGGTTTGAACCGTACACCGTAGAAAAATTTGACTTTACAGCAACCTTGTAATACGCTAATGGATGATATTTACATTCGTGGCAAAGGTAGCTGAAGAGTTGCCTGCTAAAGAAGGAGAATTTAAATGAAACTGGAGTTCGCAACTAATTCATCAAATCTATATATATTTGAGCCACACAGGACAGGTCACTGGGCAAATATGGTAGTGTCACTTCAGGACGGAGGGTAATCAATTTGCGCTCTGATAGTTCTAAAAGGAGCTATATGGTCGATACGCATATTGCAAATGATGGTGGACATTCTACTTCTGCCTGGAAAATTCTTGTTCATCCTTTAAGACTCAGGTGAATGAGCTGCCTGAAGCCTTCCTCTGTGTTCCCACCATAGCTTCCTGAGGCCTCTTTTCTATTAATCACATTTGACTGTCACTATTTTTGGCATGTTTTCCTCCCTCATCAGGCTGTGGCATATTCAAAGAGAGATATGATGGGGTTTTTTGTAATCCCCATGCCTAGGTCACAATCTGGAATGAAGTAGATGATTGATGAATTAGTAAAAAAAAAAAAGAAATCCTTTTATCTTCTTCACATCCTCTATACGTTTGTTATGAATATGTCAGTTATTTCTGAAACTGAGTTTGGGGAGGTAATGGTGGCCGCAGCTAGGGAGTGAGTAAATACTTCATGCTTTTGGATATATAGTTTCTTTCTTCCTACACCTTTGCTAGACATCGAAAGTGTGTCTAAAATCTTTGAAATCTTGACTTTTTTTTTTTCCACCAGGAAGTCCAACGCTGTACGGCCGATATGAACATCACTGCAGAACATTCCAATCATCCAGATAACAAGCACAAAAACAGATACATCAACATTTTAGCATGTAAGTAATAAACTTTAAACTATCTGCAACTGTGAGGAAATTAAATCTTCATGCTGGGGATAAGCCGAAAGCCAAGCAATCCGAACCAGGAATGCCAAGAAAGAATTACATTCGCCAGTTAACCTCTCGTTAGCCCATCTTCAACAGAAGATAGGAAGAAGTAGGGACATTTACAGCCCCCTGAGTCTTTCATTAAGCTGTCAGATCTCCGCTTAAGAATAAGGTGGGACTGAAAGAAATGTTCTGAGCTTCGTGGTTCTCTCATGAAGTGATTTCATACCAGACGCTGGGAACCAAAGTTTGAATGTCCTGTGGCTCTCTTGACGTTGTTTTTAAGTGGGGAGAGCCAAGTTTTTAAATAAGATAAGAAATACTGAAAATGGAATCAATAAGCTGAATTTCTAAGACTAGGTAACATACCTTCAGTGGTCTATACCGTAAGGGATGGAGCCACCAGTCCTTGGGGCCCATGCGTTTTGTCCTTTCTACCATTTTTCCGAGGTCAGGAGTACTCTGGTGGTTAGGGATACAAACAAATAAGCATTCTTCTTACAGAGCCTTATGGGAATACCCTAGGAGCACTACTTCTGTGGCTAAAGTGCTACTTCTCCTAGACATTGGGGGTTTGGGTCACTGGCAGATAATCTATGCTTTGATACTAAAGGTGGGGGCACACATGTTTATGGTTAACATACACTGTGGTAAGGAACACATTCCATAGGATTTTATAGTGCATTAAATTGAACGATTTAAATGTGAACACTACTGTAGACAAAGCTTTTTATAATGCTTTAGTGAGATAAAAATCACATACCATATGAAATTCACCCATTTAAAGTTAATTTATATTTAAATGGGAATTTAAATATAAACTGAATTTCAGTGGTTTTTAGTATACACGCAGTTGTACAACCATCACCACTATCTAATTTTAGAACATTTTCAACACCCCAACAAGAAACCCCATACCCATTAGCAGTCATTCCCAATTCCTCCTTTTCCCTAACCCCTAGAAACCACTTACCTACTTTCTATTTCTGTGTATTTGCCAATTCTGGACATTCCATATATGGAATCATAGAATATGTGGCCTTTTGTGTCTGGGTCTGTTCCACTTAGCATGATGTTTTCAAGATTCATCCATGTTGTCGCTTAGATCAGTACTTCATTCCTTTTTAGGACTGAAAATTACTCCATGGTATGGATATGCCACATTGTGTTTATTCGTTCGTCATTTGATGGACATTTGGGTTGTTTCTACTTTTTGGCTATTATGAATAATGCTGCTATGAACATTTGTGCAGACATATATTTTCAATTCTCTTGGATATATACTTAGGAGTAGAATAGCTAGGTCATATGGTAACTCTATGTTTAACATTTTGAAGAACTGTCATACTGTTTTCTAAAGTGGCTATACCATTTTACATTTCCCCCAGCAATATATGAGAGTCCCAGTGTCCATATTCTCATCAACACTTGTTACTTTTATATATCTGTATCTATAGATATATAGATGTAGATATCTATCTATAGATATATAAAATAACTCTGCTAATGGGTGTGAAGTGGTTATCTCATTGTCATTTTAATTTGCATTTCCCTAATGATGAGTAATGTTGAGCATCTTTTCATGTATTTATTGGCCATTTGTAGATCTTCTTTGGGGAAGTATCTATTCAAATTCTTTGCCCATTGTCTTTTTGTTGCTGAGTTGTAGGAGTTCTTTATACACTCTGGATATGAATCCCTTATATAGATAAACAGTTGGCAAATATTTTCTCCCACTCTGTGCATTGTCTTTCCACTTTCTTGATGGTGTCCTTTGAAGGACAAATTATTTTAATTTTGGTGAAACATAATTTTTCTTTTGTGGCCTGGCTTTTGGTGTCATATCTTAAGAAACCACTGCCTAATCCAAGATCATGAAGATTTACACCTTTGTTTTTGTCAGAGTTTTATGGTTTTAGCTCTTACATTTAGATATTTTATTCAAATAACTCTTAAATGTATGAGGTAGGGTCCAAGTTTATTCTTTTGCTTGTTGATAGCCAGTTGTCGTAGCACTATTTGTAGAAAAGACTGTTCTTTCCCCCACTGAATTGTCTTAGTGCCCTTATTGAAAATCAACTGACCATAAATGTAAGGGTTTATCTCTAGACTCTTAGTTCTCTTTCATTGATTTATATGTCACCTATGGTATGTGATGTATATGTCTATCCTTAGGCCAGTACCACTTCATCTTGATGACAGACTATAGCTTTGTAGTATATTTTGAATTTGGAAACTGTGAATGCTCCAACTTTGTTCTTTTTCAAGATTGTTTTGGTTATTCTGGGTCCCTTGTGTTTCCATATCAGTTTTAGGATCAACTTTTCTATTACTGCGAAAGATGTAGCTGGGATTTTGATAGGCATTGCATTGAATCTGTGGATTAATCTTAACAATACCGTCTTCCATCCATGAAGATGGGATGTCTTTCCATTTATTGAGGTCATCTTTTATTTCTTTCAATGATGTTTTATAGTTTGCATGTGTTACACTTTTGTTGAATTTAAGTATTTTATTCTTTTTGATGCTATGGTAAATGGAATTATTTACTTAATTTTGAAATCTTTCATTGTGTATATAAGTACATTTTTTTTTTTAAACATCAACCATGTATCCTACAACCTTGGCTAAACTCATTTATTCTAATAGTTATTTTTTGTGGATTCCTTAGAATTTTTATATACAAGGTAATGTCATCTACTAAGAGAGTTTTACTTCTAACTCTACAGTTTTAAAAGAACCACAAGACATTTTTGAATAAGAGTACTGGTTCCACTTATATGAGAGAATGAGGAGCTAACAAAGAGAACAAGAAAGAGTCAAACTTTGCTTTTCTCTCCAGTCTTCGAATGCATGGACTCTGACAGTATTTGTTGGCCAACCTAGTCAAGGCTCACCTTGCCGAGATTATAAGGATTTGTCCATCTATATACCTCATTTCTAACCATGTAAATCAGGCAGGGATATATACACATGTGTGCCTTGAGTATATCCACACATACCATTCTCTCCACCATGGCAACCCTTCCTTCTGGTGACCTCAGTGTTTGGCTGAAAGTATGTGGCAGAAAAGAGGGAGGAAATCAAAGAAGTGTCTACATGATAGCCCAAGGGTCACGGTGTTGCCTGGAAAGTGTGCCACCTGTGGTTTGTTATGGTTGTACTCTCACCAGTTGATTTATGGTTTCACTTTCACAAATTCAGATTAGATGCGGTTTTATTTTCCTAAGTTCAGAAAGTTGGATTCTGGTGTTCATGATGTCTGGTCAGATTCTGGACACATCACCCATCATCTTGGTCTACCCCTATATTAAGGGCTTAGTATAGCAAGAACCAGGATGGAAATGTCATGAAACAACTTAACTGTGCAGGAAATAAAATGTATGAAAAGCCTTCTCTCACAGAGCCATTACAACTTTCAAGTATGGTGCTTCTGTACCATCTCCTGTATTGATCTATTTAGAGAGGCTGTTACCTTTTAGATTAAGTATGAATTTTGCAACTTGAAGAACACGCATTCTTATTTGTCGGTCTGAAAAATAATATGCAATATAGTGCTACTGAGCTAAGGCATAGTGGTTTGTATTCTGATAACTTGGGGGGAAATTGTCATTTGGAGCCTGTTTCTAACAGGCAGCCCTTCTGCATAGCAAGTGTAGTCTGAGAGTTTGTCAGAACAACAAACAAAATTCAGAGTCACAAGACTGGAGAAGGCTTTCAAAAAGTGCTTGATAAATAGTCTGAGGTCATTAATGTCTAGGCTAAGCCACTCTTTGGACTTCTTCTTGAACTGGACTTTTATAACCAGAAATGTAAATTTACTTTTGCCCTTTTTGTTCCTAGCTAGAGGAAATAAAATTATGACCTTCACTTCTTTTTATTTCATTTGCTGTCCTAAAAATTCCAGTTCACTTTGCTAGGCAACAAGAGGCACATATCCCACTTTTGTGTTCATAAGCTGAGGCTGAGTGGATCCTAGAATCTGATCATTCACCAGATTCCTGCAATGAGATTACTCTCAGGAACATCTCTGGTTTCCTCAATTACTTGGGTTCTATTAGGGTAGAAGGGAGTCTAACTCAATTTAGCAAAGGAATCTCCTGAAAATAGACGTTCAACAAATAGATGTTGTTCTGAACCTAATGTAACAATCACTTTTGTACATTTGTATTAATGGAAAAGGGACACAGCCATGGGTAATCAAAGGCCTTGGTTTTAAAATCCAGGACAAGGACACTTTGGAGGGTTGCAACTTGAAATCATTTTACATGAACTAATAAGGACTTCAGTTTGCATTTCTTGGGCACTCAACAGGTCAGAGCATGATGTAGAAATGTCCCTGCGTTTTTAAGATGGGTTTCAATGCTGTATCTTTAAATTTTTAGCTGTTGTTCTGCCAAAAGTTTTTTTGGGGTACTCTGGGAGATGCCACATTGCCGATTTGCCTTGTTTTCTGCTTTAGAATGCTGGTAGTTTTTGAATTACACATTTTGTTTTTGTTTTTTGTTTTTATCCTCTACAGATGATCACAGTAGGGTGAAGTTAAGACCTTTACCAGGAAAAGACTCTAAGCACAGTGACTACATTAATGCAAACTACGTCGATGTAAGTCAGAAATGTTTTATAAACCTGTTTCTCATAATTGAAGAGTGCCACAGAGACTGTTGAATGTGTTTTAATACTGCACAGAGCTTTTCCTAAAAACACAGCCTATTCAATATGGAAGGCACTTGAATTATTAACTGGTCTGTGATACTGCTTTCATCTTACTTTGTGCTGTGTCATCTTTGAAGGGTTACAACAAAGCGAAAGCCTATATCGCCACCCAGGGACCTTTAAAGTCTACATTTGAAGATTTCTGGAGGATGATTTGGGAACAAAACACTGGAATCATTATCATGATTACGAATCTTGTGGAAAAAGGAAGAGTAAGAGCCTCTTGGCTTAATATCTTAATCATGTACCTTCATTCAAAACCTCTTTATGGAGCACCTGCTGTAGGGTAGGAACTTGACCAGGTATAAAGAGTTAAGGAGATGAAAAGCATCCTCTCTTGCCCCTACCTTGCTTGTGGTCTGGTGGGAAAGAGCTGAGCGCTTACAAGAGGGAATTATATGTGGCAAGTGGCAAGAGGGATGAATAGAGTATTCGAATGTGGATGCTGTAAAAGGGATGGATACTCCCCTAGGACTGAGATTTTGTAAAGGAGCTAATACGTGAGGTGAGCTGTGAACAATGAGAGAGGAGGAGGAGTTAGAGAACAACCTTCTAAGAGGACAGAAAACACAACAAACAGGGAAGTTGGCAGAAACGTAGTGTAGTGGGGGAACTACTGATAGTTGGGGGGGGGGGAGCAGAAACACTGTTGAAACACCTTGACCATCATTAAGAGAACCTTTTTTTAAGATTAGAGTTAGTAGAGTAGGAGTTTATATTACATGACGCTGATTGAGCCTGGAAATAAAGGCTAAGCCTCAAATTCATTACTCAGAATCGCTACAGCTTCACCTTGACTGTGGAGTCCCGGTTTCACCTTTGGTGACCCAAGAGGTAAAATGAAGATTTCCACTGTTGTAAGATTCTCTTGCAACTCGGAAGGCAGCCCAGCCTCCTCACATAGCCAGCCGTATTGCTTATGGGCCAAATACAGGTTTCTTTCTGAGGCCCTCTTTAAAGTGCCTTGTCTGTTGAAAGATGATCATGAGTATGAGACCCATTTCACAAAGGATCTTGCCCAAGGTTGTCCCAAGGTTAACCTCTTCAGAGGTTTGCCTACCTCTAAGCCATTGGGCCCGTATGTTCCTTTTTCAGTTCAACTGTATGGTGATATTACCTGTTTTAAAGACGCTGGAAATCACATTACCAGCAGTACAACTGTGGCATAAATTGCAGTTGGAACTGACAACTTTTTCCCTTTTTGCAGCGAAAATGTGATCAGTATTGGCCCACAGAGAATAGTGAGGAGTATGGAAACATTATTGTCACCCTGAAGACTACAAAAGTACACGCCTGCTACACTGTTCGTCGTTTTTCAGTCAGAAATACCAAAGTGAAAAAGGTATTGAAGGAATATGGGTGGGCTGCCAGGGCCTCTCTCTCTAAACTTGTATGAAAATTACTGTACAACCGAGGCCAATTCTCAGAACCAACTTGGCTTTAAAAAAGTATTTTTAAAAAACATTTTTTCACAACTCCTTTGATTGACATCAATGTATGCTGTGAAAGATACTGGCAGAGCCCATAATAGAATTTAACTGGCCTGATTAAATTCTTTAATCTCCTCATGACGGCTTCATTTAAAAAAAAAGGGGGGGGGGGGGAGAGGGGTACTTCCAGGTCTCGGTGACCAGCAACTACAGCAGCACCTGTTTGTGGGTTTAGCTTTTCAAGAGCAACCTTCTGACAAGTTTTCAAGCATTATTTTCCCAAACTGTGTTCCAAGGAACGCTAACCCTGCAAGATGCTTGCAAAGAGGAGATTCTGCTATTTAATAAGTATGGAAAATGAATGCTACATAATATGTATTCCCCTTTAGAAATATGTACAATTTACGCAAGTGGCCAGAGCACTAGTTAAGAAACCCTCTTTCACTTTTTTTGCCCAGTGTTTCCTAATGCGACTCAACATAACCCTTTCCTATATAACTGTTAACATCCAGTTATCTCAATTTCTTTTGTTCAAAATCTGCTGTTCCATCAAGATTCGTGGATCATGACAGCATTACTAGGAACTCTAGGTGGATGTTCATTAAGAAAATGTAAAGTAATTGCTCTAGAGAGACTTCGGAATGGCAGTTGTTTGTAGCAATGGATGTAATTTTTTTTTCCCCCCTAAGTCTTGGCCATCTTTGGAAATGTGATCAAACTACAGCCCCCCCTGCCCCAGAAGAATTCACATTTAGTCCAATTTTTATATACAATTTCATTGGCTCCAAAACCCATCTGTGATCCAAGGTTTACAGTCTTTTTCTATGTTTAGTTTTTTTCCCAGAATGGCAGAAGTATATAAAAGTCAAGTAGCACTATATTTATCTGTGTTCTAATAGAGCTGTTAGCTGGCTTAAACTAACCAATAATCAGCTTATGTTTACAAAGCCCATTGCTCATGGAAACCCTTCAGGTATTTAAACATGGCCCACTTATTATTTTACAAACCACTCAAGTTGGAGGACAGAAGTCAAATAGGAACTTTAGGTGTTTTGTGCAAGAGGAAAAAGTAGTAACTGAAAAAGAGGAAGAAATAGGAAAATGAGTTAAAGGAAGATTTCAGAAATCAAAGCCATAAGGCTTCTGGAGCCCAGGGTCAAACACCTTAAATGCTCAAGCTGATTAATGACCTTGAGTCATCACAAAAAAAAAAAAAATTCAGACATTTATAAGTTTATTGGTTATAAGAAAAACGACAGCAAGTTACCTGTTTGGGGAAATTTTTCATCCAAAGTGGTTAAAATATAAAAAGCTCAGCCACTTAAAGGAAAACTACTCTGGAAAATTCATTCATGAAAGTGACAGATAAATCTATTATTGATATTGGAGACTGAGAATCACTTCCTGGAGTATAGCAGCAACCAGCACTCCGGCTCCTGAAGGTCCAACCCAGACAGCAGAGAAAGGATGGGAGTCATGGCCCACAGTCAGATGAGAGCAAAGGGACCACGGCCTTCTGGAGTCGGGGCAGGAAGTCAGAACATGGAGGCTTGTGTAGAAATTACAGAGTGCATGAATGAGACGGCCGCCAAGGGGAAAGTACCTAGCTCAAGAGCAGTAGTTAGGGCACATGAAATGGAAGGTCATGTTTCATACATCCTTATGTTTTTTTGTTTGTTTTGGTTTTGTTTTTTTTTTAAATCCAAAATGCCCACTGTCTGCTTAAAGACCTCTCTTTTCACCTTTCTGCTAGGGTCAGAAGGGAAATCCCAAGGGTCGTCAGAATGAACGGGTCGTGATCCAATATCACTACACTCAGTGGCCTGACATGGGAGTTCCTGAGTATGCCCTCCCGGTCCTGACCTTCGTGAGGAGATCCTCGGCAGCCCGGACACCAGAAATGGGCCCTGTGTTGGTGCACTGCAGGTGGGGCCATCTTTGTCCTTGTGCCTGGGATTCAACATCTGAAGTGGGCAGAGTGGGCGGATGTGGACCGCTGGGGCCCTGCTTTGTTTGATATAGAAGCAGAGTCTTCCACTGAAAACTGGGACCAGTACAGCCTGTTAGGGTTCTATAAAATCACTGCATTCTCAAAACATTCTGAAATCATCAGCTATTTCTGAGGCTTAGAGAATGAATCTCCAGTTTTTAATAACATCTATTAATAAAATCCCCATTGTTTACAGGGAATCTTGAAGCTGCTCCTATTACATGGAAATCTGACCTTAAACACAAGTCCAGGGCTTTCTACACTGGAGAGGTTGAGGTTTTGTATATGGCTCTTCTGTAGGGTTCCTCTAAATAATAAAATTCATTGTAGGGGTGAAAAGATCTTTAATTTTTTAATTGATACATGCTCTAAGAAAGACCTTTTTCAGAGCACTGGGAAAGCCTTTTTTCTCTTAACTACCTTTAACAACTTTAATAGGTGGTTTAAGAATACTTTTATTATCTTTCATTTGTAATTACATTCTTGGCTTTTTTTTTTTAACTTTGATATTCAAATAGATGCTGCCTCTTCTGTGAGTTATGTTGCAGAGCTGCGTGGCATTTTCTAAGCATTTCTTCTGGGCTGTTGCTCATAACATGTGATCACAAAGCAAGTCCTTGGCAGATGTTGGAGCGCAGCCCCTGTTTAAAGCCTCATGAAAAGTACATTCTCTTGCTAACCCATTGAGGAATCGCTAAAATAGACATGAGAGTCTGTCAAAGAGCTGGGGTATCAATGGAGCAGTCCTGTGAGGTGGGGAACCTGCTGGGGGTACTGCAGACGCCCATCTTCCTGACTGTTGTTTCTTAGTTTTGTGTTGGGTTTTTTTTTTTTTTTTAAGATTTTTTAATTTATTTGAGAGAGAGAGCACATGAGAGGGAGGAGGGTCAGAGGGAGAAGCAGGCTCCCTGCCGAGCAGGGAGCCCGATGCGGGACTCGATCCCAGGACTCCAGGATCATGACCTGAGCCGAAGGCAGTCGCTCAACCAACTGAGCCACCCAGGCGCCCTTGTGTTGGTTTGTTTAACAATGAGGAAGTGTGAATAAAAGAGGCCAGATTTTGCAGGCGTGCCATTCTGATTCCATACGGGGCTGACTAAAGGAAGGCACCCCTTTAGGTAAGAACTTTCTAATAGCGAACAGACTAGGGACGTGTGCAGAAAGGGGACTTACCGAAAGGATAATGGGTGCTTCCAGAATCATAGAGAGTTGGAGAACCAGGCACAGACTTCGGCATCAAGGACACAAACTTCCTACCTGGGGTCTCGGCACACGGGGTTCTGGTGGGGGGATGCCTCTGCCAAGAAGGTCTGCTCTCCGTCCCTTGCATCACTGACTTCCATCCTTGGCTTGAGCAGCAAGCGAGACTGAGAAAGCAAATACATACGCAACATTTTACCCCAGCTCCCATGGTATTTATGAAAGGCTGTCTTTGCTCTCCATCAAGGCTCCTGGGAAATGTCCTAATGAAGTTTTTGGATGCTGTCCACAATGAATGACCTGTGTCAACTCTCTACTAGGTTATCTAAACAACAAGGTTATTTTTAAGCTCGTTCGCTATTTAGACGGTAATTTTTCCAGTCTACAGTTAATGCATGACACGAAAGAGCAAAAGGTGGCGGCTGAGTGTCTTCCTTTCTTCCAGTGCTGGTGTGGGCAGGACCGGCACCTACATTGTAATAGACAGCATGCTGCAACAGATAAAAGACAAAAGCACAGTTAACGTCCTAGGATTCCTGAAGCATATCAGGACACAGCGTAACTACCTCGTCCAGACTGAGGTGAGGAGTGGCTGCAGTTGCTTGCAAGAGATTCTAGCACGTGCTTTAAATGAAAGTTGAATGGTACTGAGGAGAAAATTCATTCTTGTAGGGCCCGAAGGAACGTACAGGTTTGTACTGGAAGCTATGCTGACCATGAGACTGTTCTTTGACTCCCAGTTTCCCATGTCTGTGTGCATCTTACGTGTGATTTCTCAGTCACGACACCAACACTTAGGAAGCAAGATGCAGCTGTATCTAGTGCTGTGTTTGAGGCCATGGGGAGTTAAACAGTTGTCGGGCCTGAAAAGTTGAAGGGTTTCTAAAGACCTTCGTTAAACACATTTCTCCACGGCTTGCTGCACTGAACCTACTGCTTGGGGCATGGTATGGGAAACACAGTCCTGACCCTAAAATAAGTTATGAGGGATAAAGCAGTGAGTATGGGAGCAAGGCACCTGGCTGTAAATGCTTGAAGGAGCTCCCAGGGAAGTCCCTGTGAGAAGAGTTGATCAGAGGTCAGCTTCCTGACTTGGATAGAAGTGGCTACCCCTTACCAGCTCTCCTCGTTCTGTCCCTTTTAGGAGCAGTACATTTTCATCCATGATGCCTTGTTGGAAGCCATTCTAGGAAAGGAGACTGAAGTATCTTCTAATCAGCTGCATAGCTATGTTAACAGCATCCTCATACCAGGAGTAGGAGGAAAGACACGGCTGGAGAAACAATTCAAGGTAGTGCTCTGATTAAACGTCTGGGTTTTGTAAAAAAAAAAAAAACAAGAAATACAGAAATGGCTTACGTTTGGGGGTCATATCTTTTTTTTTTTTTTTTTAAAGATTTTTATTTATTTGAGACAGAATGAGAGAGAGCACATGAGAGGGGGGAGGGTCAGAGGCAGAAGCAGGCTCCCTGCCGAGCAGGGAGCCCGATGCAGGACTCGATCCAGGGACTCCAGGACCATGACCTGAGCCGAAGGCAACCGCCCAACCAACTGAGCCACCCAGGCGCCCTGGGGGTCATATCTTTTTGGCATGAATTACCAAATCCCTGAAAGGGATTACCATTTGTATTCTTCAAATGTAACGGGAAGCAAATAAAGTTTCGACCTGTGTATGAACTGTTGGGATCCTAACACCACAGTGACTCTAAGTTGGAGTCTGTCACTCTAGTCCAAAAAATAATGCTGTACTTCTTCTGAACTAACTTATCTTACCCTTAAGAATGATTTATTTTTGGGACAGTAGGTCAACAAATAAGCTATCTGAAAGACTATCAGATAGTTTAGAAACTAAAAGAGGTACTAAGGAATACCAGAAAGAAGTTAACTTTTCCCAAAGGATTCTTCTTTTGCTTGGATAAGGGCATGAAGAAGTTTAAAGGCAGTTAAGGTTTATATGGAATTAACTGAGGGAAAGGTTAAAAAAAAAAGACCATAAGGACAGTAAAATAATTAATATCATTAAAAGCTCAGTCCTTTATTCTAACCTTCAAGTGCTGTCCCTCCAATTATTAAGTACTTTCTTATTTATTGGTGTCTCATTAGTCTTTTCAATTTTTTTTTGCATTATTCCATATGTAATTTCTCATTTTGTATCAAGATGGAAAGAATGAGGTATATCTGTACAATTGTACTTTTCATGGTAAAACTTTGTGAAACCATCATTTGAATCAATAAGACTGCCAAGCAAAGTAACAAGCTAAATTAATTTTCATTCCATAACAATCTTAAATTTCTAGCTCTCCTTTTAAAACATCCTAGCCATTTGAAAAACCATTTGAGGTAATTATTTTAAATGTTTAAAATTAATTCTTAAAAAAAATTAACTATCAACATTTCTTAAATTCTGCCTTTTCTGTTTCTGCAATATTTGTTTCCACAAATTTTGACGAATTTTTTAAAAGAAATCTCTTCATTCCCTTGGAAACCAGGTAATTGGTTCTTTGGTAGGCACTAACAAGTAGAAGGAAAAAAACAAGAATCAGAGACTTGAAAACTACACCCAAGGCCCTGGACAGTAGTACGAAAGCTAAAAAAACAAACCCGAGGATTGACACAGTGTTTAACCAAGCTATACAAGAACAGGAAGAATAACCAAACTACTGGGCTACTTAGAGTGGCCTTAGAACAATGTTAGTTTAGTTCAACAGAAACGTACTGAGAACCTAGTAAGTTATGTTCAAGAAACATAATTAGCTCCTATGACTATAAAGCAGTCTTTTCTAGTGTAGACCCACCCGAATCTCATGTGCCTGTGAGAAATTACGGAAGACAAATTACAAAAAGCAGTGACATTTTCAACAGAAAAATCCAGATGAACTCATTAAGTATTTACTGCCCACACTGAACCTGTTATCAGAAGCCTAGGGCCTGATAGTAGAAATAAGACAAGCTTACCCCTAACCATGGTAAGGGGACAGAAGTAACCACTACTAAAACACAAAAATATATTCTTTAGGATAGAAAAATGTTTTTGCTCCTCAGTAATCCAATTACTGATTGGCCGCCTTCTGCCAGATTATCAAGCAAATGCTATCAATTATAACTTTGTTTTGTTGTTTCCCAGCGTGACTGAGATGTAACTGATAAATAACATTGTGTAAATTTAAGGTGCAGAGAGTAATGACTTGATGCTTTGCATATATTACAAAATGATTATCACAGTCAGGTTAGTTAATGAAAACTACAACGTTGCTTTTCTTTCAGCTGGTCACACAATGTAATGCCAAGTATGTGGAGTGCTTTAGTGCTCAGAAAGAGTGTAACAAAGAAAAGAACCGAAACTCTTCCGTCGTGCCATGTAAGCTCTTAAAATCAGTTTGACTTGGTTGAGTGTGTGAGTATTTTTTCACCGAATTTTATGTATTACGTAGAGAGGCCGCAACTACCAAGGGGAATAGTTATGCCAGGAAAATTAAGGCAGTTTGATCAAACTAGGAGGGGTGGCTGTCCATGCCAGCGAATTGCTGCATCAGTGTGACATGAAGTCTAGCTTCCGTTCACCTCACAATTCAAGATTTAGGGTACTTTTACATTTTAACTTAAAAAAAAAAAAAAAACAGTAAAGCCATTATCACTATGGCATTAATACTCCTAGAAAAACGCGAGTCTCTGATTAATCTGTACAACTGGAATGCATTATTACATTCTTCTGGCTATTGAGATCAGGGTACTGTGGGTGGATGGGGACCTTGGTATAAATAACTCGGGACCTAGCGGAGGAACCTGTGAGCTGTAGATACAGCATGGGCGATCACTGGAGAGATTCTGAGACTCTACTGACCAAGGCCACTGTTTTCTAAGCATGTTACGGGGAGAAAAATGGGAAGGGAATGGCAAAAGAGCAAAAGTATAGTGTGTTGGTATAATTGTAAGAATATCAAACCAGGGCCAAAAATTATCTGAAATCCTCTGTCATCTCTGCACAGAGTGTTCTCTTTGTGATCTGCTGTGAAAACCTCTCTCACAGTAAGATTTTATTCCTGTAATGCCTTTACCCTTCTGGGAATGTGCAGCAAAATTCCATTTACATTCTGCCTTAGCTGACCCTTTAGCTTAGTCAAAAATATAGGTGAGTTTTAAAATGAAAGGGGAGCCAGGGAAATAGATTACTCACCAAGTGAATCTCAGAAAGCATTATTGGTTCTGTGTGTGTGTAATAAGGCAAATGTGGTGGTTTTTTTTTTTTCCATACTACAGCCGAGCGTGCCCGAGTGGGTCTTGCACCATTGCCTGGAATGAAAGGAACAGATTACATTAATGCTTCTTATATCATGGTGAGATTCAACAGTTAATTATAAATAAATTCAATTAAACTAAAAGGTGCTAAAGAGCAGATACCACCTATGTGGCTGATTTCATTTTTCGAATAATTTTTCGATGTGTAATATAAAAATTAGAGAGATTTCTGTATCTGGTGACCTTTAACAAAAGACTCCGAATCAGCAGGGGTACAGAAATCCTTTAAGAAAAGTGTTAAGGAATTAATTTTCTTGTTAATTTCACCCATCTAATGTTTGAATAAATGTTGAAATTGCTGTTAAGTAAAAACAGCAGGGGTAACGAGAAGGGAATTGTATGTGGAGATAAGATGATCTACACATGTTAGCATGTACATCTAAAAATTAAACACATGTACAGACTGCCTTTTTCAATTGTTTAAGTGAGGTCAAAACAATGCTGTCTTATTTCATGAACGGATTTTACTACCCCAACGTCAGAATAAAATGTTTGTAACTGCTGATTTTCCGTCTCCCTAACTGAAGGGCTATTATAGGAGCAATGAATTTATTATAACCCAGCATCCTCTGCCACATACTACGAAAGATTTCTGGCGAATGATTTGGGATCATAATGCACAGATCATTGTCATGCTGCCAGACAACCAGAGCTTGGTAAGCAAAGCACATCTGCTATATATTAATGAGCCTGTGAGGCCGTAAGCATAAATCATTCTGATACCTTACCACAGGCCTCCACTGTGTGTGTGTGCTCGGGAGGGCATCTAGACTTCTCTCGGGTTCCTTTTGTATTCTTACGGTACAGTTACTGTCCCTGTTAGCTCCATTACTTGATGTTCTCATGCTGTACATGGCCGGGGAATAGAAGGTTTTGGAAAAGGGCCTTTGAGTAACCTCCTTTAACATGTGACCTTAACCTGACCTCTCAGTTGCTAGGTGTCATTTGTAAAAAACAAAATAGCAGCTAACATTTGAGTATGTAACTGTGTTTACATGTATTAACTTGCTTAATCCTCTCTACTACTATCATTTCATTTAATAGCTAAGAAAATTGAGGAAAGTAACTTGCCTAAGGGCATATACACAAATAATTGCAGGCAGGATTTGAACCTGCGTGACCTGTCTTTTAATCCTTTGCTATGCTATTTGTCCCACCCCACATCAGAGAAAGGTTTCCTAGCCCTACCCCAAAAACTTTATATCAAAAGTACTAATGATGTATCATTATTTCTCCCCCATTCCACAGGCAGAGCAGATCCATTACAGGGAAGGAAATACAGAAAGGCTATTTTGTTCCATTTTAAAGGTGCTTTTAAGACCTTGACTGAGCCATAGCCTCTTTCTCTCCTCCCTTGAGTCCTTCCCTGCTGTGTCTGGAGATTATGTAAAAGAAGGGTGAACAAATCTATCAAGATGAGCTTAACTTTCAGAATTAGTTGGGTGGTCAGAAGTTATTATGAGGACATGTAAGCCCACAAAATGAAAACAAAAAACAATGAGGAGTTGCTTCCATGAGTATCAGATTAGTGAATTTTTTTAATCAAGAAAGAACAGCATGTGATTGAACCCCTAGTCTTGATGACATGCATTTGACTGTGTGCCCAGTCAGTAGGAACTTCTTCACTTTGTCGCATTTTGCTCCAGCTTCAGAATACCAAGACTGCTTCTGTATGATAGAATGGCAACAAAATTGAGAATCTTAAGCTAAAAACTGGAGTGTAAATTTTCAAATTAGCTGGCAATAGGGGTCTATTCTGTTTGGCATGTGGAAATTGGAGGCATTTAGGGTTGTTAAAACGTTCATTTGTTGGATGAGTCAGTTATTTTGTTATTGTCACTTAACACAGGATGGTCACCAAAAGCATCTATCACACAGGCTCATTTGTAGTGGGTAGGCTAGACCACCTGAGTCCATACATGCTCTGCAGACAGTGAGGACCTTGACCTGCCCCGGAACAGGTCATCTCAGTGTCTCGGGCTGAGGGAGACCTGGCTAGAATCCATTCTCAGCTCCGGAGTTAAAAGTCAGATTTATTAGTGCACATTTTTCCTGAAAATGTAGATTCTCTTTGTTTGCTTTATTATTTATCACTGCTATAACTTGACAAGACCATGATGCTTTGAGTAGCCCAAAGTCACTGGTTCCTAGCTCAGAAAGCACTGTTAAAAATACAGGGACCTTTGATCTACAAATATATTTGTAAGCAAAATAGCCACGAGACTGGAGTTCCTGCTGAATTAAGCAGCAGCATGTATTTTTCATAGTCTTTGAAGATGATCAGTTTGCGCTCTGTATTCAGAAGGTTTTTGTTGTTTTTTGCCTTTCTTCCACCATTATTAAAATCCCTTTGGCAGTTATTAGGCCAATTTGGTAATTTACGATTCATGTTAATTTCTTAGAGGTACATAATGTTGTTATTCCCACTTTTCAGATATGGAAATTAAGGCCCAGATTAATTTATTCAGGATCACATCCAATCCTAAATCCTATGCTTAAGCTGTGCATATTGATTAAATGTATAGGCCCTGTCCATTATTACCTTACATCTTTAGTATCTGTTAAAAGGGTCTTACTTCCATTTCCTTGGACAAAATGTATTAAAACCCCTGACAGTTACAGACTTCTTTTG
This sequence comes from Mirounga leonina, assembly GCF_011800145.1. NCBI lineage: Eukaryota > Metazoa > Chordata > Mammalia > Carnivora > Phocidae > Mirounga > Mirounga leonina. The sequence goes on along the minus strand of NW_023270855.1, from coordinate 29,602,536 downwards.
TATAGACTAAACCCAATTGCTAATCTGTTTCCCCTTATGCTGAGCTTTAAAAATAAAAATGTACTTGGCAATAAGCTATATTGAAACTTGAAAGGGTGATAAGTCTTATTGGACTGTTGGCTCATTTCTGATGCAACAATGTAAGATTAAACAAAACCTTCTTTGTTTTGAACATTAGAATTATTTCTGACTTCACTAGTAGTGTCTAAGCATTTTCAGGAAAATGCCCCTAGAAGTATAGATAATGCTGGGCAAAGCAGAGTTTGCCATTTGAACTGATGAGAAAGAGAGGCATGGCAATGGGGGTCAGGGGTCTTATCTTAGGATATCATTGTACTTCTCACAAAATCTCCAACATATGTACGTACCCCTTAACTTTTTCTTAGGCCTCCACAGTTTTCAGGGATGGAATTCAAATACCACGCCTGAATATTTATTTTTAATCCTAAAATAGATGAACATTTAAAGTTTGCCTGATTCAAGGCTGAAAGACTTTTTCTATGTTAATCTCCATTTGAAGCCTAACATGGATAGATTAACTGGTCTTTGAAAGAGCACTTTGTACTTCATGCCAACATAAGCTTATTTATGCATGACCTCTTCCCAGACAGGTTCTGTTGCTTACCATTTAGTAGCAGTGTGACTTGAGACAACTTAAGGACTTCCCTGAGTCTTGATGTCCTCCTCTGTAAAGACAGATGATAAAAATCCCTTACCTCACTAGTATATCGTAAAAACTAAGTAAGATAATGTTGATGAAATTCCTTGGCAAAATGCTAATCAACTGTAGAACTGTTTACATAATCCATAGGAAGTAAAAACTAGGATGTCTTAGTTGCTTAAGCAGTTGTGAAATAATATACTAACTCCAGGTGAGAAATTTTCTATAATGTATCACAGTAAAACAAAACAAAACAAAACAAAACTTATAAACCAAAAAAAAAAAACCCAACCAGGATCTAGGTCGATTAATTTTAATATATCACCTCTAGAGGGAGCATTTTTGGTTGTTACAGTGCCCTAGGCGGGAAGTGCTAGGAAATGGTTATTATCGAGTATATTTTACAATCACACTGAACTTGGTGAACTGGGCATGATGAAATGGTGACTCGGGAGGTACAGGAGATGGCAAACATTATACGTCAATTTGCAAGAAAATTCAAAAACAAATGTTTGACAGCACTGCAGAGGAATTTTTTCTTTGGGGGGGTTCCCATAGGCAGAAGATGAGTTTGTATACTGGCCGAGTCGAGAAGAATCCATGAACTGTGAGGCCTTTACCGTCACCCTTATCAGCAAAGACAGACTGTGTCTCTCTAATGAAGAACAAATTATCATCCATGACTTTATCCTTGAAGCTACACAGGTAACTTAAACCTCCAACAGACATACTTGGGCCCTGCATCGTCTTTAAGTAATAATAAAGTCACTTGCCACCCTCAAGACAGGCTCAGGCATTTGAGTATGACTTAATTTTAAATATGTACACTTCCTTCAAATATTTGCTTTTTCCAGCTGGGTAGATGAAATGTAACAGTTCCTCTGAGCATGCATACAAATAGGTCTGTTGACCTAATTATGAAAACAATATACTAGAGTTCAACAGTCTCTTTGCCCCCCAGAAATGTAAACCTTGCAATGTGTTACAGATGATAATAGTAAGGCTTTTTTTTTTTAGTAAATGACATTTTGATATGTAATAACTTATTATGGGGTGGGGAGAAAGAAGAGCTATCTTATATTAATAACTTAAATGATGATCTAACCCTTGGTCTTCTTTTCCTTTAAATGTATAGATAAGATAGAATAGGATATAAAGTCTCTTATAATTTATTGTCACTTAAAATTTTATTGTCCCCAGAACAAAATAGGATTCTACTATCATGACCTGGTCGTTTTTTAAGGGCAGGAAGTCAGTCCTCCCTAGTATTTGGCATTTGTCAATTATCTCTAATACATATTTTCTCAGGAGCAAGTTCTAGTCCCCAGATTATAGGTGTCAGGAAATAACAGATGGGCTATGACTTGTTGTATTGGTTATAGGATGACTACGTCCTAGAGGTTCGGCACTTCCAGTGTCCCAAATGGCCTAACCCAGATGCTCCCATCAGCAGTACTTTCGAACTTATCAATGTCATCAAGGAAGAGGCCTTAACAAGGGATGGCCCCACCATTGTTCATGATGAGTATGTATTTCTTAATTTTAAAATTCAAACATTTTTCTTGTTGAATTGCTTTGGGAGTGGAAAGGGAAGATCATGACCATTCTGTGTTACCAGTGTGTACAAGGGCCTGTTGTAAATCTGTTTGCATTTTAATGTGTCAGGCCCTTCCCAGACTTCAGATATTCCTGGAGTGTATGTTCTAGAAGGTCAAAGCACTATACCAGCCTACAAAAGTAGACTTGCAAGCTTCCTGAGGATTTATGTTTCAAAAACACTAAACAGAAAATGTAAATAGTTAATAATTAAATATTTATTTTTATATCCCTACAAACACTTATTAGAGAAGAAAATTTTTTAAATATGGTTTAGTTGATTAGGAGTGAGAAAGTTACTATTAATGATAAATTTAGAGTTTACAATGTGTTTTGGAAGTTTAAAGAATATGACTCTCAAGGAGAACAAATAATTTGCTCCTGGTGTCAGAGCTTCGAGGCATCCACATGGTATTCAAACCCAGACACTTTCCCCTTTAGTCAGAGGGAAAGGTTGATAGATAAACCTTATAGTATGTGAATATTTGGAGTCAAACTTCATGGCTGAGATTGACCTGTAGATCAGACTCTCACAAGCTTTTAGCTAATATGGCACCAATTATAGATCCTCATTTCTTTAAAAACAAGAAAAAAAATTAGAGAGTGGGGGCAGCGGGAGAGAAGCAGACTCCCCGCTGAACATGGAACCCAAGTGGGGCTGGATTCTGAGACCCTGAGACCATGACCTGAGCCAAAACCAAGAGTTGGATGCTCAACTGACTGAGCCACTCAAGTGCCCCTCTATCCTCATTTCTGTTTTACTTCCAAGGTAGCTCCTTTGGTCAGCAAATTCTCAGTGTGTACCCATTACATTCATTAAATTAACAGCTACTCTGGAAGCATAGTTATTAATCAATTTGAGAGTAAAGCTTATTGTTAAGTCTTTCATTTTTTCTAAACGAATGCTGCAACATGAAGTGAGCACAGACTTTCAGCGTAGGTCAGTACCTCAGATCATGGTTCCTCATATTTGAAGATGGCTGCTTCCAAAGATTTTTATGTTCTTTTTAAGGAAACAATGACTATTTCAAAATGTTGGTCCAACTCTTAATTAGATTGAGTTTAGGGGGGAAAGAAAGAGGAAAACATTATAGTCATTACTAAGATGCCTAGAAACAGGGCAACTGCCAGCAGTGTTTAAATAGCGAAGCCAGCATCAAACTAACTGGGCAGCTAGTCCTGGTCTATGGAAATTTGGGGTATGCAGTTATAGTGTAACATTAGGGCTGCTTCTATAGTTTTCCCCCCTACTAATCTGTGTTAGCTTTCCAAATACCTCTGGGGACTGAATTCTAATGCTGCTGCCCAGTTCTGTGACTGATGTTGTTATGATTTTGTGCTCAATGCAGCTAAACTTATATTTCATGGTAAGGGATGTGGGAAAGAAAAAACTAGCAACTTGTTAAACCATTTAAAAAGAACTATCTGATTCATTTGTCTGTATTCAGTTTGGGGGTATATTGTCTTATTGAATGATTTTTATTTTATTCCACATATATGACCTCTGAAATTAATCAAATATAGCTTGTTCTTAGGCCTGCATAAGAAAAGAGCAAATTAACTCTGAACTAGATCAGCACAAATCATGTAAGTGAGCCGGACTAAAAGCCACTGAAGAAACATGTTCCTTCCTTTATCCACTCTTCAGGAGATAAGCAATTCTGTAGAAGTTATTTTTCCACATTACCCAAGCATATTAAACAGCTGCTCATGGTAGTGCAATGTTCTGAACACCACTTAGCTTTCAGTTTCCATCCTACCTACTTTTTGTACCTGTAAATATCCCTTCCTGGTGGCCCACAAACACCTCAAGTGTAGCATGTCTAAAAACAAACTCATCATCTTCCCCGCCTGTCCCCAGCCCCAGAGTTGGGCAAACCAGAAACGTGCCAGAGTCCTTTTGGTATGCCCCCTCACCTCCACATCTCACTGGAAGGAAGACTCCACGAGTCTTCTTGATGTCACCCATTCTCTCAGTACACTTTTCAAATTCCTTTACGATCTGGTTGAAGCAATCCTCCACTGACTTCCTGCAGGCCACCTTGCCTCTGCAGATACTATTTCCCTTGAGGGCTCTTTCAGTCAACAGACACTTTAAAAGTCACTCTCTTTGAAGAGGTAATCATTTAAAATCACTAACAAACATCACATTCTTACCAGTGTTCTTGGGTAGCACATCCTGTTGCAACTGCTTGTTCACAGCATTGTCACCCCCACCTTGTTGAGACCAGCAGAGGTAACTCATTTGTCCCAGTCTCCACTGGGTGAAGCTCAATGCCTGGCACAGAATGGGTACCGTGCTGCAAACTGACCTACAAATTAAGGATATGTACAGTATCCTTAATATGAACTTTCCCCAGAGAGCCTTGTGCCTTGCATTTTGTTTCTCGTTATCTTGCCTCCTTACGAATGTTTAAGCTCTATCAAAACTAGAAGTGAGCAGGTCGGAAGAGAAAGCCTCGCTGCTTGCACTTTAAGAGTTGAACTTTGAGTGGACAAACTTGATATTTATCGGGTCTACACAGAGATCTCTTAACACCTACTCTCAGGGCTCTCAGCTGTGTGCCAGATGGATAAAGTTACTAGATAAATGATCTGAGGATAAAATTCCACACCCAAAAGTAAACTGATTCTATTTGAAGGCAAGCACAGCTTAAAGGCAAACAGTTTTATTCACAGCATCCTGTATTCGAGACCATTCTGTTCAGAGACTCATCTATCAGCATTACTGTCGGATTTTTTAAGCAGAGCTTACATTCTTGGAACATAAGCACGGTCTTTACAGTCTCATGAGACTACAGAGTAGACGTTCACTCACAGAAGAACAGTTTCTTGTGCAAATATTTAATATTATTCACTGCGGAGGTATATCTATCATCCTGTTAGAGCTCCTAGGAGGCTAATTCCATTAACAAAGTATGATGTGAGTACTGCAGGTTGGGAAGGAGGCCATTAAAAGGTCAAAACTATTTTCATAATAATGCAAAGATACCATTTGCCTTGTTCATTCTCACTCTGATGGCTACCATAATGTGTGCTTGCATGGTTTTGTGTTTAACATTTTCTCAGTTCCAATTTTTGATACAGTAAATATCAATAGATATAGCCCAAATAAGCAAAAGCTCTTTGAGGATCACCAATAACCTTTTATTTTCATTTGATCCTGAGATAAGCCATAGGAGATGCAGAACTGTATGGACCGCTTTCTCTGTCAACTGCTGCAAAGATACCCACAAATATAACTAATTCTGTTTTTCATTTGAACCTCAACATTACTGCACTAGGAAGATAATTTTAGGATCCCTTAACATGTGTGGCAGTGTGAAGCTAATAGGGCCTGTGTACACAAATAGTGTCAGCCAGGACCAGCTACCATAATTTGTGGGGTCCCATGTAAAATGAAAATGCAGGAACTCTTGTTCAAAAATTAAGAATTTCCAGATGAAGAATTCAAAGTAATAAGAGAAAAGCACTAGTTATTTAGAAGGGAAGCGCCATAAGGCTATCAGCTGATTTTTCAGCAGAAACCTACAGTCCAGAAGGGAGTGGCATGATATATTCAAAGTGTAGAAAGGAAAAAAAAACCACAACCAAGAATACTATACCCAGTTAACATTCAGAATTGAAGAGATAGTTTACCAAACAAAAATCAAGAGTTCATCACCACTGATCCAGCTTTAGAAGAAATGCTAAAGATGACCCTTTAAGTGAAAAAGGAAAGGCTGTAAGTAGAAGAAAATTATGAAAGAAAAAAATTTTACTGGCAAAAGCAAATACACAGTAAAGGTAGAATCAATCGTAAAGCTAGTATAAAGGTTAAAAGGTGAAACTAATATCTAAAGAATTAAGGGATTCACAAAAAGATGTACAATACAGCATCATACACATAAAATGTGTAGCTTTTAGAATGTGTTTGAACTTAAGCAACCACCAACTTAAAATAGACTGCTATATACTTAGGATGTTATATATGAACCTTATAGAAATCATAAACCCAAAACCTGTGATGGATACATTAAAAATAAAGAGAAAGGAATCAAAACACTAAAGAAAGTCACAGGGAAAAGAGCAAGAGAAGAAGGAACATAGAAGAACTATAAAAATAACCAGAAAACAATGAACAAAATGGCAGTAAGTACATATCTCTCAATAATTATTTTAAGTATTAAATGTTCAATCAAAAGACATAGGGTGACTGAATGGATTTTAAAAAACAAAAACCCTGTCCAGATGCTGCCTGTAAGAGACTCCCTTCAGCCCCAAACACATACAGACTGGAAGTTGAGGGGATGGAAAAAGATATTCCATGCAAATGGAAACAAAACAAGCTGGGGTAGCAGTATTTATATCAGACAAAATAGACTTTAAAACAAAATGTAATGAGACAAGGACATTTCCATAATGATAAAAGGATCCAGGGCGCCTGGGTGGCTCAGTCAGTTAAGTGTCTGCCTTCAGTTCAGGTCATGATCTCAGGGTCCTGGGATGGAGCCCTGCATCGGGCTCCCTGCTCAGTGAGGAGTCTGCTTCTCCCTCTGCCCCCACCCCTGCTTGTGCTTGCTCTCTCAAATAAAATTTTAAAAAATAAGAAGGATCAATCCAACAAGAGGATATACAATTATAAGTATCTATGCACCCAACATAGGAGCACCTAAATATATAAAAATATTGACAAAAAAAATATATTAACATAGAGGGGGAAACTAACAGTAATAAAATAGGTCATCCAGACAGAAAATTCATAAAGAAACATTGGCTTTGAACAACACATTAGACCAGATGGATTTAACAGATACATACAGAACATTCCATCTTGAACAGCAGAATACACATTCTTTTCAAGTGCATATGGAATATTCTACAGGATAGATCACATATTAGGCATAAAACAAGTCTCCATAGGTTTAAAAAGACTGAAATCACATCAAACATTTTTTCTGACCACAACAGTGTGAAACTAAATTATAAGAAAAAAACTGGAAAAAATACAAACATATGGAGGATGAGTTAAGAAATCAAAGAGGAAATAAAAAAATACCTGGAGGAAATTAAAATGGGAACACAAAATCTTTGAGGTTCAAAATCTTTTGAGATGGGGCACCTGGGTGGCTCAATCAGTTAAACGTCTGCCTTCTGCTCAGGTCATGATCCCAGGGTCCTGGGATCAAGCCCTGCACCAGGTTCCCTGCTCAGCAGGGAGTCTGCCTCTCCATCTGCCCCTCACCCCGCTCGTGTTCTCTCTCTCTCTCTTTCTGCCTCTCAAATAAATAAAATCTTTAAAAAAATCTTTTGAGATCCAGCAAAAGCAGTTTTTAAAAGAAAATTTATAGCAATACAGGCCTACCTCAAGAAACACAAAAAAATCTCGATCTAACCTTAGTAATCTAAAGGAACTAGGAAAAGAACAAAGCCAAAATTTAGTGAAGGAAGGAAATAATAAAGATCAGAGTGGAAATAAATGGAGACTTAAGAAACTATAGAAAAGATCAATGAAACAAAGACCTGGTTCTTTGAAAAGATAGGCAAGACTGAGAAACTTTTAACCAGACTCCTCAAGAAAGAAAGCAGACTAAAATAACATCAGAAATGAAAGAGAAGTTATAACCAACACCAAAGAAATACAAAGGATTATAGTAGACTACTATTAAAAATTATAAGCTAGCAAATGAGACAAACCTAGAAGACCTAGAAAAATTCTTAGAAAAAACTTCCAAGGCTGAAGTAGGTGTAGAAAATCTGAACAAACCAATTACTAGTAACAAAATTGAATCTGTAATGAAAACCTCCTAACAAACAAAGTCCAGGACCAGATGGCTTCACAGAACTCTACCAAACATATTTTTAAAGATTTTATTTCTTTGTGAGAGAGAGAGAGAGAGAAAGAACAAGTGGGGGGAGGAGCAGAGGGAGAGGGACAAGCAGACTCCACACTGAGCATGAAGCCCAACAATGAACTTGATCCCACGACCCTGAGATCATGACCTTAGCCAAAATCAGGAGTCGGATACTTAGCTGACTGAGCCACCTAGGTGCCCCTCTACCAAACATTTAAAATAGAGTTAATACCTATCCTTCTCAAACTATTCCAAAAGCAAAACAGAAGAGGAAGGAATTTATTCTAAGAGGCCACCATTACCCTGCTACCAAAACCAAAGATACTACAAAAAAAGAGAAAATGACAGGCAATATCTCTGACAAACATAGATGCAAAAATCTTTAACAAAATATTAGCAAACTAAACTCAGTTCTGATCTCCAGGATCAGATGGGATTTATTCTGAGGATGGCAAGGATGGTTTGATATCCACAAATCAATCACATGATATACCACATTAACAAAATGAAGGATAAAAATTATGATTATGGCAATAGATTCAGAAAAAGTATTTGACAAAATTCAACGTCTACTCTTGATGATAAAAACTCTCAACAGAGGGAGTTTACAGGGAACATACCTACATATAATAAAGGCCATATATGACAAACACAGCTAATATTATACTCAATGATGATAAGCTAAAAACTTTTCCTCTAAGATTAGGAACAAGAAAAGGATGTCCACTGTCACCATTTTTATTCAACAAAGTACCTACAGTCTTAGCCACAATAATCAGACAAGAAAATATAATAAAAAGGCATACAAATTGGTAAGGAAGAGGTAAAACTGTCACTATTTGCAGATAGTACTACACATAGAATGAATGAATTTAGTAAAGTTGCTGGATACAAAATCAATATACAGAAATCTGTTGCATTTCTATACAACAAGTGGCCGAAAACAAGAACACAATCCCATTTATAATTACATCAAAAAGAACAGAATAACTAGGCATAAACCTAACCAAGAAGATGAAAGACCTATACTCTGAAAACTTTAAGATGCTGATGAAAAAGACTGAAGATGACACAAATGGAAAGATATATCATTCTTATTTTAAGTTATTATTAAAATGTCCATACTACCCAAAATAACCTATAGATTCAATGAAATTCTTACCAGAACTAGAATAAATAACCCTAAAATTTGCATGGAACTACGAAAGACCACTAACAGCAAAAGCAATTTTGAGAAAGAAGAACAAAGCTGGAGGTCCCTGATTGCAAACTATACTACAAAGCTGTAATAATCAAAACAGTATGATGGTACTCACACAAAAACAACCTGGATCAATGGAGCAGAATAAAGAGCCCAGAAATAAACCCACGCTTATATGATCAAGTAATCTACAACAAAGAAGGCAATAATATACAAAGGGAAAAAGACAGTCTTTTCAGTAAGTGGTACTGGGAAAACTAGATAGCTACAAGCAAAACAAAAAGTTAAAAAACCAAAAAAATGGGACCACTTTCTTACACCATACACAAAAATAAACTCAAAATGGATTAAAGACCTAAATGTGAGACCTGAAACCATTAAAGAAAATACTAGCAGTGATCTCTTGGACATCAGCCTTAGCATTATTTTTCTGGATCTGTCTCCTCAGGCAAAGGAAACAAAAGCACAAATAAACAGTTGAGACAACATCAAACTACAAAGCTTTTGCATAGTCAAGGAAACCAACAAAACAAAGTGCAGCCTACTGAATGGGAGAAGACATTGGCAAATGATATATCTGATATGGAGCTAATATGCAAAATATATGAAGAACTCGTAAAACTTAAAATTTAAAGACAAAAAAAAAAAACCTGATTAAAAGTGGGCAGAGGACCTGAATCAACCTTTGTCCAAAGAAAATATCCAAAGATGACCAACAGACATATGAAAAGGTGCTCAGTACCACTAATCATCAGGGAGAAGCAAATCAAAATCACAGTGATATGTCACCTCGCACCAGTCAGAATGGCTAATACAAAAAGGGGAAGTAACAAGTGTTGGCGAGGATGTAAAGAAAAGGGAACCCTTGTGCACTGTTTGTGAGAATATAAATTGGTGAAGCCACTGTATAAAACCATACAGCGGTTCCTCAGAAAAGTAAAAATAGGAATACCATGTGATCCTGGAATTCCATTTCTGGGTATGTATCAGAAGAAAACAAAAGCACTGATTGAAAAAGATGCACGCACCCCTAGGTTTATTGCAGCATTATTTACAATAGCCACAATATGGAAGAAACCTTAAGTGTCCATAAACAGATGAGTGGATAAAGAAGACGTAGTATATACATACAGTGGGATATTACTCAGCCATAAAAATGAAGGAACTCTCACCATTTAAAACAACATGGGTGGAACTAGAGAGTATTAGGCTAAGTGAAATAAGTCCTATAAAGACAAATACCACATAGGGACACCTGGGTGGGTCAGTCGTTAAGCGTCTGCCGTCAGCTGAGGTCATGATCTCAGGGTCATGGGATCAAGCCCCACATCGGGCTCCCTGCTCAGCGGGAAGCCTGCTTCTCCCACTCCCACTCCCCCACTTGTGTTCCTCTCTCACTGTGTCTCTGTCAAATAAATAAAAATCTTAAAAAAAAAAAAAAAGACAAATACCACATAGTTTTACATCTGTGTGGAACCTAAAAAACAAAAATAGAATAGACTCAATACACAGAGCAAACTGGTGGTTGTCAGAGGGCAGTGGGAAGATGGGCAAAACCAGTAAGGGGATTAGTAGGTACAAACTTCCAGTTATAAGTAAATCACAGGGATGAAAAGTACAGCATAGGGAATATAGTTAATAATACTGTAATAACTTTGGTCGCTACACTTACCTTGATGAATATTTCATAACGTGTATACTTGTTAAATCACTAGGTTATATACCTGAAACTAATATTGTATGTCAGCTATACCTCAGTGAAAAAATAATGTACAGATGGCAACAATACAGCATTAAACTAAGTGCAGGACTCTTCTGAGGAGACCCATCAAAGTGCAGGACTCTCCGCAACTACACAGAGTGAAGCCAGGAAACTGGCCCTGGCTGCAGTCAGATCCAGATTGATCTTCGAATTCTGCTTAACACTGCCTCCCGCTGGTTGTCACAGGAAACACTCTTGCACTCATCTCACTCATTTCTTCAGACTACATTTTTTCCGACTTTATTTTCTCATTCACGTCCCAAGTTTTAATTTCTTAAAGTCCTGTGGAAGGCTTTTGTGTTGCCTTTATTCCCCTGGCTTGATGAGTACTCAAGCTTTAACTCTGTTTTCCTTCCTGCCATATTGATTTCTAAGGGAAGCTTTGCTTTCTTCATAGTGACAGGGTTATAACTCTAAATTTCATTCTTAGGATTTTTAAAACCTCTTAAAAGCAAAGGTAGGATAATTGTAACTATATGGAACAGTAAACAGTATCATTAAATGGGCAGGGGCATATACAGTGACAAAATAAGGAACCCCAATGTGTTTTAAAATGAACATAGAACACTTAAAAACATTACTTACATCAGGTAAGTAAAGTACAAAAGTACTTTAAGTACTTTTTTTTCCTTGAGGTATGGGCAAGACAAAAATACATTTGGGGGCTCTTTCTTAACGGCACTAAATAAACATTGCTCTCAATGGGCTCTTTGAAAAAGGCAAACTACCAAAGCCAATGTATTTATACACTATTCTTCTTTTATCTAGGTTATAAATTACTTGTATCACTTTTTCACCAAGTCCTTGTAGTTTGAAGTGCAAATCCATGAAACTTGATACACATCCTTTAATCCTACTTAATTGCTAAACTTCTGAGAATGGCCTTCATTTTTTCAGGCTTTATCCTTTCATTATAATGCTTGGTATGTAGAAGATACTTAAATTATCTGTATATTTGACTAATTTGACTTAGTTTCCAGTCATGTTTGAAATCTTACTGTGTAGGTACTTCCTTTTAATTTAGGTACTTATTTGAGAGTGGCAAAAATCTAGGAAAGGCAATCCAAGGAAAGGCCAGAGCAATCCTACAGAGCTTACACACTATATAATAAAATAATAAAATATGTAATACCTGACTTTTCTGAATGGCTATAGATAGCTCTAAGAAAAAGATAAAGTGGGGCGAAAAGGGTCCTGAGTCTTAACAGTTTCACTAGAACAGAGTAAAGCAAAGGTTAGATTTTATCTAAAAAAAAAAAAAAGTTATGCTAAAATGAGAAGGTATACTCGTACAATTCAGAATGTGAGGAAAGCCATCAAATCAACAACAAAAAAGTGGTTCAGTTACTAGAGCAGTATTAAGAGAATTTAAAAATATATGCCCTGAGATCTAACAGAAGACTATGACCTTAATCAGAAACATGTATTATTAAGCAGAAACAAATGAGAGTCTAAGAAATGGGAAAAACGAGATGGGCTAGTAGTGGTAGAACAGACAGAAGTGAAATCAAACTCCATTACGGAAGCTAGATAAGTTCTAGCATATGTCTGAGAGGTGATCCATGTTGAGAAAAGAGACTAAGAAGAAGAGATAATGGCTGAGATTTTCTAAGAACTGAATAAAAGGATGAATAAAGTCTCATAAAACATAAAATTTTGAAAAATGGTAAAGAAAAAAATAAGGGAAGGCATAAAATAACATTGGGAAGGAAAAGATCTACCATTAATCTGTAATTACATAAAAACTATTTGATAACTGTTAATTTGCTTAGGCATGACAATGTTTCATACTTTTAAAAATCTTTATCTTTTAATTCTTACACAAAAATACTAATGAATAAAATATTTGGGATATGCTTCAAAGTATATGGGAGAGGAAGTAGATGTGAAACAAGTTTGGCCATGAGCCCATGACAACTGGAACTGAGTAGTGGCTACGTGAAGGTGACGGTGCTTGTGCGTATGTTTGATGTTTTCTAAAAATAAAAGGTTAATGGGTGCCTGGGTGGCTCAGTTGGTTAAGCGACTGCCTTCGGCTCAGGTCATGATCCTGGAGTCCTGGGATCGAGTCCCGCATCGGGCTCCCTGCTCAGCAGGGAGTCTGCTTCTCCCTCTGACCTTCCTCCTTCTCATGCTCTGTCTCTCATTCTCTCTCAAATAAATAAATAAAATCTTAATAATAAAAAAAATAAAAGGTTAAAAATAGAAATATTTTAAAGGAAATAAACGCTTGAAATTCTTTATACTAGTAAACGTTGAAGAAATGAATACACAGGTGAGTTCCCAAACTGTTAAGATCCACCAAGTCCTCATCAGGCTACCCTTGAACAGTAACACAGGAAATTTAATGTAACCATGGTTAAAAAAAAAAGGCTAGCACCAGAATGGAAAAGTATAGGCCAATCTTACTTATTTGATTATGGATGTAAAAATCTAAGTAAAATACTGTCAAATAAAATCAAGTGTATTGGGTTAAAAGAATTTTGTATCATGAAAAAGTAAGATCTGCCCTAAGGCTTATAGAGGTGGTTAAATGTTACCACTGTTCTCTCAAGTGAATGCAGGACATTATCAAAGGAATTTCTAAAAAAGCCAATAGATGTTGGAAAGTGCAGAATAAAATCACACTCACTCATGATCTCCCTCCCTCTCCAAAAAAACACTCTTAGCAAACTGAAAGTCAAAAGCCTCTTCTTGAACTTGATAAATGTTATTTATTGGAAGCCTACAGCAAACATTTTTATTTAATACTAAAAACTTAGTAGCTTTACCATTAAAGAAAACAATGATACCTCCTTACAAATACCGGTTAGAATGCAGAGCTATTGGGTTCTAGCCAATGCAATAAAAGCAAAAGATATAAAAAACATAAAAGTTGAAAAGAGACAAAACTGATATTATTGGTAGATAAAATGTAGCCAACTTCCTAGAGAATCCACCAATTACTAGGAACTTAACTGCGTGGCTGGATACAAGTTCACCATGTGAAAATCAATAACTTTCCTATATATCAACTAAAACCAAGCAAAATGTCATAAAGAGAGGCCATTCTTAGGAGTAACAAACTCAAACACCTAGAAATTACCCTAAAATGAAAGTGGCAAAGACAATGAAGAGAACTACAAAATACAATTGAAAACTGCAAAAGACCCGAACAAAGGGAGAAAAGACCTCATGTTCATGAACAGAAAAACTCAAAAAGATGTTACTTTCCGTATATTCTCAGCCCAAGCTAAGCAAAATCGCAACAAAACTTGTATTTCTTGACAATCCAGTTTCAAAATTAATATGAAACAGGACGCAGAGGGATAGAGGGATAGAGGTATCTGGAAATGAGTATACAAGTGAAAATGAAAATATGTTTGAAGCACAAAAGAAAAATGAAACAATGTAGAGACAGCCAAGACTACTGTAGAAACTTGCTTTTTCAGATGTCAAGACTTATCAAAACCTTATGGGAATTAAAGCAAATATGGGGAAATACAAAAAACAAATTGAAGGGCCAGAGAGTTCAGAAACAGGCCTGCATATATGAGGATTTAGTATATGATACAAAGGAAGCTCAAATCGAGAAAAGATGAGACTACCCAATTAAAAAAAGTAGTTATCCATGGGAAAAATAACTAAAATCAGACCTTTAATTACATCAAAATAAGACTCAGATGAATTAAACAATGAAATAAAAAATAAAAATAGAAAAATGTAGGAGAATGTTTTTAAAATGCTGGGTTAGAAAAAGCATTCTCAAGATTCCAGTTAAGCCAAAAATAAAAGACTGGTCAATTTGATTATGTGTAAACTATACTTCAGTTTAACAAAAATGCCTACAAACAATGTTAAGAGAAACTAGAGACTGGAAAAAATATTTACAACTTATCCTACAAATAGAAGAGACAAAGCTAAGAAAAATGGCCAAAGTATATTATTAAACAACTTTAGAAGAGGAACTAGAGATGGGCCATAAACCCAGAAGATTCTCCACCTCCCTGGTAATAGAGAAAATGCAAATTAAAATGACATTAGATACAATTTTTCACCCATCAAATTAGCAGAAAGCGTGTCAACTTTAAAATGATGAGGAGAGGGGCGCCTGAGTGGCTTAGTCCATCAAGCGTCTGCCTTCAGCTTAGGTCATGATCTTGGGGTCCTGGGATCGAGCCCCGCGTCAGGCTCCCTGCTCGGTGGGGAGTCCGCTTCTCCCTCTACCCTTCTGTCTCTCTCTCAAATAAATAAATCTTTAAAAAAATAAAATGATGAGGAAAAGCAAGTATTCTCCTGCTGGGAACGGTATAAACAGGTAACAACCACTAGAAGAGAAATACCGCACTATCTTTAAAACTAAAGATGGGCATACCTGTGACCTAATTCTCCTACTCATGGTACGTCTGTTAGTGGGCACAAGATACGAACAATGGAAATGCCCATCTACAGGGAACAGAGGACATGCAGTATGCATACAGCACATGAAGTCATGCGCTGGGCTGAAATGTACTGATACACCGAACTCTGGGTGGCTAGACCCAAATGTATAACAAGTTTTACCTCTAGATAGGTTACCTCTCACGTTGGGGACTCTGGTCTTTTTGTATTAAAGATGTACAACATCTGTAATGGTTTAATTTTATATAACAATAATCAGCTCAAACTGCACATTTAATAGTTTTTAACAGAATAGTGAGCACAGGGTATAAAGCTCTAGTTTCATTTCTACCAGCATCACCACCTTGAACAATTCCTTTAATCCTGTTTTCTTATCACTGATACACCACCACAGGTTCCTGGAAAAAATGGGGTTGCCAATCTAGCCTGATGAGGAAGTCTACCCTTCTAAGTGCATGCGCGTGCGCGCGCATGTGTGTGTGTGTGTGTGTGTGTGGAGTGTGCCATATTTTTCCAAGACTTTTATCGAAGGTACTCTTACTAAGTTACACTTCAGTGCCAAAAATAATTACCTAATATGAAATTCATTTTGAAAATTTTCGGACTGCGCTTTGAGCCATATAGTTCCATTTGAAGTCACATTCTGGAAGTTCAATTTAGCTGTTTGGGACGGTTAAAAAAAAAATTTTTTTTTTTTTTTTGTTCAGATCCTTTCACCGCCTCTACATGTCCAGGACCCTGTAGTTGGGTTCCTCATATTCTTTTTCCTGTTATGTCCCCCACCTCGTCCCCAACATTATGTCTCCTATGGCCATCCCCAGTCTAATGTTGAGCCTCTCATTTCATCTGGGATATAAAGCTGAGCATCTGATAAGCCAGCTTGGGAGATTTCACATTCATGAACAAATGTCACCTTTATGCTATAGCCTCTGCATTTACCCCCCGCGAGCATTTCATTCGCTTCAAGAAGAGTGGTCAGTGCAGTCTACTTTGCTTCTATGCAAATACATGACATTCATTTCATTCCAAAAATTCAATTCCTTAGAAAGTCTGAAATAGCATCTTTTTTTTCTCCTCTCCAAGGTATGGAGCAGTTTCAGCAGGAATGTTGTGTGCCCTTACCACCCTGTCCCAGCAACTGGAGAATGAAAATGCTGTGGATGTTTTCCAGGTTGCAAAAATGATTAATCTTATGAGGCCTGGAGTATTCACAGATATTGTAAGTACTTTGTTTCTTTGTGAAAGCTGTTCTGTTATCAGCTGAAACTCCGGCTCACACTTGAATTAGAACACTGGTTGTCACCTGGGGATGGTTTTGCCCCTCAGGGTATGTTCGGCAATATCTAGAAACTTTTTGGTTGTCACAACTGGGGATGGAGGAAGGTACTCATTGGAACCTACCCAGAGATGCTGCTAAACATCTTGCAATGCATCAGACAGATCTCTACAACAAAGAATTATCTGCCTCAAAACAGCAGTAGTGAGGACATGGAGAAACTCGGTTTTCTAGAGTATGATATTCTCCAGTTACAACATACAGATATTCTATGATCTTAATTCACTGTCAACAGAATTAGTTCCAAACTAACAACGATCCAGGTGACATGCAGAATGCATAAGTCTTGATTATAAAGGCTCCAAGTCACCTTTTTGAAGTTTCTTAGCGTAAATGCACATTCTCGTTTTTTACAATTACATTTTTAATTGGTCTTGCTACCTTAGATGAAATGACTCAGCTGTTCTTTGTCTCAATTGGACTTCCTCTTGTTTTTCAGGAACAATACCAGTTTGTCTATAAAGCAATGCTCAGCTTGGTCAGCACTAAAGAAAATGGAAATGGTCCCATGACAGTGGACAAAAATGGTGCTGTTCTCATTGCAGATGAATCAGACCCTGCCGAGAGCATGGAATCTCTAGTGTGATTGGAATCCTGAAAGGGCACTTAATTTGTAAAACTTCTGAAGACTGAGAACTTTTTTGAGGCCTTTTTTGCCAGACTCTAGGTTATACAATAACCCAGTTACTTTTTTACACTGATAAAAGTTTTGATATTTATTTTTTGCCATTTTATGTCTTAATGGTATCCTACTGAGCATTTGCACCTCTGTTCATTTCACACAGTGAAACGCAGTTTTCCCTAGTTTGCACTATATGATCAGTGTTACTGCCTATAATCTAATACTAAAGCAAGCCCTGATGTGACATTCCATGACAACATACATGCTACTTTTTAGTTCAGTACAGTGAAGGTCTTTGTTATGACAGTGGATCTTGGTTTATTATTATTATTATTGCTAGAGCAGTTGCATCCTCCTAGCAGGCAATGCTGAGCTTTTCCTCAGTCCTCTCCTATTTTTTTCAGGCACTGCTCCATGCTGTCTGCCTTCTGTATTTTAATGGAGTGAATGGGCATTGTTTTCTTTTAAGGAGTAGCAGGTTCCTGGGAGCTACTAAGACAGTCTATCAACCTCATGGCCTTGAAACAGTTCCATTTATGATGGTGAAGGTATCCATTAAGAAATTAGAAGGCTTTAAGAGCTTTATGTGAACATCACTTATTAGTTAAAGTTATATTCATAGCCTAAAAAAATGCCCAACTGTGTCAAAATAAAGGATATCTCTGTATTACAATTTTCACAGTAGCTATGTGGACGGTGTGTGTTATTTCCATCTTGACCCTCTGAAATAGCTACACCCTATAATGAGGGCTATCTTTTACAATAGAGATATGGCAATATTTTACACATCTCACCTATCCTGTTAGTAACTCTCCATTCATGCTTTTTGGTTTCTAACATCACACCTCATGGCAGATAGAATAATGAAAATTTCTGCAGGTGTGTAATTTTGAAATTAGTCCTCTAAAATATCCCTATTACTCATATAGCTATCTAATAAAAACTACCTATATAGTTAACATTCTTTTCTTTCCTTTTTTGCCAAATGTTTCCTGATAAACCCCATAAATATATACATTCTTCTACTTAGGATGAAAGTGAAAATACCGTATTAGCTAAAGTCTTGGGATAGATTCCCAAGTCTTGTGTAGATTCCCACACATGGATAAGTCTGATTCAGAGAGAGGAAATCAGAATCTTAAACAGAAGGGGAGATCAACATTCTCAAGTAGATTTTAAAAGGAGCTGGCTTTGTGTGCTCTTATGTTGTGGAGCCCCCAGAACAGACACACTTCACTCAAAGAGGCTGATAATCATTACACAGAACCCAAGGAAGTTATTTGATCTAGCCTCGGGAACCATATTTACCCGGAGTAACTACATAATTGGGAAATTAGGAGCATTAATATGAAATTTCAGTTCAGTTAGAAAAATAAGCTACTACTGAGATCTGTTCTATTGCGTATTTGCATTTGAGGAATAACTTCTGTTAGAAGTGAAATCATCACCAGAACTGGGCCTGTCACAGAGAAAAGGGTTTTGGTTAATTTTTATGTCAATAAACTTCGACAAAAAAAATCCATACTGGCTACTATCATACTATCTGGGTAGGCTCTATGACATTAATGATAATCAGTGCTGAGGTTCTATTGACCTTCAGTTGGCCGTCTATGAAGTTTGTCAGAGTGGTGCTATGGAACCAAAGCTGCAAAGGAGAGGCTACAGGCCCAAGTTTGGGAGTTCCAATGCAGAGGCCAGGTTGATGGAGTTTTCATGAACTATGTACCTTGCCAGGGTTAATCTCATGTTTTCATCACAGAAATTCTGCAACATGGAAAACAGTCCACTGTTCACGAACCATGTAGGTGAGGCTTAAGAAAAGGTGTACAAGTGAGTAGTGTGCTAAATGGTATGTGCTAGAGGAAAGCAACACCTTTGCAGCCCCGCTGCTCCCATCACAGACAATACCAGGAAGCTCTACCGAACACCTGAGGAAGAAAGCTGAACATAGGACCACCACCACTGCCAGAGGCTGAGAGGAATCAGGAAGGGCAAGATTGCAGATCATGGCAAGAGCTAGATCATTTCAGTCAATTAAGCAGATTACACTTCATTTATATATTGATAGGCGTGAACTCTTTTTAGTAGTTGGCACATATTGGACTTCCAGAAGTCATGTTCAAGTTGGGGCTCATGGTCCCTTGGTAATTTTTTCTCTTACAAGTTAACATTGGTTAGAAAACAGCAAGTGTTTCCTTCTGTGCTATTTATAGTGGGCTCAAGTCCTGGGAAGGCTTAAGTTCCAACACAGTTCTGTGATCATTTCTTACACAGGTATCATAGTCATAATAAAAGAAATATAGCTAGTAAACAGAAACATTTAAAAGGATGGTTTGAAGTTCCCTGAGAAAGTATGTGTCCATAGTGGGCTTGAACCAGTCTACAAATCCTGACACACTGAAATCTGAGCAATTGCTATTTGCCCATCTTGCCAAAGTGGTCCAAACACACTTCAGTGAGGATAGTTCTATTCAGCAGTTCCTCACTTTCCCCAGAGAGTGTATCCTGAATATTATTCTTCATTTGTTATCGATGTTAGTATTCTTGCATCTTTCCAGAGGCAGAGAGTTTCAAAGACAGTGTTTTCTTTGAGACATAAACACACTGCTGAACTACACAACAAGGTTATTACCACTTGCACTCAGGGGGAAAGGAAATAGCTATTGCAGACTAACATGTGCTATCTTATAAAATAAGCTTATTGGGTGTATGAATTTAGCTCTAGGTGAACAAAATGCACACTTCGTACAATAATGAGTTGCAGTGATGAGACCAAGTGGCCATGCTGGGCATCAGAGAAGACCCATATTGCCATCAGGAGAACTCTTGCATCCAAAAGCCACATCATCTTTTATATATGTGTGTGTGTTTAAAAAAGTTACTTCTGAATTTCAAGAATAAGATTAATTGAATTGGCTTTCCTAAATGTTTATGCCTTGGAGCTTTTAGAGTCTATTTCAAGTTGAAGAGTCCAGCATGGTCAGAGAAGGTTATGGTGTTCAAGGTTTGGCTGTTGGAAATTTTAGCCCAGAGTGACATACCGAAATCAACAAATAACCTTAATTATTTTATAATGACACAGCACAACTGCCTTGTTACGAATTTTTTCTTAAATGCATATATACTATATTTAAAAATTAAAATATAGATACCAATTTACCAAAGATACATATTACTAATTCTAAGCAAAAAATAAACCCAAACTCATCACAATTTAAGAAGTAATAATCAAAATGTAGTTTGTCTTAAGAATTTAGCAGTTATACTGGAAAATGCATTTTCAACTCTTACGTTCTAAATTTTATGTTCAAATGGTGCCAGTGAATTTTTATATGAAGGGAAAATGCCTGCTTTTTTTTTTTTTTAACAGCTATAATTTCACTTACCCCTTTGCGCTTTCCCTTAGTTGCAATTAACATGCAATATTGGCTTCACTTATCTCTAGAAAGAAGGCATGCTACAAATAGGAAGGAATTGTAATAGTATTTGGCCTCTACTTTGTCTTAGCTGTTAAACTGTTTTTAGTATTTTTGTTAAATATTTGCAAAGGGAAGCATTTTCTACAGAGGATAATTACTTTCAAGAAAAATATCTTGAGTTTTAAGAAATAAACATCTCCAGAAAAGGAGACAGCCAATTTTATAAAATGTTGCAACTCTCCAACATTTGGGGTAGTGACTCCTTTTTTGTTAGGACATTTGAAACTAGCAAGCAGCCATTGTTTCTAAAAAAGAAAAAAGAAAAAAAAACCTCAGCCTTCATGTTAATTCATGTTTCTTTCACTTCATTTTGAAATAGCTAAAATCATTAAAACTGTAAATATTTTGTTGCTTGGATAAGCATCTTCTGGGAACTTTGTATCTATGGTATATAATCATAGAATTTTATATTTTCATATAAAGCTAATTTTTTTTCTAGTTTCAACTCCGTCATAGTCTTTTTGTTTTGGTTTGGTTTTTTTTTTGATTTTTGGTTTTTTGTGGTGGATATGTGAATTCAACTTTCTGTGTATTGAAGTAGCAAAAACCATCTTTGCATTCCGAAAGATCCAACATGTGTTGTTTCTTTGATGCAGTGATTGTGAAAATTGGGTTTTCTTTCTTAATTCCATTGACCATTTGTGCAATAGGAATTAGACATAATTAGTCACTGAATACATTCATTGCATTGACCCATTTGGAAAAAGTGGTTGGTTTGTTTTTTTTTTTTTTAGTTTGTTCAGGGGGGGAGGGGTTTTGTAACCTGAAATCTTTCCCTTTTTTCTTCTGTTTAAAACTCTATCAAATCATTCTATTATAGTGTTATTTAATATGTAAATTGTATTGCTATACATAAAATAAAGTATGGTTTTTGATGTATTCATTAGTGCTGAGCATTTCTATGAAAATATGTCCAATAAAATTAAGTTACTTGTCTCCCTTAACAGATCACCTGCCAACCTTTATACCTGCCAACTCTTTGTCTTAGTTTTCATGGTAGTAAAATAAATGTTAAGAGCATCTTTACATAGGCAGCAAACCAAAAAGAAATGTCTTTTCTGAGTTCTTCCATCTTTAAAGAATGAAGAATGACCAAGTTTTACCTACATTTGGAATCAAACCTTATTCACATTCTGAACCTGCTAAGTTATAAGCATAATTACTATTTTCTCCAGTCTATCAACTAGATTTATAGCAACTTCTCCCTCTTAATTATTTACTATGTTAGATGAAGGATGTATCCTGCTAAGACTATTGGAGAATCTATGAGATGTAGGATCACTACAATTGCTTCTACTTATAAGCAATTTTGACTTTCCAAACAGGGAGGGGTACACAGGTCTCAAACTTGGCAGCTTGGGCCCACCATTCTCTTCGAACTTTCAGTAGGCTCACTTCAGGAGCTCAATTCTTACTACCAGGGACCCAATTTTTCTTTCCCACAGGGATGAAGAGCTTACATTTCATTCTCCCTAAGTAACTGGGAATTTAAGAAACAATATTAATCTAATCTATTCTATCGCTATCTCTTAGACCAATTCCAGCAAAAAAATAATGAATCTCTCTGATGATAAACCCTAGTCTTCCCCAAATTATACCCACAGAGACTCAATACTCTGTATCACAGAGCACAGCACAAACTGATGGCCCATAGATCATATTCATCCACAGATATATGTTATTTGGCCCATAATTTTAACTATTTTTAAATTTTATTTATTTATTTAAGTAGACTCTACACACCCAACATGGGACTTAAATTCACAACCCTGAGATCAAGAGTAAGATGCTCTACCAACTGAGCCAGCCGGGTGCCCCATGGCCCATAATCTTAAAAATTCACTTAGCTACCTACCAACATCTTAAGAAATGGAAACTTTCACATTAAGATTCAGATTTCAAACTCCTTTCAAAAATGTGCACAGTGTTAATACAGCAGGCTCACATTCTCAAATGGCACTAACAAGCTGGACCAGGAGTCACAGTTGCTCCTTTTGATGCTTGTACTCCCCAGTTCACCAGGGTCTCCCCCATCTCTCCTGTCACCTTATGTCTGCCCCCTATCAGCCATTTAAATAACCTGCCTGGATTCTATGAGCAATTGCATAAGAATTTTGAGATCATCTTCCATCATTTAAAATCCTAAGAAGCCAGCATGGGACTTATAAGCCCACCCAAAATGGCTCCGTGCAGAAGCAGTTATAACTGTTCAAAATAATTAACCAAATTAATTCTCTACTACCTGATTTTTACTGTCCAGAAAAGAACTATAGACAAGGAAGCCTCATTTCTGCTATCAAGAATGGGGCAAAGAAACAAGAGTGCAAAAAGCTACTACAAGAACTCCCATTTTCTAACAGTTAAAATTCAGATTGTTAAGAACTATAGGATTTAGCAACAAGTTACTAGTAACTATGCCTAGATTCAGAGACAGGATTAAGGACACTGGCTTTATATTTATGACTGTGTTGGTAAGAGCATAAAGGCACTAGCAAATAAGAACCAGAAGCTGGGAACTGGCAAGGTAAAATTGGCTTTTGTGATTATCGAGTTTGGCAAGACAGATAATCAGAAAAGAAAGAAAGATAATTAGACCAGCAGTTTATCTGAACCTAACAATGACATTATGTTGCTCACAAATTGAAAAATAGGAAATTAACTTTATCTGATTTATGGTAATTTGAAAAGCATTTGACTTGAATAGTTACTGGCCCATAAGCTAATTATCTTCCTTCCCTTCCCCACACTCTACTTCTGCAGGGCATAAAGTCAGGCTTTGTGGCAAGAGCCAGTGAGCCTTGCAAAAAGCTTAGGCGAACATTCTAAATTATAGATAAATTTAGCATTCTGTTAGAATTCATCCCAAAAGCATTTGCTCAATGTCTATCACAGGGCACATGTTAGTTATACCCTGTACAGAATGTAAAGTTGTTGGCAGAGGCATTTCAAGTCATACGAGGCAAAAGTTACAACTTAATCCTAAAAACTCGTTCTTCAACTCACTCAAAACTATTTATTTGGCTCTATCGTAGAGATGGAGTACAAAAGACTATTGTGCAACACTGTTAGCAAAGAAGTAAAATCTGTAACCACGGACTCCCTAACTTACACACTGCTCACACAACTCTTATTTTATATTAAACTTGCCTCCGGAACTTAGCATTTTCCCACGGGGGAAAAAAAATGTTAAAGAATAAGGACTATAGGGGCGCCTGGGTGGCTCAGGCGGTGAAGCGTCTGCCTTCGGCTCAGGTGATGATCCCAGGATTGAGTCCCACATTGGGCTCCCTGTTCCATGGGGAGTCCTGCTTCTCCCTGTCCCTCTGCCTGCCACTCCCCCGCTTGTGCTCTGTCAAATGATTAAAAAAAAAAAAAGGAATAAGGACTACAATCCATACAGCCAAAGTGTCCAGTCAAGTTGGCCACTGACTGACAGTGATTTGGGGCAAGCTGCTTGACTTCTCTAAATGCCATTTTCCTCACCTGTAAAACAGAGAAATCAATGTTTACCTCCCAGGACCTGCTGTGAGGAGTGAATGAGATGCATGCAAAGCTCTTGGGACAGTAAATTAATATTAACCATTATAACGATCCTATCACCTAGCTTTATTTTTTTAATTGCTTAGCCGACCTTTTGTCAATCATGAAACAAAAAGTCAACAACCTGAGCTTACCCAATTAAATAGTAATATTGAAAAATTTCCTTCATTGATGAGGAAGCTCACCTCATCAAAGTAGATCCAAGGGAGGTAGATGGAAATGAAGGTGAACAATGAAAGTAGTCCATGTATCCTATAGCCCAAAAACAAGAGTGCCAGAAGCAGGGAATGAACACATATACACAGTGTCCCATATGCTGAATACTTCTCTTCTAATGGTTTAAATCTCTTAGTGCGTTTTAAGAACTTTTTTTAGAAAAGCTCCATAGTTTGAGAAAAGTCAAATATATTTGTTAACGTCAAACCCAAGTGCAGAATACTACATAGCACTGTGATAAATATGAACATTTCTACACTAGGTATAAGGCCCTATCTCAACTCCCAAACACTATAAACTAATATGAACAGTGATAATTCCTTTTTCCTCAGCCATTTTTTATCTTCTACAGCTCTCAATACTTTTCAATATATCACTCTCATTATCAACCATCGTCTTCCCTCACCCTAGACCAGAGTTCGCCTCTTTAGCCACTCACTATTCTACTGTGAAGAAATGGCCATAAATTAGAGACATTTCCTGGTTTTGTAACAGATTCTTAAAGCCTATCAAGTATTATTTCAGAGTATCACCCTACGTAAATAAGATCATTTGTTTCCTCTGCCAAAACTTTGTCGATTATTGAAGGAAGAACAATCAGAATGAATTATGATTATTTAATATTACAACTTTTGGTGCTTTAACAATATATTAAAATGTATATTCTGATAGGGCCGCCTGGGTGGTGCAGTAGGTTAAGCAACCAACTCTTGGTTTCCACTGGGGTCATGATTTCAGGGTCGTGAGATCAAGCCCCCCGTCGGGCTCTGAGCTCAGTGGGATACTAGGTATGAAACATTTTTCATGGAAAGCTGCACATTAGTCATGTGAACTTAAGCTCAACTTACTGATATGCACTATGTATTAAGACACCTCTTGTTGGGAGTAAATTCTCACATTCCTTAAGAATATTCAAACTGGGGGCACCTGGGTGGCTCAGATGGTTGAGCGTCTCCCTTCGGCTCAGGTCATGGTCCCGGGATCCTGGGATCGAGTCCCACATCGGGCTCCCTGATCCTTGGGAGCCTGCTTCTCCCTCTGCCTCTCTCTCTCTCTCTGTCTCTCATGAATGAATGAATAAAATCTTTAAAAAAAAAATATTCAAACTGGGGGCACCTAGGTAGCTTAGTTGATAGAGAATGCGGCTCTTGATCTCGGGGGTTATAAGTTCAAACCCCATGGTGGGTGTAGAGATTACTTGAAAAGTAAAAATCTTTAAAAACAACAAAAAAGAGGGGTTCCTGGGTAGCTCAGTTGGTTGAGCCTCCAACTTTTGGTTTCAGCTCAGGTTATGATCTCAGGGTCGTGAGGGCTCCAGGCTGAGCGTGGAGCCTACTTAGGAACCTCTCTCTCCCTCTCTCTCTGTCCTCCCCTGCTCCCCACTCATGCTCTCTAAAATAAAATTATAAAAAGAAAGAATGTTTGAACTGGATTTTGTGTCATAACATCCCAACAGGTTGTCCAGGATTATTTTTAAGCTTTCACCATACCAATAATGAAATATTCTCCACTAGAAAAAAAAAAAATTCCTATTTGCCTCCTTACGCTTATTTTTTAAATGCCTCATGCAGGTGTATGTATGTGAGCATCCAGGCCATACAGTTCCAAAACCATCCCTTGGCTTTTAAAAATTATCTCACAGGTTTTATAAAATGATGGAGAATTTTGCTATCTTCAAAAAGGATTTGGACCTAATTATCCCCGAAAATTCTAAGTAGTACTAAGGAAAACATCAAGTGCTGCAGCACCTGACCCCACCACCATCTCCCTCAAGAGCTCCCCTTTTGATTGATGTTCTAAAATTTCTCTGGGTTAGATTCATAGGTAACCCATATCTCTTCAGAAGGGTATACATAAGAGCAAGTGAATTATGGCTGCTTAGCTGGCAGTAGCTATAATCTATTTTTCCTATCCCTATCATATTCTCTATTTATAAAACATAAACACTGTGGAAAGCATGTTTTTTTGTTTTTTGGTTTTTTTCCAAAAATGTGTCCTCTTTAATAAGAATACAAGAGACATAATGAACATATTGATTTGCGTTTATAACATCACATTTTTAATCAAGAAAATGTGAAAAAGATATGGATACATTTTCTGTGATTTTTATGCCACAACCACCACTGTTCAGTAGATCATTTAATATCAAACAACTGCACTAACCTATCTTGTTCCATTCTCCCATTAGATAGAAACACAACTTCAAGATGGCTTAAAAATAATCGTTCAGGTCATTCTAAAATGTTTTAGTCATAAAATTAGCAAAATATGCCTTCTATTCCTAAAGCAAACATTTCAAATATAAAATGTACTTGCTCTACTGCAAGCATGTGAACTCATTCTACATGCAGTTCCATTTCTAAAGGTTGAAAAACCATCCTTTCATGAGCTAAATTATGGAAGTTTCTGTATTCAAAGAATTACTTTGCAAGACTATAATGATAAATTACTTTTATTACATAATATTTAGTAGTCAAAAGCATGGTTTTTTTAACCGCAAAGACAGTCCAAATAGAAATACAGATGGTCTCTAGAACTTTATGGCATACTATAACACCTTCACTGACAACTATGTTTACAATTAAAAAAAAAAAAAAAAACCTTAAAGGACTTAAGGCTGCCTTATCCCAATAATTCAGGCAAAAGTAAACTGAAATCTTATCAACTTCCCTATATCTGTAACTCATGACCTTTACCTTTACCTCCCTCCTGTTACAGCAGAAAAGGTGTCCTTGCTCCTATTTAAGACAGCCCTTCCATCTTCCATGACTTGTTAATGGCCCATTCTTGTCTCTCAAGGACTTCATCTGTGCATTAGCTTTCCTGTCAACTTAAGTCAGATGATACCTTGCTTTCTCTACTGAATCATTCATTTTGGCATGCAAATACACTCTATTATCACCACCTTAGAAAAACCTTCTCTTGATGCCAAGAATCTTTTGGCTAGCATCTCATTTGGTGTTTCCCTCTGATTATTAAACTTCGTAAGAATTGTCTAGAGTGATAAGATCCATTCCTTACGTCCATTCTCTCAACCTGTGTAAACTGGGATTCCAGCAGAAGCATCCCACAACTCTAAGTTCCCCAAATACCTTGTTCTTTCCCCTCAACTCCACTAATTTGTTAGCAATCAACCACACCACTTTCTTCTTTCAGCACTCAACAAATATTTACACAGCAATCACTATGTACCAGGAGAGTAAGAATTACAGCAAACTTACCATAAACCATTCAAGCCATAAAACAATGGAGTGACATATTTAAAGTCACAAAAGGAAAAATCTGTCAGCCCCAAATTCTATATTTAGTGAATAAGTATTCTTTCACAATTATTTATATAAATGGATAAAACTTATTTTCTATCTAGAGCTATACTCTTTTTTTTAAAGATTTTATTTATTTACTTATTTGTGGGGGGAGAAATCACAAGCAGGGGGGAGGAGCAGAGGGAGTGGGAGAAGCAGACTCCCCAGTGAGCACGGAGGCCAATGCAGGGCTTGATCCCAATACCCTGGGATCATGACCTGAGCCAAAGGCAGACGCTTAACTAACTGAGCCACCCAGGTGCCGCAGAGCTATACTCTTAAAGGCTGTTTTTATTTTCCAAATGAAACTTAACACTTGCTGAAGATATATTTTCCTGATCATGTTCACCAAATATGATTTAATGATAACCTAATTAGGAGTTGTCAAAGTATCTTGCTTAGGGAAAAGTTAGTACAATCCCTATGTAAAACTACCAACTAAAAACAGCTCAAATTAGTAGAGAGAATGTTATTATCACACTTATCCTTTGCCATTGAAATAAGATTATGTCGCTTTGTTAAAGAGTCCAAAGAAACAGATAACTACACCCAGATTCATATCCGTATTATGCAACAAGAGAAAATGAAATAAAAAACATAAGATTAAATCCATTATTGGAGAATAACCAGTACATCTTCAAAAGACACTTTGGCAGAGATCTGAAGAAATCAAAGTACATTGTTGAGTTTGCATGAGGCAGGCTACATGCAAGCCACATGAGATATGGTGCAAAAGAGATAAAAGAAAATATGTTTAACAAATGTATTCAAAAACATTTTTAGAGAATGCAAGAACAAAACTCTGTTAATTAATCTCCTTTAAAAACCAACCAATTTAATCTTGTCAATATTCCTTGGAACATTCAATTGTTTTCTTTCTGTACCATATCAGACGTTACCTCCTGGCTTTAATGTCATTATTCCTCCCTTTACTACACCATTTATCCAACCTTATATTTCTTCTCCTCTTAAACTCACACTTCTATTCTAGCAAAGTCCATTCTATTCACTCAATGATGCAAAGACATGGTTTCATTCCTATACTTAGACATTTGCTAGTCACTCCTCTCACTTGGAATGCCCTTCCCTTCACTCCTATCCAATGCTGATTTCTCCTGGAAACTATTTCTGATTAGTTAACCTTGAAGTTTAAATAGTAAGATGAACCGCTTGGTTCTTATATTCTTGCTTTGACAATTTGTCCTAAATCTGTTTTTCATCTTGTTACACAGGAGTTGTTCCTGAGAAGTTAAAGGTGGTGAGTAAAGAATGAGAACATGAGATAGGTCTTACCCTGTAAGGAGAAACAAGCACAAAAAGATAAAATGGCCAACACTCCCCAAAAAGCATTGGATAGAGTCATGTCCATTTAACATAAGCTGATGAGTAGATAACCTCTCAATTATGACTATATGACCTGGGGACTTCCAGTAACTGAGAGCTGTATAAAGAGAATGTATGATGACTAAAGATTATTTATGTTCCTAAATATGTCCGAGTTTTTCAAAATAAAAGTAACGTTCTACATAGAGAACACTCATGCTCAAAAAGTATGTTATAGGAGTGGACCAGAGGTCAGTCCCTCTTTTATTTTTTCATTTTAATTTTTTAAAGATTTATTTATTTGAGAGAGAGAGAATGAGCAGGTGCGGGTGTAGGGGGAGGGGCAGAGAAAGAGGGGGAAAGAGTATCTCCAGCATACTCCCTGCTGAGCAAGGGCTCACTCCCACCACCCTGAGATCATGACTTGAGCCAAACCAAGAGTCAGATACTCAACCGATTGAGTCACTCCGGTACCCCAGTCAACCCATCTTTTAAATGTTAAGTCAGACTTCAACCAAGAACTACGAAACTAGGGAAAGCAACTATCATAACAGTTTTAAATTTACTGAACATGTTTTACATACTTCTCCTTGCATAGCCTAAGCCTGGCAGAACATAAGAACAATGTAAAATAATATGCGGTCTCTCTTATACGCACCAAAAATATATACAGATCTGAATGTTAAATAACAGTACATGCCAGTTTATCATTAGGTCCCAAACAGACTAGGATTATTAACAAAACAAGTGCCATGGCAGTTAAGAGGAAAAGTTGAAGAAGGAAATAACACTAAAGTGTAACCCGAAAAGATGGCTGGATATTCAGCGACAAAATAAGTAATGAAGGACCTGCAATTTATGTGAATATTGGGGTAAGTCTTGAATAAGCAAAATTTTCATCTAAAAAAAAATATGAGCTTGGAAAAGGGGGTTGAGGTCTATGCCATGGAAAACCTTAAATATTAGGCTAAAGAGAGGGGCGCCTGGGTGGCTCAGTCGTTAAACGTCTGCCTTCGGCTCAGGTCATGATCCCAGGGTCCTGGGTTCGAGCCCCACATCAGGCTCCCTGCTCCACGGGAAGCCTGCTTCTCCCTCTCCCACTCCCCCTGCTTGTGTTCCCTCTCTCGCTGTGTCTCTCTCTGTCAAATAAATAAATAAAATCTTTTTTTTTTTTTTTTAAGATTTTGTTAATCTTTAAGATCCCAGGACGCTGGGATCATGACCTGAGCTGAAGGCAGCTGCTTTACCAACTGAGCCACCCAGGCGCCCTAAATAAAATCTTTAAAAAAAAAAAAAAATAGGCTAAAGAGTTGGGCTTGACTTTGCCGGAAGGTGAGAGCCATTGAAAATGTACGTATATCAATAACATGACTGCCAAACAAAGACTACACAACAGACCATTTCTTGGTTAGTCCAGTTAACTCAAATAATTTTCCTGAAAACATAGCTCTTCTCAAAGATAGATCTGAATTTTCCCATGCAGCTTTAGATAAGGTTCATGCTACTAAAAGTGGCCCTAGGAGTGACTGCATATTTTAAATACAAACAGTATGGCTCTCTTTTAAACAGTAAATCGGAAATAGCTGAATCTTTTTCATACATCTGGGGATTAAACGGTATTATAATTTTGTGCTTTCAAGAAATACCTCGAAGTCCAATAGATTTGTCAATTCTACTCTAAGAAACTTTGTACATTTAAAAACATTTTAAAATTAAGGGTAGATTATTTATCGGTGACTTTTGAGAATTAATTTTTATAAGTTCCAGAATGAAAAATGAATACACAGTACTTTTGAGTCTAAAAAGCATGGAAAAATTAGTTCACAAAGCCTAATAAAAAAGACAAAGGACGTAAGGACACTATTACAAGATTTACTCTAAGAAATTTACTTTTATCTGCATATTAAATAAATGTATAAGTACCTTTATTCACCTGCTAAATAAGCTTAGAATTTCTCAGTCTTTACAGCTCATGTTATCTCAGAGATGAGAGAAAATACTATCTTTGAAAAGATATTAACTGGATAGTCTTAAGCTAAATCGGAACAAAAATACACCAGAGGCTTGCTATCATGAGTCCATGAGACAGAACCACATTCCAAGTTAAGCAATTTCTGGTAAGATTTTTACCACACAAGACTATGTATGATACTAAAGGATAATAGTCTAATAAAATAGATCTACTTTATCATTAATGCCCCCCAAAAGTAAAAGCTTTACATTTCACAGTACCTTTCATTTCTGAAAGCACTTTCATATGCATTATTTCATTTGGTCCTCACGAGTATCCTGTGAAATAAAGAAAGTTAATATTTTCCCTTTCTTGCCAATGATGAAACTGAGTTCTTCAGTAGCAAATCTGGAGCTAGAATCCATGTGTTCTAATTCAGTGATATCTCCATTTCACCACCCTGCCTCTCAGCATGTATCAAGGCAAATATCCAATGCATTTCAGTCAAGAAGGTCAAACCTTTTAGGCTTATTCACGGCATCAACTGGTTTAAAATTCCTATGATGTCTGGGATAGGAAGATGAGTTTACTCCTTTCATATTCCTTTTCCCTGCATACTTTGTTTAAAGGTGATGTACTTTTAATGAAGATGTAAATTTTATATGGATATATTTATGTATAGCAAAGTACACAGAGAAATAAATTTATATAAAATGAAGGGTTTTTTTTCCCACAGAACTTTCCATAAAGTCACATAAGTACTCTCAACAGACTATATTTAAACTATCAATGAAGACAAAAATGGTGATCTTAAAAGAAATTTGAAAGCATTCACAGCTGTCAGAAATTCATTTGAACCATAAAATTATATAGCTTTGGAAAATAAATAAAATTGGGACACAGGACATAAATGAATGTTCCACTGCTAATCTCCCAAATCATCTTTTTTAGGAAACTTGTCTCATACAAAGAGATAAAAAGTTCATGTGCAAAACAAAATTATAACAAAAATTACTCAAGAAAATCTTGATTTCAACAGTGCCAAAATACTTCCAAATTTACCAAATTCTCTATGTTGTGTCTATGGTGAATTGCCTCTCTACCAAGAACTTCTACACACTAAGTAGACACAATGCAAAGAAAAATACCAAATAAATAATTATTTAATTTTTTTTCTCTGAATCCTAAGTTCTCTGATAGCAATTTGAAATATCATGAAACACATCCTCAGGATTTTATTGTGACCCTCAAATGTAAACACTATAGTGTAGATTCAGAAAGGATAACTTTCTACAAGGTTTTGTATTCATATAATAATCCACATGCAAAAAATCATGCCATGATTTAGTAAGTCATTTACATGAATGTAGTCCTACAAAGCATGTTTAACATACCATTTTTAAATTCTATCACACAATATATAAAGTCAAATTTCTAAAATTGAAAAAAAGCTACTGAGGCTACAACGATGGGCACGTATGTCAAAAGTACAGCACACGAGGTACCTGAGTCATAACTTGCAGTGTCTTCCTAGCTTTGCCCCTGTACCCCTTTCCAAACTTGAAATTTCTCTACTACTCAATACTACCATGGTTGCCTAGATCTTATTTTACAGTTCTGTTAAACAGAATAGGAGGGGATGATGTTCTAGGTATTGAAGGTACAGCAGTCAGCAAGATGAACTGTGTTCCTGCGCTCATGAAATTTATATTCTCTTGGGAGAGGAAGACAACAAACATGTAAGCAAATTTACCAGATACATAAAGAGACACACACACACACAAATTTGTATCAGGTAGAGGTAAGAACTATTATAAAAAAAAAAAAAAAAAAAGACAAGGTAAGAGGACAGAGAATGATGGGAAAAGGGATTATTTTTGACTAAGTGGGCAAAAAAAGACTCTCTCAGGGAGTGACATTTACGGAGCAAATAAAGATCTGTATAAGATGTTCCATGTAGAATGAACATATCTTGAGATGGGGCTGAGCTTGGTGTGCAACAGCAAGATCAGATCAAATGAGGGGGAACCTGGTAAGAAGGTAGTCAGAGAGGTAAGCAGTGCCTGATCAAGCAGAACCTTGTACTGTGTGCAAAGGAGTGTGGATTTTACTCTAAGGGCAATGGAAAGGCACTAAAGGATTTGAGGAAGGGAGTTATGAGTTCTGATTTATGTTTTGAAAAAAAATCAGATTGTAGAGAAGATTGTAGAAAGGGACAAAGTAGAAAAAGAAAAACTAATGAAGAGGCAATCATACACTTCTTCAGTACTTGCATTTTTGGATCCAAAGTAGGCAGCACATGGTAACTATAGCAAAGCACCCCCAAAACTTAAGGTTACTCTTCAAGAATGAAATTAAAAAGAATCAAAATGCAAAGAACGGGAACAGATATCTATAGATAATATTCAAGAGTATGATGGTGGACATGAAATTGAAAACTTCCCGAAAGACCCCAAAATCTAATTTAATTAGTGTAACCTCAAACAAGTACGACTGGACTGTACCATAACTAAAATAATTAAGCCAATCAATCTTATATGTTATTAAAAAAAAAATGAGGGGCGCCTGGGTGGCTCAGTCTTTAAGTGTCTGCCTTTGGCTCAGGTCATGACCTCAGGGTCCTGGGATTGAGCCCCCTGTTGGGCTCCCTTCTCAATGGGAAGTCTACTTCTCCCTCTCCCTCTGCCCCTCCCCCTGCTTGTGCTCTCTCTCTCTCACTCTCAAATAAATAAAATCTTTTTTAAAAATGAGCTAAAAAACATTAGAGTGGTATACATTGAAAGTTGTAAACCATCAGTTTGTTGTTGTATTTTTTTGTTGTTTTTTATTTGAAATAGTTGCTAACACTGAAAAATCAGAAGATTTCACATGAAAATCCAAATTTCTATCTTCCCTTGAAAAATCAGAAGCTCTGGCAACTCCATATCTATGCAAGGCAATAATCGGCTAGAGATGGGCAGCAATTATATAAATTGTTAAAAAATTCTAGTAGAAAGTTCCCTAAGATAGATGGATAAATTCTTTTCCTTTTGTTTTTGAGTAACATGGGACTGTTTTTATGTTGCTTAAAAAAAAATTTTTTTTTATCCTGGGACACCTGGGTTGGCTCAATTGGTTAAGCAGTTGCCTTTGGTTCAGGTTATGATCCCAGCATCCTGAGATCCAGCCCCATTCAGTGGGGACTCTGCTTCTCCCTCTCCCTCTGCTGCTCTCCTGCTTGTGTGCTCTCTCTCTCTCCCTCAAATAAAATCTTTAAAAAAATAATAATTTTAAAAAATTATCCTTGTCAACTTAAATATATGCGACTATCATTTATCAAGGCCCTACTATGAACCAACACCTGCTATTAGGAGTTTGGAGTCTAGGAAAATAACTCCAAGGGCATAAGAACTCTCTACAATGTGATCATCTCTCTTGGAGAGCCTATTGAACATTAATTCTACTAACTCAAAAGACAAATGCTGATTCCAAGATCTGAGTTGTTCAAAGTCCAGCTTCCAGTAGGCTGCCCTGAACCTCCACACCTTTGTGGCTGAGAGGCACTTCACCCCTGCCTCCCTGAGTGCAAGGCTACCAAGGTTTTGGAACTATATCAGCTATAATCCACTATTTGAAAATAGACTCAGGTCATAAATTGCTAAATACAAGAAACAAGTCAGTCAAATAAGTCTTCTCCAAAGAATTTAGTTACTTCATATAAACCTGCAATACAACATTTTTTTAAAAAAGATACCACCTCTTTTCCTTTTCTAAGCCACCTGACAAGACAGATGAGACTAATTAGGTCTACTTTAAATCCTTTTTATTCTATTCACCAGTCACCATATCAACATAATTATACCAGAGATAGTTGTGCTCCACAAATTTATAGAACATACCGTCTACTCAAAGAGCTGAGACCATGAGAAGAGAACAAAGTATGATCTGCCAAGCTTCTGCTTTCTCTTATAAATACTGTAAGAAACATAATTTAGTACCCCCCAAAGCACCAAGCTAATGTGAATTAAATACTTATATGTAAAAATAGATACAGTAAAATAAAATGCAATCTCAACTGTACATGTAGGGACATCTATGCCAGCTTTTGGAATGGACTAATATAGAACACATTTCCTCGTGAAAATAGGCTTTACTTATATATTAACATTTCAAGACATTAAATATGTAATAGTTTTCCCAATGGCATATGGATTGAATTGATATTGGTAAATAACTGTACATAAAATAAAACTACACTGAATTAAATGTTAGTAAAAATGACAAAATAAAACACAGGCAATATAAGCCATTGCACAGGTGTGTGCCATATTACCAGTTGAAAAAAACCTTGCAATTACAGGCCGACACTATTTATTTCGCTTGTGTGTAATTACATCTTATACATGTTTGTTTAGTAATATCAATCCAAGACATCATTTTGAGAATATAATTAACTGGATGGTAGAACAGAATGTGCGTGTGTTTTACTATTTTTGTGTTTCTGTATTTCAAACAAGTTGGTCTTTGTTAGCTGTGTTTAACTGCCATCTAGAGTTAAAATGAATCCATTTCTTTTCCCTCCTACTAATTTTCTTCAAAATTTTAGGCATTTAAGACAACACGTTTAATCTCTATTTCATATCAAACAAGTACTCTTCAGACAACAAAATTGTAAAGGACAACTTTATCCAATTTTTCAAAGTACCACTAATATTTCCACCAGATGCAAATATTTGAGGTTGACTAAAACTTGAAGCTCACATTTAATCTAATTAAAACATTTTTTGAATGTATAAACTAGTAATTAACCTAATACACATTTGGACTTGGGGAAATACACTAAAAACTTGAAGAAAATTAATTTGCCATCTTTCTCTGTGGCTTCCTACTTGTATTTTTTCCAGAGCCCAAGGAAAGCAGACCCATATGTAAGGATATTGAGGAATTATTTCATGTTGTTAACCTCTGAAAAATACGATTATAAAAATCAGCCAAATCCAAGTGTATATTTAAAGTTATCCATATTCTTACATTAAAAGTAACATTCATATTCAAATTTGAGATTTGTAAGAACAATCAATACAATCAACTCATCTTTCAATTTAATAAAGTCTGAAAAGCAGTACTAAAGGGATACTTAAGAGAAAAAAATCAGGTTTGAAAGTAAGATCTGATGCTCTAGCAAAAGAAATGTATTCATATAAAATGTTCAAAAAACTAGATAAAACACTGTCTCCTGCTGTTTTCATATAAATGAAGGATATGGGCAATTTTTTAAAAATTATCTGTCCCAAATGCATTAATCCACAACAGATTTTTCTGACAATATCTTTACATATCATTAGATCCTGAAGCAAAGAAGTTGCAATGTGGTAAAACTGCAACCCTTGTTCTTTCAAAGGAAATTATAAATTTTCAAGTGGATGCATACAGCAAACAATGATGATGAAGAAAACAGGCCAGCGCAAAAAGGCTCAAATTTTTTTCGTAAACACAGTCGCAGAGTATCACAAAAAGAGGGGAACTGCAGAATACAATGCTCCAAGTAGTCAAGTATGCATTAAGAAGGTTCTTAATTGCTTACTCAATAGTGGACTGAGAATGTTATAGGGTCCTAAGAGCAAAAAGGGGGGATAACATGGAGAAAATAAACAGGCAGGAGGGCTATGAAAGAGAAAATTCCTACTTCAAGAAAAGCCTGACCTAAAGAGTTTGAGAGAGACTAGTGAGTAAATTGAAAGCTGCTGGGAAATCAAGGAACCAGAATAAAAAAAAAAAAAAGTTTAAATTATACACAGCTGGAAGGGTGTCAGTTTAAGACAAAAGGATTTCTGTGAGCTTTAAATTACTGAAATTTGGGAATGAGGAACTATACATATTTACTATGTATACAACAGACAAATGATTTGCTAAGTTATCATGTGTGCTTTCAATTTTTAAAATTCTAATGCATTCTCAAGTGAATTTTAGAACTAGTGAGGTTTTTAAAAATTTTCTCTCCCAAGAAGGAAAAAGCTTATGCAAATTCTTACTGGAAATCTCTAGGAATGAGTGTAGTTTTATCAGCACAGTCTTGTTCTCTCAGCTAAGAATGTCTACAATGCAGGCACCAGCTGCGATAATGATTTCTCTGCTGCAGAGTTTTATCTGAATGGACCTAGATTGATAGCTGATTCATTGACAAAAGATCCTAAAGAAGTATCTGGCTGTAAATTCTCTTTGGTCAAAACCCATCCAGGGCCAATTTAAACCATTTCAGAGATACTATAAGTAAAGAATATTTTTCCATAGTGAAATGGACAATCTATAACTATAGAAAAAGATAAAAGTCTAAAGACTGTATTTCAAAGTGAAGAAAAGCAGAAACACAAGCAATTGGACCCACTTTGCCCAATTTCATCTGGGATTTCCTGAAACAAGGACAAAAAAAAACACTAACTCCATTTCAGGCATGAGTTCTTCATTTTCTTATTATTTGTCTACACAGAGTACAACCAAAGGAAGTCTAAAAAGAAGGCCTCTGTATAAACCGTAACAGAATTTACTGTTAGTAATTTGAAGTCTTTGATACGGTCAAGGATCCTGAGATTCTTTTGTTTCTTACTCTTGAAAGCTTGTCTTTCCTTTTTCATCCTCAAGCCTTTCTATTCTTTACTTACCAGTTTATCTTCTCCAGTACTTCCTTCTCTTTATTACTGCCAAACTTCTGTTTTCTAAGTCTCTGACACCAGGAATGAAATCTTCAAAATTGCGGGAAATGAGGAGAAAACATTCTTCTCAATGCTCCCCCTCCCCTGGCCCTCACCCTAGACATATCTTCATGCACACACTTCTGTACATACACATGCCTCCTGCACTTAGAAGACTTCATGGCCCGTCTTGCCACCTGATACACCCAATTACAAAAGCTGACCTCCAAATTTCACCCAGTTTTCAAAATTCACCTCAGCCTTCCAAAATGTCATCTACACTATTCCAGCTCTTGGTGCTCTCTCCTTTCTTCTCTAGCACCCTCATAATCTGCAGGACACTTTTTAGTTACACGTTCAATATTCTCTATATAATTACATACAATACTAACATCAAACAAGCCAAGGCTCATTTACTTACAGTGTGATCATAAGTCATGTCTCTAAGCCTCAGTTTTCTCAGCTATAAAAATGGGGATAGTAAGCTAGCAAGCAACGCTGTCCTGCTCCCAGGGTTGTTATGAGATTAGATGAGGTAAATCATACACAGTGCCTAGCACAGAATGAGCCCTCGATGAATATTAGTAATTTTTATATTGTCAGCCAAAATCCTCTAGCTTTTTGTGTATACCTTAAGAGCCTTCTAGGCTCCTGAGGGCAGGGACTAGATCTTAGAAATATTAATAAACACATCTTTAAAGAATTTATGACTAAAGAGCACAAGGTTTCTAAATAATGAGGCTAAGGGGACAATTTTAGCATGCTGGTGGAGAGAACTATACCAGGGTTAGGAAATATTGACTTCACTGCACATTTACAGAATGTCCCATTATGAGCCAGGCCTTACTTAGTAGGTTCTAATAATCTGCATGGTAGACCACGAATATCTCATTACAGGAAGTACACAAACTTACCTAATAAATAGAGAAGCTCTATATTGATAGACTGCAATTGCCAGAGACACTTCTTCTCCAGTCAGTTGTCTCACAAAAAAGATCAACTGGGGGCTGTCATGAAGATGGGAGCTATGACAGATCTTTAAGTGGAAAGTACTTTTTTGGGATGCTATAAGATGTATTATCACAGTCTATCTAGACAACCTCTAAGTGTCTGTGAGGTATTCCTGATTACCATTCTCCTAAAAGTTGCAAGAAAATTCCAAGGTATTCCTTGATTCACTCCTAGGGCAGAAAATGATCTAAAGAAGCTAGATTCAAACTTAAAAGGGCTGGGTTTGTCCCAATTGTGTCACTATGCAAACTTACATAAAGCAGAGAGAGGAACAAAGTTTGTTTTAAACAACATACACTTGCTTTAATGTGCAGCTTCTTTGTTCTCTATTTCATGCAACCCATTCAAACGTTTGTTTTTCTTCTTTACTAAGGCTGTGGAACAGCTAAATCAAAGGTCCTATCAACTGAAGACAGACCTCTCTTAAATTATGATGGAATTTCCATCCAGGATTTTTCAAGGCCATTTTAGTTGCTGAGGATACAGCAGCAAATAATCAAAAATACTTCTTAGGATGTTCGAATTCTAGTAGGAGTGCACTGATAAACACATGAACAAGTGATTGTAAAACGTGTTCAATAGTGTGTTCTGGAGAAAAACCAAGCAGGAGAAGGAGGGCAGAGAGAAAAGAAATGGAGGTTGCTATCTTATACTGAAGGTCCAGGGAACGCTTCTTCGAAGAGGTAGCATTGAAAGATGAGGCACTCAGTCTATATGGGTTTCTGGGGAACGGCTTTTCCAAGCAAAGGAACCATGAAGTGCCGTGGTCCTGAAGCAGGAGAGGAGTTTCAGGTAGATACTCTGGGATTTAAGAAATAAAAGACACCTGGACTGGAGTCCTAGCACTTGGCCCTTTACCAACTCAGTAACCCGTAGGAAGAAAACTTAACCTCTCTTGAATCTGTTTCTACATCTGAAATTAAGGATAGTACTTCGTGTCTCACCAAGTTATTTCAAAGGGAAAAAAAAAGGTTTAAGAACGCAATTTACAGCATTAATGGATTATTCCCAAGTGTGTGACCTGAGGCCTGTGAGAAATTTCCTCAAGGCTCTGCTGACTTCAAGCTCCGACCTAAATAAACTGCCATGCTGGTTTGCTCCTCTGTCAAAAGAGGATGATAGTCAATAGCCAAACTATGGAAAGAGCCAAGATGCCCATTGACAGATGAATGGAAAAAGAAGATGTGGTGTGTATATATATATATATATGCACACACACACATACACACAATGGAATATTATACAGCCATTAAAAGGCGTGAAATCTTGCCATTTGCGACATGGATGGAACTGGAGGGTGTTATGCTGAGCGAAATAAGTCAATCAGAGAAAGACATGCATCATATGACCTCCCTGATATGAGGAATTCTTTTTTTTTTTTTTTAAAGATTTTTTATTTATTTATTGAGAGAGAGAGAATGAGAGACAGAGAGCATGAGAGGGAGGAGGGTCAGAGGGAGAAGCAGACTCCCTGCCGAGCAGGGAGCCCGATGCGGGACTCGATCCCGGGACTCGGTCCCGGGACTCGGTCCTGGGACTCCAGGATCATGACCTGAGCCAAAGGCAGTCGTTTAACCAACAGAGCCACCCAGGCGCCCGATATGAGGAATTCTTAATCTCAGGAAACAAACTGAGGGTTGCTGGAGTGGTGGGGGGTGGGAGGGATGGGGTGGCTGGGTGATGGACACTGGGGAGGGTATGTGCTATGGTGAGCGCTGTGCATTGTGCAAGACTGTTGAATCACAGACTTGTACCTCTGAAACAAATAATACATTATATGTTAAAAAAAAGAAGAAGATAGTAGGAAGGGAAAAATGAAGGGGGGGAATCGGAGGGGGAGACGAACCATGAGAGACTAGGGACTCTGAGAAACAAACTGAGGGTTCTAGAGGGGAGGGGGATGGGGGGCTTGGGGGGGATGGGTTAGCCTGGTGATGGGTATTAAAGAGGGCACGTTCTGCATGGAGCACTGGGTGTTACGCACAAACAATGAATCATGCAACACTACATCTAAAACTAATGATGTAATGTATGGGGATTAACATAATAAAAAATTTTTTTAAAAACTAATGATGTAATGTAGGGTGATTAACACAACATAAAAAAAATAAAAGGATCTTTAAAAAAAAAAAAAAAGGATGATAGTACCTACGTCACCGGGCGTTGTAGGGGAAAGGCTGAGATAATTTACCTAAACACAGCGACGCACGCAAACCCCTCAAAACGTCCACGATCAATATTACTGTCCCTATGCGGGTGTGGGCAGGGGCTCCACTCCTCTGCTCTGCACCTGACAAACGGGGTGAAGCTCTCTGAGGCAAGGAGCTTTTACTGACTGTGCAGACCATTCAAACACTCTGGAGTAATTTGAAGGATTTTTCCCCATTTCCAAAATCTGTGACATTCTAGCTCCCCTCTCTAAAGCATATTCCAGTCTCAGTTTAAAAGACCTCGAAACTGAGCTACCACCAAACATTTCCGCAGGGCTCCGAACGACCGCTTGGGGAAATTCCTCCGCTGAGCACAGCACCGTCACCTTTCGCGCCAGAGGCCCGCCTTTTATAGCGACGTGATTACGTCACCTCGTCCCCGCGTGCGCAAAGATGGTGGCGTGACCACGCCCAGGCCTGTGCTGGGACCCAGCGTAACAGGCGCCTTTACGGATAAGGT
This sequence comes from Mirounga leonina, assembly GCF_011800145.1. Taxonomy (NCBI): domain Eukaryota; kingdom Metazoa; phylum Chordata; class Mammalia; order Carnivora; family Phocidae; genus Mirounga; species Mirounga leonina. The sequence goes on along the minus strand of NW_023270855.1, from coordinate 29,560,981 downwards.
GCGCGTGCGACTGGGTGAGTGAAGTCCCACCGCCTTACGGGCGGCCGGTGGGTGCCCTGACTGTCCGAGAGCAGCGTGGGTGCTCGCAGGGCCGGGGAGGAGGATGTTGTTAAAGGGGGAAGAGCTGGGGTGATGAGGAAAGGTCGTGAGTCCTCTGGATATCAGCAGGGAGTTGGAGTGGTTGCAGGGTTGAGGACTCTGAGGCCGTGCGGATCTTTGGTTCGAAAGGCAGAATTTATCTTGGGGTTTGTCTGGAGTGCTGATGGCGGGCGTTACGGAAAAATAAGTTACCGTGGACTAACTTTCCGAGATTTCCTTGACGCTGCATTCGAAAGGGGGAGGAAGGCGGTGACGATTGGTCCGTAGTGATCTTAGAGGATAAGTATCTGTAACTAGATCCTTGCCGGCAAGCGGGCGAGCGATTGCTGTCCGCGGTGCTGAACGCAAGACATTGGTTCCTTTAGAAGGAAACCCGTTGAGGGCAGGGCAGCGTTTCCTTGCCCTTGGCTGGGCTCAGTGCCCTACACCTCCATGTATGTGCAGTGAAGGAAGAGCTCAGTCTATCAGCGCTGGACGCTCAGAGATTAGCGACAGTGTTTAAATCGTAAAATTTAGGAAAGCCAGTGCTTCGCTCCAGGAAAAGAATTTCATTCCTGTTTTTTCTCCCTTAGGACAGTCACCTTCAGCTTTTGCACGAACCAGATGATTTGCCATCAGGCTCTGAGCCTTCAAAGCACTTCACTTGATCTTCATCTGTATTGGCCCAAGCTCTTCAGTCAAGGTGAGCTTGCTCATGTGCCGTTAAAATGGGCTTTCCTAAACTCCCCAAATGGAAGTCCTGAGCACCCAGGGTAAGGTGAAGAGACCAGTTGGGCTTTTCCCCGCCAGTTATACATGAAAAATACTTTATTTGGAAAAGAGATGATAGAACTGGGCAGTCTTCCAATAAAGGAAAGACCATGAGTTTCCAGTTGGTTCTTACACTTGTTTGCCTTTCTATGTGTGTGTGCACATGCATAAGGGATGGTATTCCTGTGTTGAATTTTACAGAGTGGATTTTTTTCTTTCTGTTGATTCAATAAAATGTATACTAGTCTTAGTACCAGCTACTTGTTTGTTTTCAATTCAGATTAAGGTTAAAGTGTGAGGAAGTTAAGAGGACGAAATGTGAAGTATGTTGAGTTTACCTGATTCATGGTGTTTTTGGCTGCATCTGGCATACGAAAAACTGCATCATAAATAAAAATGGTTTTAAATGCATTCTTTCATTTTATACATTATATCTCAATTTTTATTTTTCTCTTCTGAGAGAACCAATGGGTTGAGGTAATAAAACAATCAACTGCTGTAAAGCTGAGGACATTAAAGTAACTTTAAATGTTTTTATTATTTAGCAGAAAGCTTATAAGGCAGCTTTGACTAAAGCTGCTGTAAAGCTGAGGACATTAAAGTAACTTTAAATGTTTTTATTATTTAGCAGAAAGCTTATAAGGCAGCTTTGACTAAAGATGACATCCTTGTTTGCTCAAGAAATTCGCCTGTCTAAAAGACATGAAGAAATGTAAGTTGTTTTTTTTTTTTAAGGCTTATCTAAATGAATAAATTGTACTGGCTTTGTTAGTGAAATATTGTGTGCACAGAAGACTTAAGTCTGAAAGTGCGTCATTTAAATTTTCTGACACTTGAGAGATTTTGGTGTTAGGGAATGTCACTGTCTTTTAAGAATAACAAAGATTAAAAGGTATGTTCTCTTCTTACAATTCTTACTATTATCTAGATAAATTCACCCTTCTCACCTTTCTAGGTTTCTCACTGATATTTAATGGACTTCTGTACACCTCTTACCCAGGGCAGGCTTCATGAGTATGTGACCTGTGTACTCACAGTCCCTGTACTTGGTTTAATGCTCTAATGTTGCTGTCTTGAAATTTCTAATAGTTTTTTTTTTTTTTAAAGGAGCCCCACATTTTCACTTTGCATTAGGCCTTGCGAACTACATAACCAGTCCTGCACTTATACTTGATATTAACCTTCTCTACCTCTTTCTGTGGGCTCTCATGTTTTCCTTTAATTAATTACCAGGCCCTCTTCCTTGGCTTTCTAAGATCTTTCCCTTATAAAAATGTTGAAATTACTCAATTTTAATTCTACCCTCAAGAACAGCCCTCTGAAACATAGCATTTCTTAAGAATCTCCACAACTATCTGGAAAGTGGTTAAACTGTTATATATATCACATGTATTTTTTTATCATCTGACATTTTTTTAATCAATCATTTAAGGGGACCAAAAAAACTTGTAAAATGAGCATTTGACCAATGAGAAATTTTTAAAGTATATTATATATAAAAAAAGTAGTTTGATAATTTACTTACAACTTTTTACATCTTTCTTCAATTACTGTTTCACCTTGTTGTGAGTATGCATACATACACACAGCCTCTCACTCATATATGGAGCCATCATCTTTCTCTTGGAAAAAGAGGAAAAAAATATTTTTATTGCTTCTTCAAACATATGGAAGTTTAGCGCAATTCTAAATGTGTAACATGAGATTCAGGGGTATTGAAGTGTTAAGCAGAAGGTTTCGTATAGCAAGTTATATCAATGTATGTGTGTGGGGAGGTATATATAAGTATGTGTACAAAGGGATATGTATTACAGTTTGCATTTTCACCAAAAATTAAAACATGTTTTTAACACTCTAAAATAATTGCAAAGACCATAGAGGCTAAAAAAACAGAAGCATGTACTTACGATAGATATGTTAATGAAAATAAGAATAATTTTACCCAGATTTAAGACTTACTGAACTATCTAAGTTTTCCACTGTCTTATTAATGGACATAATAATTGGTTTTCAAAATAGGTTGAACTTGAAGTGAGGTACAATTAAGAAATACATTTTTTTATGTCAGTCAAGCAAAAAATGTACCCTTTTAAGAAAAACTTTATATAATCTTCATTTTTTTCTAGAGTATCACAAAGATTAATGTTACTTCAACAAATGGAGAATAAATTTATAGACGAAAACAAGGAAAAGGCATCTCAGATGCAAGCAGCTGAGACTGCTTTTAAAAGGAACCTTGGTCTTTTAATGGTAAGTTTCCATGACTTAAGTATAGAGATTTTTTTTCCCACTTTTGCAAAAAAAGGTTTTAAGTGAATTTCATAATTTTGATATATATACTTTGTTTTGAGTAATAAATACAATTAATGAAGTACCATCTAGTTTTCAAACCCATGTTAGTTGGATATGTTGCATATGGATTCTTTTTTAAATGAAAAAATAAAAGTTTGTTTAACCTAAGTGTTTTTAATCAACCAGAAGAACCAATGACCATAGAAGAAATTTAAAGGTCACCTTTGTGCAAGTAATAAATACAAGATGTAACTTTCCATCTTCCATCATCTTTATTTATAGGGAGATCCTAAAACCCTATGAAGTACCTATAATGTTTTTAGATCCAACTCAAAACTATTTAACATCATAAAAACAAGAACAATTTGATTTTGCCCTACTGGGGCCACAGTCAGCACGTAGAATTCATATCTAAGATAACAGATTTCCCAGATCTCTCTTGATACTGATGGAGGAGGTGGTCAAAGTATGTGATTGCGCAGGGCCCCACCATTTGGCCAATGTGCCCATTTGGAGTAAAATCATATGTGTAACATTTTTGGCTGCTTGCTATACTTTGCTTCCAGAATTGTATGGCTTCATCCATAATTAAAACCCTAAAGTTTGCTTCCACTCAAGCTTCCAAGAGATCCTATGACTAAAACATTTGGGAGGAAGGCTATATTATTTAAGTTATAAAGCAGTGTTTTCAGTTTTTTATTGTTAAATATTTTCATCGATAGGCATGATATAGTTATCTTATGTAGTCACTAGAGGATAAAGGAAGAGGAAAATTCAGTTATCTTCTCAGCTTCTGGCAGTTTGATCCACAGTAATTTAAGTCACAGCCATAGTGCTACCAAAGCATTCTATGTTGCCATATGTCTTACTTGCCCAATGGTGTTTGCAATATTTATTTTTAAATGGAAATATATAGGATAATCTGGAATTTGCTGTGAAAAGTCAGAAAAACTAAATTAGAAGCCTTGAAGGCTTGATCGCTACTTACCTGCAATGAGTACAGGTACTATTTGGATTTTTCAATTATCTTCCTTTTAGTGAGCAAGTATTTGGTGAAAGCCCAGAGGGGCCTTACTACTGAGCTAGTTCTGAGCAGAAAGTGGAGTTAACAAAATAATTCAGAGTTCTTTACATCAAATAGCTGACAGGCTTAACTGATGACATAAGGTTGTCACACGCAACATATGAGACCTGAGTTGATCGAACATTAAGTTATGTGGAATCCTTAGCACTTTAGAAGTACGTATTAAAAAAAAAAAAATCACTGAAAGCTAGAGTATCCTAACAAGTCTGAGGAGGGAAACTAAGCTGGAGCTGTATTTGAATAGGCAGAATGCAAAATATTCCACTGCATTCTTACAGAAGAACCAAGACCAGAAGAATGAGTAGCCCTGTTAGTGTCCATGGGACCCTGAGCTAACTGGCTTGTAAAGTTATGGGAAACAAGGTTGGATATGTTTTGTGAGACCAAGTGAAGAAGTTGAGACCTGATACATAGGCATAATACAGTACTAAAAGTGTTAGAGCAAAAGAAAAATAGAGACTTATATAAGAAGCATATGGGTATTTAAGAAAGATTCATTTCCTATTTAGATGCAATGTGATTTGCAGAATGGAGAGATTAGATTTAAGGAGAATAGCTAAGAAATCATTGCCATATCTGGAAGGAAGATAATGAACCTAGTTTCATAGTCATTAGAAACAAGTTTGGATGGTGTTTTTTCCCCGGATTATAAAAGTAATATATTCTCACTGTAAAAAACTGGAAAGAGCCAAGAAGATGAAATAGCATACTTTCCATATCATCCCACCCAGCTTGAAATTAATGTTTTTGTATATTTCCTTTTAGTCTTTTAGTAAGCATTTACTGAGCTCTTATATCCCAGGTACAGTGCTTGCTGTAAGACAGGCAGTCTCTTCCCTTTTTTTTTTAAGCATACTTTGAATACTTGTATATGCAATTTTTTTAATCCTGCTTTCCCTCTTACTATTTTGTTTTAAACTTTGGAAATAATTTTAAGGGCTGTACCATAGAGGTTATCATGAAAGTGACCTAAATAGGACTTGATCACAGAATTTTCAGGTGGGAGAAACTTTAAAAAGCACATAGATTAGATTTTCACTTAAGGTTGTTTGTTTTTTTTTTTTTTTAGCATAAAAACTTTTTTTCCAAAGATTTAAAATAGGTAAAAGTGGACCTGCTTTGGCCAAAGGCCCATCCATTCAGCCCCTCCTTGCCTGTTCTATTGTGATCTAAGGGATGGTGAAAACCACTGACTGTGCTGATCTCCTAATTTATAGAAGAGGAAACCATAAAGTGACTACTCCTAATACCCCCTCCCTGTCAAGAACAGGTTCAGTTACATCAAGATATGTACTTAGGTACAGAATACACTTTAAAAACGGTTCCACTGAAACTTGGAAATATTCCTATAAAGATACTAACAAAATAAGTATAAGCTCTATTACCATCCTTTATTTGACCTATTTAGATGCTCTAATATAAGAAACACTAACATGGAGTGAGCTTTAATTTTTGGAAAGTAAGATATAACCCTAGTATTTTTAACTGATAAGGCCATATACTTAGCAAAGCCAAAGTTGTTTAAAACTAGTATGAGTTGAGTAAAATTAACAGATAAAATGTAACCATTCAAAAATCTATAACAATCCTATATATACAAATGGAAAATATGAAATCACATTCACATTAGCAATGAACTTATAAAATATTTGGGAATGCTCTAAACAAGGAATATGCATGATTGGTATAAAGATAATTCTTAACTTCAATGGGAGATTTAAAATTTAAATGGAGACACATGCCTTAATCCTGATGGGGAAACTATTATTTTTCTAAAATCAGTAGTCACAGTGTTTTTAGATTTAAAAATAGCCCCACCAAAATCTGCATCTAACGCAACAAAATTTCTCTAAATGTATTTGGAAAAATAAAAGAATGTTTAAAAATGGGAACAATAACAAAAAGACTAATCCCAAAGGTTCAAGCATAATAGTAAAAGAATGGACATGAATTTAAGTAGTGAAGAAAACTCAAACTGAGGGTTTAGTCAGTAAATATCACAGATGATAATGGATTGTTAGTTTCTGCTAGTTTCCCTATTACATTCATAAAATAAAATGTGTCTGCCTTTTAAAAACAAACATGATTGGTACAGATTTGGAAGAGAAAGAGAATTTTGTTTCTATAAATACTTCCATGAGGTAAACTATCATCTGTTTGACCTCGTTCCCCATCCCACCCACCCCCCACCAGCAAAATTTAGTTTAACCCAAAAAGGCAATCTTGTGGCAGTGAGCATCACTTCATGAGGAAGCTGGACAAACATTCCAGGGTGAGAAAGAATGGGAGTGTGCCACAGCAGATTAGACATAACGGCATATCCTGGAGGCCTTCTTGGAGAGGCTGACAGTAACAGCCTTCAACAAACTGCACCCCCCACACCACACCCCCCTGGCCAGTGACTTACAGGACCCAGTCTCTCCTCTTTCCTCCTCACACTCCTCACTTTCTCCAATTCAGTGAAGAGCGAGTTTAATGAATGCGTAAGGGTTCCTTGAGCCAATGACCCTGTATCTCATGCTTTAGGATCTTCTTTTTTCATTCCCAGAAATTGCCCCTTCAGCAGATTAAAAGATTAAACCCAGTCCAGCTATGGATGGCTTCACTGTATATATTTACAGGAAGATATGTATTGCTGGGTTGGGAGGAAGGGACATGTCTAGGAAGGGGGAAAGAAAGAAATCTCAGTACATGACTTTTTGTGCTCATAGTTTACCTTTCCTAATCATGAGTCAACTCATTTACAGAGGCTACTGAATCCTGCCATAGAGTAACATTTATATCACCATTCATCCTGGAAACTTGTTTTTTAATTGTTACAAAATATTTCAAACCTATGTGGAAGGAAGAATAGAAGAATGTACTTCCATGTGCTTATCACCCAGATTCAATAATTTTCAAAACACAGCCCATCTTGTTTCATTTACACTCGTCACCTTCACCTGCAGCCCGTCAAATTATGTTGAAGCTAACCTTCAGACATCACATTGTTTAATCTGTAAATATCACGTCTTTTTCATCAGTGTTTATCACCCAAAGATAAGGGCTATTTTAAGTACAATCGCAATACCATGATCCATCTAAGAAATTAACAGTAATTCCTCAAATTTTCAGTCAGGATTCAGATCTCCCTGATTAACCTGTTTTTACATTTGTTTGAATCCGGATCCAAATAAAGTCTAGTACGTAATTGATTGATGGGTCTCTCAAATCTCTAAAAGTTCCCTCTGCCTTTTTTTTTTTTAACGCCCTTTTAATTTGTTGAAGGAATTGGCTCATTTCTCCTAGTTTCCCACACTCTGAATATTACTAATTACATTGCTGAGGCATCACTTAGTAAGTTCCTTTGTTCCCTGTAATTCCCATAAATTGATAGAAGTTGTGTTATGCAACAGAAACATAATGCAAGTAATTTTAAGTTTCTAGTAACAACTTTTTAAGTTTTTATTTAAGTAATCTCTACACCCAACGTGGGGCTCGAACTCATGACCCCAAGATCAAGCATCCCATGCTCCTCCCAACTGAGCCAGCCAGGCACCCCCCTAGTAACCACTTTTAATAAAGTTAAAAGACACAGATTAAATGAAATGTATTAAAATTAATTTCGTATTTCAAATGTAACTGCTATTAAAAGTTAGTAAATATTTTATGTTTTTTTCCTCACTGAGCCTTCAAAATTCAGTGTGTACTTTACATTTACAGGGCTCCTCAATTCGGACTTATCACATTTCAAGTGCTCAGCAGCCACTGAGCCTAATGGATATTACATTAACAGTGCAGATCTAGAGCCCTGATCAGATTCAGGTTCAATGTTTTGGGAAAGAACACTTTGTAATGCCTGGTTGTCTTTCTGGAATGTTAGCAGTCACTGATGATCATGGCCTAGATATGTTCATTAAGGGTTGCAAAAAGTGATATTCAAATTCTTCTATTCCTTCTCATTCAATTGCTGATAATTTATAAAAAGATAAATGTCCCCTCATCAATTATTTGGTTACACTTCATATAGGAAAAAGCATAATCAGTGCTTGATTCTTTCTCTGTACTTAATTTTCAAAAATAGTTTGGTTCTCTAGTATCCTCCAGAAGTGACCAATTAGACGTTGATGCTCTTAAATACGTCTGTGATTTGAAAGGTCTCGACCCACGTCAATTTGCATTCCCAGTGATGCTCAAATTGTCCCATTTTTACCAAGTGGGAGCCTCCATGTTAGCTCCTGAATGCCTTTGACGTGATCTTAACATGCTTTGATAGTTTTTCTTTCTGCTGTGATATCTTCCAGGCCATCACTTGCTGCTTAGACCTAGAATTGGCCATTGCTCCAAGGAGCCCTGGATCCTTTTGATGGGAATATATGTTTAGAGCCCTTAATCTGGGTTCTAGGGATGTTTATTACAACTTGTTTTTAAAGATAAAATTCATCAAGAGCTCATATCAATAATTCCATTTTGATTACATGATTGTAAGACTTTTAACTTAAAATCATCAATACTTTACCTCTAACTTTTTCCCCCCTCAAACCAAAAATCTCAGTTCCTAAATAATTTTCCAGTACTAACATAACTACTCATTTACTTTATCCCATCATAGAGACAGCACTACCAGCAACAATATGATTATGGAGTATGGCTTTCAGTCAGATACTTTTTATAATTCTTTTTGTCCTTGGGGTAGATCTCACTACAGATGCTCAGTCAAAATACTGTGTTCTAAGACCACCTGATGTACTTTTTCTTGATGTGGTTATGCCACCAACTAGATGGCAGTTAGATTTGTTTCCTTTTGTTTTTAATTTTTAGGGATTGCTTTTTCCTTTGGTTCTGTAACTGTATAAATTTGTAAATGGTCTAGTGGCAGATCTATAAGACAAGATAACAAGGTCTGGTCAGGTAAGTCTAGCCTCTCTTCATTTGCTTTTTTTCCTTTTCTCCCCTCATCCCCTTGGGTAATTTTTTTTTTTTTTTAAGTTTTTCATTTATACTCAGGAAACTTTTGACACCTTAGTCATTTATGTATATAATGAATATTTAAGTGTTTAGTACATGCCCTGCACTTTGTTAGATTCTCGGATGCTTAAAGATTGTATGAGACAGTCCGTACCTTCTGGCAGCATATAGTCAAACAGAAGGTTCTTAATTGGAAGTAATGGGATATAACTCGCTACAGAAGGCAGAGATTTTTCAGTCAGGCTAAGGAATTCATACTTTATCCTCTGTGTAGTGGGTCTCTTTTTTTTTAAATCTATGTAAAGACATATTTAAAGTAGTAATTTTAGAAAAGCTAATCAATTCCGTATGTGGTTAAAGTAAAATGAGATACAGTCCAAGTACGTATTTGTTGAACCAGTGAGTGAGATAATAAGACCACAGCACTGAGAATGGCATGGACAGGCTAGAGGAGACATCCTGCAGGAATCATCTATGGACCTTTGGAATTTTTAAATGTCAGGGAAAAAGAATAATTGAAGGTAGAAGATACAGCATACGTGTCTGGGGGAGTAGAACTCCCACTATTGTACATTCAGAACACTCAGTAGGAATAAGGGGAGTTTAGTTTTATTAGGTTGAGAAATAAGGGCTGGGAAGAAAAGTTATCTATCCCTCTACATTAATAGTTGAAACTAGGTAAGAGACAGTCTTGGAAAGAGAAAAAGTAAAAAGAGGAGGACAGATGTCACAAATCTTAGAAAGCCCACACTTAGGATTAAGAAGAGAAAAAGGAGCCAGCTACAGAGAAAGAGAAGTAGGAGTCAGAGAGGTAAGCAAAACATCTAAGAAAGTAAAATCTCACTTACGAAAGAAGTTCTCTGGAGGGGTGATAATCCCTTGCCGACAGGCTGTAGAGAGGACTGTCAAGTTACTAACCAGAGGCCACAGATCCCTGCTCATACCTACTCTTTCACTGCAAATCTGCTCTTCTAGGAGAGATAGCCAATATCCTTATTTTCAGGTCTGTAAGAGAAGTGTTTATCATCTTGTCTGCAGGTGCTGGTGGCACCTAGATCTACCACCAACAATAAACTTACAACTGTTCTTATAATGAGGTCAGTGGAGCTGTGAATCTATTGTTTGCTTGATTTATGAGAGTCAAAAGTAATTTTCCCAGGATCTTGTAAAATCTCAGTGTAATCACAGAAGAGTTAATCTTCGCTCTCTGTTGTAGCATCAGCATCAAAAGCTCTTTAGCGTGCGTCTTGGCCATAAACTTCTGGTCGGGAAGAGATGTTGCTAATAGACGGGCTTTTTAGCCCTAAATTGACGGTTTTCCCCTTCAAATCACCTTCTTCAAGACAGCAGGTGCATTAATGGTTGTGCAACTTTGGGGAGTCCCTTTAGGGAATTTCCTGTTTTTCCCTTTTACATTTCACACCCGTTCCTTGCTCCCGCCACTGCCATCTGCTCGCTCTTTTCTCCTGTTCAGCATTGGATTCTTCACACCCCACTCCCACGTCCTTTTCCATCTCTCTCCGTCTGTCCAACAGCCCTGTACTTAGATTGCTCCAATGCTTGTACATGGATCAGAGAACTTTCTCTTTTTGATCAACTCACTGAGCTCAAGGGAGAGACAAAATTTACACGGCCTCCAGCCAAGGCCTCTGTGAACTTGACAAACATAAACAAGCACTAGACAACATAGGTGCCAGTTTGGGGAGCATGAAACAGAGCTCCAGTGTTTCACTGACAACTTAGAGAGCCCTACATTTCTGGGCCTGTACTTCATCCACATATCAAGGTTACATCTTTACCCGGGTAAGCATGAAGTGTGATTACCCCTGCATGAGCTACAACCGTAAGAGAACATGCATACACCCACAAGTCACACTGCAGATTAAAGCACAGGGCTTAAACGTCATCAGCTGAATGATGCACGACCCAGCCATAAAGCTGGCCATCGAGAATGCCCCAGAAATTGAGTCCTAAAAATCTAGAGTCTAGTGAAAAGGTTCTTGTTCCAAAGTACTGAGGTACCTCATGGACTTTCTTTTGAATATGTGGAGGATTTATGTAAGTATAAAATTAAAAAATAGAATACTGAACAGATGAAATGTGTGACATTAATACACCATTTGCATGATCTGGACTAGAACTCTTCACTTGTAAGGTTAGTCAGTGTGGGGCTGACTATCTGACTGTTTTTAGTATCTGAATATTTGACCGTTTTATCTATCTGGCTGTTCTTATTGGTTTTAGAGCTAAGTTAGTGTCCTGAGCAGTTTTGGAAGAAGGTCCTTTTTGCCAGAATTATTGGCATTTACTATTTTAAATGAAAAGGAAGATCTTGAAAGTCCTACCCACCCCACCCCCACTTTTTATTGTAAAACAAGAAACGCTGCTCTCTCTATTGAAACTGATTAAGTAATGATCAGTCCTCCTATTTCAATGCCCTTCCTTCAGTTCAGACGGTATATCCAGAGAAAAGCTGAGATTCGGGATATAGACATTGCTATTACAGGTGCCATTTGTTTGTGTTACGTAAGTACATTTTGTTTCTAAAACACTGATACCTATTATAGGATATAGAAGCCGCAGCAAAGTCTCTACAGACCCGGATTCACCCAATCCCGTCACCAGAGGTGGTTTCTCTTGAGGTGAGACTCTTAAAGAACAAATGTATAGGAAGAGACCCCATTCTGTTAGTAGTACATTATAAGTTAATTGTGGTTATGTGTATTTCCCAGATTTATTTATTCGGTAAAATAAGATGTGTCTGATTGATCCTTACATGTCCACAGTGCTGTGCTTTTTACACAGTAGGTAATTGATAAGCATCTTGATTTTTAAAAATTTATCAAGCGAAAATTTTATAAAGATCCGATATCTTTTCATCTAGAAACACATATCCTGTTAAACCGTAACAGACAGTAGACAGTATGCACTAAATCTTAAGATGACAGCATGCCTAACCAAAGTGCTTTTCCTGTTGGCTAATGTTAGCAGTTCAGTCCCTTCACCAAATTTCAACCAAAGCTATTTAAATGCATATTATCATGCAGCATAGTGTGGCTTTTGTCTGTTTTATTTTGCTCAGTTCAAGAACAGATTGGGAAGACTGTTGGCAAAAATAAACCCTATTTGGTATATGAATATATCTGTGATGAAAGAAAATTTACTACATATAGAATAGTTTAATTTTATATTCTTAATGACCTTTTTCAAATACAGTTTTGCTTGCTGCCTAAGCAGGGATGTTGAATAGACTCAAAATTAAAGGCTGAGAAGTTGCCCTTCCATTTTCTGTGTCATCTAGAGTAATAAGGAAAGGCAGTGATCAAGGATAGAAAGAACTGTGGTACAAAGTTGTGCCCTGGGCATGTCTTTTTCTTCGTTGAATTCTCCAATACCTTACTCTGGCCTATACGGGGCCCACACAATAGGGGTTAATCCAGCCGTGAATGGTGGAGAAACTCCCAACCACAGGCCTTGGTTGGTATTTTTCTTAGCTAGTCTTGCACAGCAGGATGACCTCTATTTTAAGTGTGTCAGGCTGTTCCTTGGACCACATGCACAGATGGGCAGATATGTAGAACAACTCACAATTTCAACTTTCAGAACTCCTGTACCTTGTTAACGTGCAGAGTGAATCCTTACGTGCTCTAAATGCCATGTAATTCTTTGGCTGAATTCCCCAAAATGAGATTGATAGTGATGATCCAATCTAAAATGCCCTCCTAGGATACAGAGCTTTTGGCAGTTTACTTTTCTTAGGCCTCCTTAGGGCAGTCACCCAAAAAAACATCAAAGCTTGTAGATATTACATGGTGATCTTGCCTGAGCTTTTATAGCTTATAGACTTGCTATAGTCAGGCCAATAATACAGTGTCTCAACTTCCAAGTTACTGGAATTAAAAATGGTTACATGATACTAGTATTATTTTCTCCATATACCAAAAAAAAAAAAAAATGGGAAGAAATTACATTTTACCATATCGAGTACTCTTCTAAAAGATATACTGGATGCATATTTTAAGTGTTTTTTCCCCATATAATTAAGGAGTCAATTTACCTGAGTCCTGTACTAGAACATACTGGTTATGTTTCATTTCCTGATCTCATCCCAGGTGAAATCTTTTTATGTCAGTTAAAAAGCAGTTGCTCATGCCTAATCATTTCATTGTAATAATTTTAGTATGGGTAATCATTTGGTATGGAATTTGGAAGAGTAAACAAAAACATTTAATGATTGTAGCCATAAGTGATACCACTGGTAATAATCACACGGTTGGCCACAAGAGGGCGTGTAAAATCACAATAAAATCCCATCACCTGTAATTCTGCCAGGCTCTGGTTTTACTGAGAAATTTGAAAATTAACACTAGTAAGTAGCCAGATTTCTTTCTAAAATTAACATAAAATATTCTGTAGAGGAAGTACATTCTACGTATATGTGTATGTAGAGGCACACACACACTTCAGTGAATAAACATTTAGACTATTATGAAGAGCCAAGTTCAATTGCTTGATATGCTTTTTTACTTTTGGATGTTGTTTTTTTTCCAGACTCTTTACTGGGCATCAGTAGAAGAATATATTCCCAAATGGGAACAGTTTCTTTTAGGAAGAGCACCATATCCTATCGGTGTTGAAAATGAAAATGAAGCAGAAAATACCGTTCAGAATGAGGCGCAGTGATAACTTCTTCACATACTCTTTTCAAAAAAATCTGTTTAGTACAGCTGAATATTAAAGAATATACGGGTCATTTCGGGTACCTTAGGAATCGAATATGTTCATATTGTCCCATTACCTCCTCAATGACATGAAGATAGGAGAATCGGCTGACAAGTCTCAGGTTCTATCACTTTGAGACCTACTATTACTTCAGGGTCACGAATTTGCTTTCTGCTAATCCCATGGAAGTGTTAAGAGCTAATATTGAAAAGTGGACTGTTTATTAAGTAAGTCACTAAATAAGTGTTGTGTGTCATTTTTTTAAAAAAAATCATTTATTGTCATTCTCATCTAAACAGTGAATACTGGTTGTTCTGATTTTACATTTTCTAGAATTGTTTTGGTTATTTCTTTATGGGGATCGGGTTTAGCACAGGATCCCAGTAGCTGTTGGCCCTTTTAACAAATGGAAAAAATAGAGGTATTTAACTGCTTCAGTATAGTATTTATTAGACAATGGGTTCATGGGATTTTGTCCCTCATAGATAATCAAACCTCTGAAGGTTCTGGAGGAAAGAACTAAACTACAAAGCACTCGAGAAGTAGCCAGTTTCAGGGGGGCTCAGACTTAGTCCTGAAAAAGGTCACCTATTAGAGCTGGGAATGGTTATTGGATTTTGACTTGGTTATTTAAGGACTACCAGCCTATGAATGCAAGTAACTCCTCTCATCTTTTCATCTTGAAACTTGCCCTTCCCTCTCCTGTTTTCATTATTTCTGAAACAACTGTCAGAAAGCTTTGCAGTTCCTCAGTCCTCCACCGCTGGAGCACTCAAAAAGGTTGGTTTTTGGTTTTTTTTTTTTTTAATTTTTTTGATTATAGAGGCAGCTCCTGCTAGTAAGGGGAGTCTATGTTCATTACAATTCAAGAGTTTAAAAATTTCAAACTGGTGTGTATTTTTACATGAAGACAGCAGGACAAGCTTTAAAAAAAAAAAAAAAAACCAACTATATTGAAACGTCCATTGTGCTGATAAGTTCGTTTAAACCACCATCTTGGAAATATCCTGTTGAGTGGGTGTTGGTGTGGGTAACAATAACGTTGTTTTCATAATATGCGCTGGCAGATTAGCACACTTCTCTACAGTGTTAACAGTTGTAATTAAGGAATAAACAGCACAGAGTGTCAGTCCGATGACAATTTCATCTATAGTGTCACAATACAAAATGTCACAAAATATTAGAACTGTTATATAACTATAAAAAGTACCGGCTTAAAAGCTGAAAGGCTTAAAAAAAAAAAAAAAAAAAAAAAAACAAGGAAGACAGAAAGGAAGAAAAAAGAAAACTGGCATAGAGACCAGAACAATTTATACCTTCTCAAGAATGTTCTGACATGAAAATAAATTGATAATTTTTTTTTCCCGTTACATCACAGTTTGGTTTCTAGCCATCCAGTTGATTTAGCAGGAGAATACAGGGCTTTTTAGCAGCTTTGAATTGGTAAACAGATTTAGATGTAGTAGAAAGGAACATGAGGAAGTTTTTTTTTTTTAACATCCAATCTTTCCCAGCTTATGCACATAAGAAGGTGAATGAAGCGATGTGAAACTTATTTCTCTTTAGTCGAGTGAAAAAAAGGCTAAACATTTGTTGAGATGGTAAAATATTGTGTCAAGCAAGTAGGCACATTCCAAAATTAAACAGTGGTTGATACATTAACATCCTCAAATATTTGAGTGTACATTTCCTTTGAGTTCTGTAAATTAAATCACCAGTAGATTAGATTAAAATACAAAATGAATAGCAATTTAACCATCTCAGAAAAGGTTGTTTTTTTTCTCCCCTAACTTGACTAACTTGCTAAATAGTTTCTAAAAAGAACATACATTTAATATACTCTGGGTTACAACTTAGGGCAGAAGCGATGTCACTTCTAGGCTTTAGCTGTACCATTTCCCCCATTACTAGTGAATACCTCAAAAACTCCCACAGATGACTTTATTCCTGGCCCCCACAGAGCTTCCCCCCCTTCCCTCCTTGTAGACTGTAACAGATTGCACCACATGGTGTATGTTTAAAAAAAAAATTTCCATAGGGACCTAGATACCCCATTAAAGGGCTTTATATTCCTCATGGCAAATTAGCTTTACATAGGAATTTCCAACTATTGTTTTCTGTAAGGAGGAAAGAAGTATCATATCTAATGTATATTTTGTATTGCTCTTAGTAGGAATCAGACAAGGAAAAAGAAAGGTCATCTACTCATACTACCCGCCCGTCCCCCACCCCACCCCGCCAATTCAGTGCCTTTACCATATGCTACATTGTACCTCTTATTCATGAAAACTATGAATTTGTTTTTTTTGGGTTTTTATAATAACAAGATTTTCAAAGTAAAGGTCATTTCAAGATATTCTTTGCACAGCCTTTCTTGGATTACTGCAAATGCATAAATACTCAAAGCTCATTTTATGCTGGAACACTTTTAGTATATGAAATTATTAAACTGTAAAATACTGAGGTCAGAAGGAGCTGCAGTTTTTCTCCAAACTTCATAAAATAAATTTTACTAGGGAAAAGCCCAATACTCTAGAAACCAGACATCTGGTCTTTCCCAGGTGTTAGGAGCAGTGTGAATGAAAATGAGGTCAAATGGACAGTTTTTCCTCTGCATTACGTGCAAGGTGTTTTCACTTGTCAGCTCAAGACCTAGAGGGCTGTAATAATCTTTACCTTTCTTCACAATTTGGTCTTCTCTGCCTCATCCCCTTTTCCATAAAAAAAAAAAAAAAAAAAAAGATGTATATGTGGCTGTATTTTTTAATCAAAATTAAACTTACTTAGAGATTATTTTGTCACTTCTAAGATAACTGGAGACAAGCCTGGGGGTGGGGGTGGGAGGGCTGAAAAACCAGGGTTTGCAATCACAAGAGTAAGGCCCCTAGGTTTTAGAGTATAAAATTCAGTGCACAAGGCCATGAATTTGGCTTATCCACAAAATATATTCTTTTCTTTTCCTTCCTTATTCTATTAGTCTTTATTATTCTAAACCAATTCACATTTTATTTTTAAAAAATACTTAAAAAGTTTAAATCTTTCTGAAGAGTTTCCACCCTCCCTGTTTCAAGAATTGCCCAAACATAATAGCTACATGGCTTAAAAACACTCTTCATTTCAACAGTCTGGTTGACCTCTTCCACTTTAATTAGGATTCTAAGATTTTTTTTTTAAGAGTTTCTGACTAAAAATTTACTCTTCAGAGAAGGTACTAACTAGATAGTGAGTTCCAATGTACAAAAAGAAGAGAAGAAAGAAAGAAAGGAAAGGAAGGCAAGGAAAGGAAGGAAAGCAAGCAAGCTGTGGAAAATATGGAGAAGGGAAAGAGAAATTACTTGAAGAAAGCTTTAAGTTGAAGCAAGAAGTGACCCCCCCTCCCCCACCACCTTCTCGTGGTGTTTTTGTTTCTCTTATAATTTAGAAGTTAATTTGTCTACATGGGAAATTTAAGTCCCTATTGCTAATAAAAGAACGTTTTCAGTTTTCTGAGACAAACATAGGGATGTGTCAAACTTCAGCAATTAAGGAGAGGATTGATATGTGGATTTGACACCTGGCATTGTGATCTCCTTTTCTAACTGGAACTGAGATTATATCCTTACCAAAATCCAAGACAAGGAAAATGACTCCAACAAAGACAGAGGCTAAAAAATACTTCCGGACATTATCTTACCTCTCAGAATCAAGTTTCCTTGCTTAACAAGAGAAAAAGGACCAGGTTCCCTACTTTACAGTAACGTTGCAAAGTTCCTGCTTTTTTAAAAAACTCTAATTTGTATCTCAAAGACAGAGCCTGAGACTCTGCTAAAGCAGTACCTAGACTGACTAGTACAAATCAATAAATAGTCGCATTGAGCGGAAAACAATGGAGTGTTCTCATTTAAGAAAGGGATGATTTAGTTTGTTTCTGTGTTTTGATGACAGGTGGACCATTTAACCTCCACTGTTAAGGTTAAATGATTTTTTATTATTCCTTCCTAAGTCTGGATTATCAATGTTCAGGTGTCTCTGATGTTCTGCATGTTATCACTTTGAGGACCCTACAGTCAAATTAGAGGGAGACAAAATTCCATGTATATAATTTGTCTAATCCATCTCTATCTTCTTTCCTTTCCCAATACAACATAATCCTTTTTCGTACCTTGTTTCCAACCACTTTTAAGGTCTATCACACAGACATTTTGTACTAGAATGCTCTACCCCAGGAAAACCAATAATACTGAGATGTTCAAAAGAAGCTAAATATAGAACCTTTTAAAATGCTATCTAGGAAAACATAAAGCTGGGTAACATTTGAGCACCATTCATCCATGCATTCAACAGATCTTAAAACAAACAAGCAATACCTATCATATTAGATGGTGATAAGATCTAATATAGTATGAACATCTAAAATCACTTCTTAATGCAAGAAAACAAAGCAGATTTTCAGTTTCTTAGAAAACACGCCTAGAAGACTTCCCCCCATTCAAGATCCTGAGTTGGGGTTTTCCAATGAAGCAACTTTCTCACTGCTTAATGGACAGATTTGTAATAAAGAATGAAATCCTCACTACTTCAGCAGATAATTTGTTACATGAATGTTCACAGCAGCATTATTCACAATAGACAGAAAAAATGGAAAGAACCCAATGCACACCACTGGTTTAAATGAAGAAACAAAATATGGTACACAAAAGAAAGTGGGGGTAGTAGCTATACTTCCATCGGACAAAATGGATGACACCAAAAATAGTACGAAGAGACAAAAAGGTCATTATATAATAAAGGGGTCAATCCATCAAGAAAGTATATCATAAATATATATGCACCCAACATCAGAGCAGCTACATATATTAAGCACATAATAACCAATCTGAAGGGCGCCTGGGTGGCTCAGTTGGTTAAGCGACTGCCTTCGGCTCAGGTCATGATCCTGGAGTCCCGGGGTCGAGTCCCGCATCGGGCTCCCTGCTCAGCGGGGGGTCTGCTTCTCCCTCTGACCCTCCCCCCTCTCCTGCTCTCTCTCTCTCTATCTCATTCTCTCTCAAATAAATAAATAAAATCTTAAAAAAAAAATAACCAATCTGAAGAGAGAAACAGACAACAATAATAATAGGAACTTCAACATTCCACTTTCACTAATGGACAGATCATCCAGGCAGAAAATTAGCAAGGAAGCCTTGGACTTGAATCATACATTAGACCAAACAGATCTAACAGACATTTACAGAACATTCTAGCCAACAGCAGCAGAATACACATTCTTCTCAAGTGCACAGTGAACATTCTCCAGGATAGATCATAGGATAGGCCACAAAATAAGTCTTAACAAATTTAAGAAGACTGAAATCACATCTTTCCTGACCACAATGGGACAAAACTAAAAATCAATAAGAAAAAGCTGGACATTTTACGGTCACATGGGAACTAAACAACACACTCCTGGAGAGTCGGTGTGCCAAGGAAGAAATCAAAGGGGAAATTTAAAAAAATCTCAAAACAATGAAAATAGAAATGCAACACAGCCAAACCTATGGGATACTGCAACAGCAGTTCTTAGGGAGACATTTATAGTGATGAGTGCATATATTAATAGAAAGATCTCAAGTAAACAATCTAACCTCAAGAACTAGAAAGAAAACAAACTAAGCCGGGACGCCTGGGTGGCTCAGTTGGTTAAGCGACTGCCTTCGGCTCAGGTCATGATCCTGGAGTCCCAGGATCGAGTTCCGCATCGGGCTCCCTGCTCGGCAGGGAGTCTGCTTCTCCCTCTGACCCTCCCCCCTCTCATGTGTGCGCTCTCTCTCTCTCAATAAATAAATAAAATCTTTAAAAAAGAAAACAAAACAAACTAAGCCCAAAGTTAGCAGAAGGAAGGAAATAACAAAGTTCAGAGCAGAAATAAATTAGAGACCAGAAAAACAACAGAAAAGATCAATGAAAATAAGTGCTTTTTTAAAATAGATAAATGAAATTTACAAAAGTTGGGCTAGACAAACACAAAAGACTCAAAATCAGAAATTAAAGATGAGACATTATTACTGATACTACAGAAATATATAGGATAAGAGATTACTATGAACAATTGCATGTCAATAAATTGGATAAACTAGAAGAAATGGATAAATTCCTAGAAACCTACAACCTACCAAGACTGAATCATGAATAGAAAATCTTAATCAGTAATCACTTAGAAAATTAAATCAGTATTCTAAAATCCCTTCACTGGTGAATTGTAACACACATTAAAAAATAATTAACATCAATCCTTCTCCAACTCTTCCCAAAAATCTAAGAGAAGGGAACTCTCCCAAATTTATTTTATAAGGCCAGCATTACCCTGCTATCAAAGCCAGATAAAGATATACAAGAAAACTATAGACCACTATCCCTTATGAATACAGATGTAAAAATTCTCAACAAAATATTAGAAAACCAAATACAGCAACACATTAAAATTATCATACATCATGAAAAAAATGAAATTTATCCCTGGGTTGAAAGGATGGTTCAATACACATGAATCAATAAATGTGATACACCACATTAACAGGATGAAAGATAAACCATATTATCTCATTAAATGAAGAAAGAGCATTTTACAAAATAAAATATCCTTTCATGATAAAAACGTTCAACAAACTGGGTATAGAAGAACATATTCAACATAATAAACCCACAGCTAACAAACCCACAGCTAACATCATACTTGACGACAAAGATTAAAAGCTTTTCCTCTAAGAACAGGGACAAGACAAGGATGCCCACTCTCAGAAATCCTAACCAGAGCAAGTAGGCAAGAGAAAGAAACAGAAGGTATGGAAATTGGAAAAGAAGTGTCATTATTTGTAGATGATATGATCTTACATAGAGAAAATCCTAAAGACTCAACCAAAAAAACCAAAAAACTAATCAACAAATTCAGTAAAGTTGCAGGATATTAAATCTACAGAAATCAGTTGCATTTCTACACGGTTAACAATGACATATCTAAAAAGGAAATAAAATTATCCCATTCACAATAGCATAAAAAATAATCAAACAGTTAGGAATACATTTAACCAAAGAAGCGAAAGATTTGAACAATAAAAACTGCAAGATGCCGATGGAAGAAACTGAAGTCACAAAAATTGGAAAGATATTCCATGTTCATGGTTTGGAAGAACTAATATTGTTAAAATGTCCAAAGTACCCCAAGCCATCTACAGATTCAAAGCAATCTCTTTCAAAATTCCAAGGTCATTTTTCTGAGAACTAGAATAAACAATCCTAAAATTTGAATGGAACCACAACAGGCTGTGAATAGTTGAAGCAATCCTAAGAAAGAACAAAGCCAGAGAGGTATCACATTTCCTGATTTCAGACTATACTACAAAACTATAGTAATTAAGACAGTATGGTATGGGCATAAAACAAACACACTGACCAATAGAACAGAATTGACAGCGCAGAAATAAACCCCCAAATTCATGGTCAACTAATGTTTGACAATGGAGTCAAGAAAACTCAATAGGGAAAGGATAGTCTCTTCAACAAATGATACTGGGAAACTGACTAAAACCATATGCAAGGAAATGAAATTGGACCTCAATTGTACACCACTCAGAAAAATTTACTCAAAATGGAGTAAGCCTTTAAAGGGTTAAATTTAAGACCAGACATGGTAAAACTACAATAAAATACAGAGAAAAAGCTCACGTCTCAGCAACAATTTTTTTAGATAGGACATCAAAAGCAAAAACAAAAGCAAAAAACAAGCAGGTCTACATCAAACTAAAAAGCTTCTGCACAGCAAAAGAAATGATCAACAAAATGAAAAGGCAACACACAGAATGGAAGAAAATATCTGCAAACCATGTACTGCTTAAGGGGTTAATCTCCAAAATATATAAAGAATTCATACAACTGAATAACAATAACAACAGCAACAAAGCAATCTGACTTAACAGTGGGCTGAGGAATTGAATAGACACTTTCCCAAAGAAGACATCCAGATGGCCAACAGGTATATGAAAAAGTGCTTAACATCACTAATCAAAAGGGAAATGCAAATCAAACCTGCAGTGAGGTGTTACCTCACACCTGTTAGGCTATCATTAAGAAGACAAGCAATAACAAGTGCTGGGGAGGGTGTGGAGAAAAGGGAGCCCTTGTACACTGTTCATGGGAATGTAAGGTGGCTCAGCCACTATGGAAAACAGTAAGGAGTTCCCATCCAGCAATCTGAAAATAATTGAAAAAAGATTTCTGCACTCCCATGTTCACTGCAGCATTATTCACAATAGCCAAGACATTCAAAAAACCCAAGTGTCCATCAACGGATGAATGGATCAAGAAAATGTGTGTGTATACGTGATACATATGTACATATGTATATATATGAATATATTTATATATACAATTAAATATTATTCAGCCCTAAGAAAGAAGGAAATCCTTTCATTTGTGACAACATGGATGGACTTCGAGGGCATTATGCTTAGTGAGATAAGCCAAAGACAAATATTGTATGATATCATGTCTAAAAAAGCCAAGCTCCTAAAAATAATAAAATAGTAGTTACCAGGGTCTGGGGTGCAGGAGGTGGGGAGTGGGAGATATTGTTACAGACTACAAACTTCAACTGAAAGGTAAGTTCTGGGGATCTAACACACAGCACAGTGATTATAGTCAACAATACTGTGTTATATGCTTCCAAACTGCTAAGAGGGGGCGCCTGGCTGGCTCAGTCGTTAAGCGTCTGTTTTTGGCTTGGGTCAAGATCCCAGGGTCCTGAGATCGAATCCCAGGCTTCCTGCTCAGTGGGGAGCCTGCTTCTCCCTCTGCCTGCCGCTCTCGCTTGTGCTCTGTCTCTCTCTCTGATAAATAAAAACTCTAAAAACAAAACAAACACACACACACACAAAAAAACCAAACTGCTAAGAGACTACATCTTAAATGTTCTCACAGAAAAAAGAAATGATCATTATGTGATAGGATAGAGGTATTAAAGCTACGGTGGTAATCATATTACACTATATAAATGTATCAGAGGAACAGATTATACACATTAAAATTACACAAAATTTTATGTCAATTTTACCCCAATAAAAATGGGGTATGTACAAACTATGAAATCTTATCCAGCCTTAAAAAGGAAACTCTAACACACGCTACAACATGGGTGAACCTTCAAGACATTATGCTAACTGAATTAAGCCAGACAGAAAAGGACAAGTATTTATGATTCCACTTATAGGAGGCACCTGGAGTAATCAAATTCATAAACATACAACAGAATGGTGGCTGCCAGAGTTTAATGAGCAGAGTTTCAGTTTGGGAAGATGAGTAAGTTCCAGAGATGGATGGTGATGATGGTTTTACAGCAAAGTGGATGTGCTTAATGCCACCGAAATGTACACTTAACAAAGGTTAAAATGGTATATTTTATGTTATGTATATGTTGCCACAATTTACAAATTCCTCACTCAACATAACCTGAAAACTTCCATAATGTAAGCTATTTGATTTCAATGTCGTTACGTGTGACAACTGAGCGTATGTACGCAGGTTCATTCCTCCTAGAACACTTCCCTATCCATAGTTAATGCATTACACCCCATGCATTCCAATTCATTTGACCACCGTCTTTTGAAAGGTTGGTATTCCAGATCACTTAATACCTACGAAACCCCTTACAAACAAGGTTCTAGTCCCAGGTCTGCTACTAACTGCCACTCCGTTTTCTCAGTGAGTTGAAGTAGATCCGTGTTTCCATGATGGTGGAAATGTTCTTTATCTGCACTAAATATGGCAGCTACTAACCTATACGACTACAGGGCATTTATAATGGGGCTGGCTTCACTGAGAAATTTAATTTTTATCTAATTTCAATTGCTGGAAAAATTTCAAGTATGTTTGGAAGAAGCTGGGTAGGTGAATGTACTCTTTCAACTAAGTTTTATGAAATCTAAATAGAGATCAAGTATTTCCACATCTTCCAAATGGAGATATGCTATAAGGGTAAAATATACATTGGATTTTAAAGACAGTATGAGCAAAAAAAGGTAGCTTAATTTCTGTATTGATCATATATTGAAATGATGTTTTCAATATATTGGATTAAATATATTAAAATTAATTTCACTTGTTTCTACTTTTTCTAAAGTAGCTACTAGAAAATTCTAATTGCATATGAAACGTGTGCTGTATTTTACTGAGCAGCTTTTTTTTTTTTTAAAGATTTTATTTATTTATTTGAGAGAGAGAGAATGAGAGACAGAGAGCATGAGGGGGAGGAGGGTCAGAGGGAGAAGCAGACTCCCCGCCGAGCACGGAGCCCGATGCGGGACTCGATCCTGGGACTCCAGGATCATGACCTGAGCCGAAGGCGGTCGCTTAACCAACTGAGCCACCCAGGTGCCCCTACTGAGCAGCTTTAAACTAGACAGTTTCCAAGAACACTAGCAACTCCCTGAATCAGAAACTATAAGCATTTTTTAAGATTTGGGAGTCTGCATGCATGGGGGGGAGGGGCAGAGAGACAAGGAGACCCCCTGCTGAGGGGGGAGCCTGAGTGGGGCAGCCTCCCAGGACCCTGAGATCTTGACCTAAGCCAAAATCAGATGCTTAACCAACTGAGCCATCCAGGCACCCCATAAGCATTTTTAAAAATCCACTCTCATATTTAACAACAAAGACTATAATTACTGAATTTGGGGGGAAATTTTTAAGTAGTTAGTTGACATTTTCATACTTCATTTCCAACAGAATACTTCGGAAGTTAAGTTTATAAGAGCTGAGTAGAATATTGTTTCGTCCTCAGAGTTATATTAAGATGTATGTTCATTTAAAAATCCCAAGTCTGGCTTTTCTTCATACTAATCCTCTCCAGTTTACCCTTTCCCACCTCCAAAAAGAAAAAGTACCTGAATATTCAGAACAGGTGTTCCTGATTTGAAAACTCTAAAGAATTAAACTGGAAAAGGTATTTCACTTATTTTAGTGCTCTAAATCTACTTTCTACAATTTTCTGCAATCAAGGTCCTTAGAATTAAAAGGTGTTTGAATTGAAAATTTGTATAAAATCTAGCAATTCACAAAAATGCCCTAGAAATAGATTCTAATCACCATCATTACATGATGACAAACCTTTTTAAATGTGTCAACTTTGTGGCAAATGCCACCAGAGACATTAAGTTGCACTCATGTATTATAAGTACCAAACTATAAAAGGAGGTCTTGCGCATTTCAAGTTTTCAAGGCACCCGTGTACTTAAAATATGTATGGAGACCTCCTGTGCAGTAGCTTTGCCCCTTTAATTGGGGTACATTAATCTTACGGTATTTATCCACCCAACCCCAGACTGAGATCTTGCTCCAAGGGGCTTTAGGTAGCTGCCAGTAAATTATTTTAATTGCTGTCTTGAAGTTAACAAGTGTTATAATGAAATAATCTACCTGATGCTAAATAAAGGCTTTAGAATGTTCAAAAAAAAAAAAAAAAACCCAAGTCCAAGCACAATGGCTGGGACATACTAGGTGCTCAATAAATAGTTTTTGATGAATATTAAAACTAGGACTTGCATTTTGACCAGACTCTTAATTAAAGTACATTTGATGAGAACGTTAATTAAAGATGAAACAGCATCAGGCCGCTAGCCAGATGAAATAATTTGGCATTGGTTTTCTTACAGTACAAGATAAAAAGAAGTTGGATACTGAAATCAAAGGTTTGTTTTTCCTCTGAGGACCCTGCTAATCACTGGAGGCAATGTTAATACTTGGTGATAACAAAGCATGTTTTATGGGAAAAGTACATTACAGGCAAATACTGTTCATCATCAAATTATAGATGGTGAAATGGAAGCAGTGTGACATGAGTGACTGTCAAAGTCACATCAGGGGATTCACTCCTACACCTGGGCACTCAGCATTCGTAGTTTCTACTTCTACCCTGATCCAGGGTCACACCAACAGGTTCTCCAGAGGAACCAGAGAGAAGCAATTACCAGTTAAAATCAGGTTGAGAGGAAACCCTGCTTTCACAAAGCACGTATTTTAACTTCATAAACTTAACAGGCTGGCTCCAGAATGGAAATTAACATCATTGTCACTCACTGTTAAAGGCTCTGAGCAGACCTTTGTATTAACCTTCATTCAAAATTAACTTTTTCACACACACACACACACACACACACACACACACACACAGGGTCCTTGAAGTGCTCTGCTCCTATTGGCAATACCCATGTCATGAGAAATGAGCAAACAACTAATTGATGTGGAAGTAGCCCCATCTAATAGAATTTATTTTCTTTATTTACTCTCCTACATGCGCATCAAATTCAGGTTCCCCTCTAACTACAGCAAAGCTTCCTTCTATCTCAATTCTTTTAGAATTGAATCGGAAGTCAGGTACAATTCAATAAATATTTATTCCTGAGACCCGGAAGCGACCAGGAATTAGGAGATAAAGGATGTGGCTGCCTCTGAGCCTCTTGTCTTTGGGTCGTCAGGCATAATACAGCTAAAGTAGAGTGTTGTAGAAAGAGCAAGGCAGGCGCGCCTGGGTGGCTCAGATGGTTAAGCGTCTGCCTTCGGCTCTGGTCATGATCCCAGGGTCCTGGGATAGAGCCCCGCAGTGGGTTCCCTGCTCGGTGGGAAGCCTGCTTCTCCCTCTCCCACTCCCCCTGCTTGTATTCCCTCTTTCTGTCAAATAAATAAATAAAATCTTTAAAAAAAAATAAATGGATCTTAAATCATTACATTCTCTTACAGCCTTGCAAAATAATCATTATCTATAAACCTCTCTCCTAATTTATAAAAGTTGTCTGGCTAATATCATTGTATTAGTTTAGACATTTAAAAAAAACAACACAGACTGACTTTGGCACCTAAAAAATCGCCCATACCCCACTTCTTTGAAACTCCAGGAAAACTCTTAAGTTGGAAAAAAGACAAGGATGCTTAATTATAAAGATGTTTTCAGCCTGAACATTTAACTGCCTTATGGTGAAAGCATTCAGTTCATCAGTCAGCACATCATTCACTCATCAAATTTCTGTTAAGTTCAACTGTTTTAGGTGCTGAGGCTACAAGGATAAGCAAAGTCCCTGTACTTGTGAAGCTCACAGATGAGGCAAGTAAAGAGATATTAGATGCATTGCCCCAACAGAGAAATGTAAAATTACAACAGTAATAAGTTCTAGAAAGGAGTGGCCCGTGGTGGTTTAAGCACATAATGGTGGAATAGGACTTAAAAAGCTCAGGGAAGGCTTTGCTAGGGAAGGGGAGATGGAGATTTAAAGGAAGAAAAGAAAAAACCAGGAGAAGCAGTAATGGGTAAAGAAGTTAATTCTTCTTGACAAATGAAACCATATATGCAAAGGTCCTGTGGCTGGAAGGGTAGAATGCCACTATTTCAGTGGACCTTTGAGAACATGGTTGCTGAGAAAACTGTTTCATGCTATTCCCTAATTTGTCACCCTGAAGACAGACTTTAAATATACGTCACATAACTAAATATTGCCATCTTAACCCCACATAATGCTTTTTTTTAGTCAAGAACAAGGTTCTAAATCCATTATTTGCTTGAGGACAGACTCTTAAATGTAAGGTTGCATCTCCTCTAGCCTGCATTATGTAATCAAGTACCACAAATAGTCAAATTAATAGCCTCTTTAGAATGAGTGGCTTGTGTATTCATAAAATAAAACTCATACTTCAGCTGGGGCGGGGGGGGGAAGAGCACTTCTGTAGCTCTGCTTACAGGAAACAAGCAATTGTTTGCTGAAATTTTTACCTTATGGGATCTTTAAGCATCTATAGAAACTTCCTGTCTATGAGAAGAAAAGTTTGTTCCTGAGTCTCCAACAAAAACTTGTCAATGTCTTCAGAAATGACTTCCCAGAATATTTTTATTTATAATCTGTATTAAGAAATCTATTTCACCACAGATATACAGACACATAAACAAAAGTTTTATGTTTCAAATAAACCAACTATAAAAAGATTTATTTTTAAAGAGAGTTCTTCCAGTAAAGTAGAATATTTTGATATTCAGGAGCTATATATTATATAATATTAAATACTTGTTAATTTTATTGAGATTGATAACAATTACATTGTGGTAATGTAAGAAGAGGTCTATAGGGGCGCCTGGGTGGCTCAGTCGTTAAGCGTCTGCCTTCAGCTCAGGTAACGATCTCAGGGTCATGGGATCGAGCCCTGCATCGGGCTCCCTGCTCGGTGGGAAGCCTGCTTCTCCCTCTCCCACTCCGCCTGTTTGTGTTCCCTCTCTCGCTGTGTCTCTCTCTGTCAAATAAATAAAATCTTTTTTTAAAAAACAAGTACATCCTAAAATATATGGGAGTAAAATGAAATAATGTCTGGGATTCACTTTAAAATACATCAGCAAATACAATGGAATATTATGCAGCCATCAAAAAAAGAGATCTTGCCATTTGCAACGACGTGGATGGAACTAGAGGGTATTGTGCTGGGCGAAGTAGGTCGGTCAGAGAAAGACATATCGTGTGATCTCACTGATATGAGGAATTCTTAATCTCAGGAAACAAACTGAGGGTTTCTGGAGTGGAGGGTGGGGTGGGAGGGATAGGGTGACTGGGTGATAGACACTGGGGAGGGTATGTGCTATGATGAGCGCTGTGAATTGTGCAAGACTGTTGAATCTCAGATCTGTACCTCTGAAACAAATAACGCAATATATGTTAAGAAAAAAAAAAAAGGATAGCAGGAGGGGAAGAACGAAGGGGGGGAAATCGGAGGTGGAAATGAACCATGAGAGACTGTGCACTCTGAGAAACAAACTGAGGGTTCTAGTGGGGAGGGGGGCGGGGGGATGGGTTAGCCTGGTGATGGGTATTAAAGAGGGCACGTATTGAATGGGGCACTGGGTGTCACACGCAATGAATCAAGGAACACTACATCCAAAAAAATTAATTAAAAAAAATAAAATATATTAGCAAAAAAAAAAAGATGAAGATAATATGGCACAAATCTTAGTAATTGTTGGATCTGGGTCCGGGTACATGTGGGTTCATTCTACTGCTCTCTACTTTCTGAAATTTTTCATAATAAAAACATTAAGTTCAAATGAAATGAATCCACTCCACTCTTTCCCCTATTGTGTATAATGCTGCTTGATACTTTCTGTTCATTTCTAAATTAAACAATAGAAAGGGAAAAATGCTAGTAATGACCCGTATATTGATTTCATGATACACTAAAAGGTGTGTGATGCATGGCTAGAGGTTGCTGGCTACCTTGGTCTTTGCTCTGCCCAGACGAATCATTCTCACACAGAAGACACTTTTTGGTCACTTGAATGCAAATTAAAAAACGAAAAGCCTAATTCTCCTCAATGTTTCCAACTTCTAAAAATGTAATGCTTCTTGACATTTCCATAGTTGCCTATTTAAGTTCAATGTAAATAGCTGCTGCTACTTTGGGAGCGCCTGATAATGTCTATCACAGGGTATATGTCTCTCTGGTGACATCTAAATGTTGATCTTGTAAATTCTACAGCAACACATAATGTAGTACAAAGATATGCCAAGTAGCATCAAAAACATTTTTTTTTCAAAATCTGGGTTTAATATAAATGTCAAATCAAATTGAGAGGAAAACAAATTTACAAAGTATTTCAGATGACTTCAGCTAATTAATTATCTCCATTGATAATATTCTGAACTTCGGACGTGGACGTTATTAAATGCTTTCCGTTGTTAATTAGAGTTGCTAATTTACAAAACAAATTAATTGTATAAGCTAATTTTAAAAAAAAAAGACTAATTCTATTCTTGTACTAAGTGGGAATTTCCAACATTAAGTAAGTCTATCTATACCCAGTGTTCTCATTGTGCTAAGAGGTGGGTAAAAAAAACCCCTATGATCCAAAAGATATATATATATATCACACTCGACCTTCCTTTTGCTAACCCGAGGAAATCATCCATCGGTTTCTACAATGCCACCCTGGCTTTGTAAAATGCTTTCTTATCTTCTTTCCCAAATTTAGGTGTAGCAGGCACTGTTGGCTGGCTTTCTAGCACTCTTATCACTGCTTCCTCCACCCCCTTTTAATTTTCATTTTTTAAAAATATTTGAGAGAGAAAGAGGGAGAGACAGACAGATAATGTGTGTGCAAACAGGGGGAGGGGCAGAAGGAGAGGGAGACAAGCAGACTCCCCCCCTGAGCAGGGAGCCTGACACGGGGCTCAATCCCAGGAACCTGAGAGCATGACCTGAGCCAAAACTAAGAGTCATATGCTTAACTGACTGAGCCACCCAGGTGCCCTGACCTCCTTTTTGACTGCAACTAGGTTTTATTCAGATATCTCATCTCTCTAAGAATTAAGTACTTCAGGGAAGCTGCCCCACCCCAACAGGTAGTTTCAGGGGATATACGCCTACTGATCTAAGGCCAGTCATGCTAATCTCCTTCTTGCCATTGACTGGTTTAGGAATGAACTCGGTGATAAAATTCTGACCAGTGAGGCAGGACAGCAAGTCAGCCAGGAGCGTTTCTGGGAAATATTCTCCTGCTCCTAAGAGACAGAAGATTGTTTATTTGGACATCATCTGGCCTGCACAGAGAGCTGGGACTCCTGCAGCATCTTTCCATCAGCCTCAACGGAGACTTCACACAGGGGAGGGCCAATCTAAGAGAATCACACAGAAACAGACCTGAGGCTCCTACTTCTGACTTTCTTGTAATATGAAATGATCAATTTCCTGGTCAGTCAAGCCACCTGCATGTAACTTGCAGGTAAGAGTTCTAAATGATACATTCGCTTTTTAAAATTCCAGGCAAAACATCCTATCTGTCATTGGTTAAGCAGGCTGTGAACTTCAACTAATAGCAGACCTGTGCGACTCCATAACAGCTGGTCTTTTCACCTCAAAACAACAACCAAAAAAGTTAAGTATACGAGTTGGTATGGTATCAAGGAAAAACCCCAATGGCACAACTCTCTAAGTCTAGGGGTAGTCTAGCAACTGGGGTAAAAGTAAAATAGAGAGAGCAAAAAAAAAGTAGACAAGAAAATGGATGCCCTATTAGAACAAGGGGAAAAAAAGAACTCTCACACATCTGAATTTCACACATCATTATCCCTAATACATTTGGAGGCACGACTCTAAGGTGTCAGCTGCTAGAGAAGGATCTTAGAATTCTGGCTAATTAGAGACAAGCTGCACACTTAAAAGGATGTCCAAACGGCTAAAGTTCTGAACAGACACAAGATGGGCTGACCTATTTCATTACACAGTACTGCTGCACTGGGTATATAAGCAGGTGATTGCTGAGGTTAAGTATCAGCAGGAAGAGAGACGCTGATCTCATCTTGCCGGGGGGGGGGGGGGGGGGGGGGGGGGGGGGGGGGGGATTGAATATTGACAACAGATCCTTTTGTGGGGAGGGGGAGGCTAGGCCACCCTCATTCTGCAACTGATGAGAGACCCCTGGGCAAGGAAACAATCACTCCTTTCCATTTTTCATTTTTAGAGAGGCATGCCTGGTGCACGAAAAGGTAGGTCGCACTTGGTTTCCATTAACCGTAGGCGGGTAACGTGAAGATAGTGGTTTTGACTCTTAAAAAAAAAAAAAAAAAAAAAAAAATCTTGGGCTCCTTGAAAGAAAGGAACTATGTGATTTTAAAATAAGAATAATTATGTATTTTATGTAAAAGAGTTAGATGCTTGGCTTATGGTATTTAAAGCAAAATGATCGCAGCATATGTTTGTTTTATATTATTTGAGAAGTGGCATTCGAATTTAGAACATTGCCTAGCACGTAGTAGGCACACAGATCCCAGCTGAAGGACCATTTGACTAATTACTGGAAAAAAAAGTTTAAAAGGACGGAGGCATATTGTTTATTCATCTGAATAGAGGGGGGAAAACGTTTTTTTAACTTTTTAAAACTTTTAAATAAGCTTAAAGTCTTTTTTGTACCGGATACCTTGACAATAAACGATTCCTATTATTATCTTTGGGTTTTTTTTTTTTAAGCTGACAATTTTTTAAACTAGCAAATATATTTTTAAACAGTTTCTAAAACTAAATGAAGCTTGATAATTAGGTGTAAATTGAGATGTGAGTGGCAATTCTATTTAAACTCTTTCAAATCCATTCTATACTTGTTAGTATTCTTAATATAACATTTGAATTTTAGAAGAATTTGAATGGAGATAACGTATAGGCATATCTGCCTGCTCTGGAGGCTTCCACGCATTTATTTCAAACAGGTTTTTGTTTTATTTTTTAAAGTTCCATAAGTCTAGTCTAATACCTTAACAGGATTTTCACTGATAGGGGCAGGACATTATAAACCACATCTCAAACATGTACAAAGTACATTTAATTTTAATGTGACCCACACATGTACTATTTCTTAGAAGCTTATCAAATCTAAGCCTTTGAAAATGCATACACTGTAACAGATTTTTCAAAAACATGATGGAAAATATATACCACCCAGCTAAACACTCTCTTGATTTAGAATCGAGGCCTATATGTTTCTATTTCCATAGTGACTATTGCTGTGGAATCGACATGTTTTAATTTAGATTTGAGATTATAAACATCATTTGGAGACAGAATTTATTTTCTCTCCTACAACTTCTGAAAATTGATCAGTCTAAGTGCGACAGAACAGAAGCAAATTCTGGAGCAGGATTTAGAAATTATCTGGCTTAAGAGGCATTGTATCTAACAAAAGGTGAGTATTGACAGAAATTCATGGTTTTTTAATCCTTAAATTTTTTTTTAGTTTCATACTTTATGAAATAAGCGGAAGAAGGGATTTCTTAATCAGGCCTCCCTCTAAACATGTAATTGTTTTAAAAAAACAAAAACAAAACCACAGAGTGATTAGTGAGTACAGATTCTGCACAGATTTTGGTCTAAATTTCCTGAAAAGCTGAAATGAAATGAGACATTTTATCCTGACCAGTTATCTAAGAAGAGTAACTCCAGTGTGATTCACATTTGGGTCAAATGAAAGTTAGCAAACCAAACTGCTAATGGAAGGGAAAGGGGAGAGCAAATTATATGCATTCATTAGTTTTTTCAATGAACTGTTTTGGAACCCCTCCTATCCACGTGCCCAGGAAGCTTGTGGGCAGGGGAGGAAACCAGCAAGTGAGGCAGAGCCTGGAACGTGCTGTGGCAGAGAGCATCTAGGTGCTGGCAGAGCGTAAACGAAGCACAAGGGGGTGGGGGTGGGGGGGCTGGGTAGCAAAGTGTCCTGCGATCTCTGCAAAAGGGAAAGCTTTAATACACTCCAAGGAGGCACTGCTTCTTGAAACAAAAACAAAAACTCAGTCTGCTCTATTTAATATGGCGGAATCACAGAGCCCAGCTGCTCAGAAGCAGGCACCATCCCACACCTTGGGACCTGCCGTCATTAAAAAGCCACACTAATTAAGGTCACACTTGAACAGCCCCATTTAGCTTTGGATGAATAAGGTTGAAAAACGCTTCATAAACCCATGCTCTTCAACTCCTTCTGATTGCTTTTTTGTTTCCACTCTTAAGAGTAGAGAGAAACCTAGAGGTTATCTACATACCCCAAGGATTGAGAGAAATGCCCCACCCTTAAATCCAGCTCCTTAGCCCAGAGAGGGTCTCCCATGAAAAGAAATGGGAGACTGCAGAGGGGAAGCCATGGGAAATGTCAGCAGGGACAGGGGACAAAAGATGGCAGGGAAAGACATTTTGTTTCATCAATAATTAGTCAGATTCACCAAGGACAGCAGAAAGCAAAAAGCTAAGGCTTTGCGGTGTTAGTTCAGTAGTATTTCTCTTGAAAGTCTTGCAAGGGCTTGCTGAGGAGCTGCAGTTAATTCACATGTATCTGGTATACTCTTAGAAGGGACCATATTTAGTATCTAAGTGACAGTCATTCATTCTTTGAAGTGAGACTCAATGAAGGTTTGCTGTTACTCCAAGGGCAATGAAGAACAATGGGGCAGATCAGATGGGGCAAGACAGCCATTCATTTCACATTTACTGAGCACCTACTATGTGTTAGGGTCTAGTCTGGGATCCAGGGTTGCAGCAGTGAAAGAAAATATATAAAGATCCCACCCTAATGAGAGTTTACACTCTAGTGGGGGGAGGGGGAATGGAAAATAAATACAACACAGAGGGGCAGAAGGAATGTGTGACAATAAGTGTATCTGTGAGCATCTAAGGGAAAGTTTCACATTCCAAATAAAATGGTAGAGGAAAGCCTCCTTCAGAGAGCAAGATCTGAGCAGAGACCTGAAGGGAGAAAGGGACGATCCACGGAAAAGAGGGTTCCAGAGGGAGGCACAGCAAATGCAAAGGTCCTGAGGCAGGAGCTTGCCTGGCACGTGTGAGAAACATCGAGGAGGTATGGAGTGAGGGGAAGAAGGCAGAGGAGCTCAGAGACATCAGTTCAAGGGGAGGGGTAGGAGGCTTGTCAGTCACTGTAAGGCTTTTTTTTTTACTCTGAGTGGTAAATGGTAAAGCCTCAGAGGGCTTTGAGCAGAGAAGCGACATGATCCAGTGTTTTTCAGCAAATATTCAACTCAGCACCTACTGTGGGCCAAGCACTGTGTTAGGCCATCTACTTGGGTGCTTGGCATATACTGATGCATATGACAGACACAGTCCCCACCTTTCATGGAGCTTATATCTGAGTGAGAAAGAAAGAAAAGCAAGTCAACTGGCTCACAGAAGTCACAGCCAGTTGTGATTATGCTGAAAACCACATCAAGGACCTTACATACTGATAGATAGGTGAGGGGAGTGCACCGTGAGGCTTCTTTTGGGTATGGGCATCAAGGAAGACTTCTTGGAGGTGGCAATATTGGAGGAGAGTCTTAGAGGAGGCAGAGGTGAGAGCTAAATAGAACCGTGGAGGGAAGAATAGGTCAGGAGAGGGAACCACACATTCAAGGGTCCAAGAAATGAAAGTTGTGGCCTGTTGCAAGGACAAAAAGAAAC
The DNA here is from genome assembly GCF_011800145.1 of Mirounga leonina. NCBI lineage: Eukaryota > Metazoa > Chordata > Mammalia > Carnivora > Phocidae > Mirounga > Mirounga leonina. The sequence goes on along the minus strand of NW_023270855.1, from coordinate 29,526,126 downwards.
TAGTACAGCTAGTCTCCAAAGCATGAAGGAGAGAGTTACTCAGGAGGCAAGTATAGCATAGGCTGGAGCCAGACCAGGCTGGATGGGTAAGCCCAGGTAAAGTGATCCGAATTAGAACCTGGTGATCCGAGGTAGAAAACAGGCATCCCAAGAGAGCTATGGATAAAAAGCTGTGAGAGTTTAAGACAGACAACTCCCACTGGGGCAACTGGAAGAAGGAAACAGTGTTACGCCAGACCTTCAGGGTGCACAGAATTTAGCCACGTCCAGGCAGGGAGGAGAGCTCCCTGGAAGGGGCAAAGTTGGATGTGGCTTCTAATGCTTACTCAGCCAGTAACAGCGGGGCCAAACTGGAGCCTTCCAGAACCTCCTTCCCCTCAAGTAACAGGACACATGCCTTGCAGGTTGGAGAGAAATAAAAATAATGCTGATAAAATTCCCTTTACGTAGAAGATGCCAAATAATTGCAAGTCCTCATGGTAGAATATAAATTCTGTTGGGTTTCTGCTCCCCACTCTGAGTGAGAACATACAAGCAGAGACAACCACAATCCAAACCTTGTACATCATTCTCCCCACGATATTTTCAAGGAGGAAGTATGTGACTTCATCACCCCGAGATGTGATGGGTGCTTACAACACGCTAGGCATGGAGCGAGGCCCTGGACACGTGCTCATGGCAACACGACAACATGACTGTGGTCCTTCCAGTGTACTTGGGAGCAAACAAGGGAACAAGTAAACACATGATTTGCACATCTCCTAGGAAGGGAAGAAATAGGCAGTGAGTGAGCGGAGAAGAACAGAGGAAGAACGTCTAAGTTAATGAGGGGAGCGAGCGGAGACATAGGCTCTTTCCCAGGATAAGCCTCTTTGTAGGCCTCTTTGTTACTACCCGGTCTGTGTTATTGAACCCCTTCCTTGGCAAGAAAGACCTTTCTGAAATAAGCCCTACTAGGAGGAGGAGAAGGAACCAGCCACAAGAAGAGCGAGGTAGAGGAGGGGGAAGGAGGCCACTCCATGGGCTGAATATAGGGAACAGCATGTGCAGAATACCAGAAGTGGGAAAGCTCAAACGGAAAAAGAAATGAGCCACTATTTAAAAAAAAAAAAAAAAAAAACTCATGGGGAAATGAAAATCTCCCAAATCTCTCCTCTCTAGCAGACACTTTGGCATTTATTTTCCCAGAGGCTGGGATGTATAACACTGTCTTGCAAAGCTACTGATTTCCCACGATCTACCCAGAAGTGATGTGATGAGTACTTTAAGCTTAGAGCAGCCACTTCTGTGTTCTACAAAGCGCCTCTTGAGGGATGCAATTGCAAACATCAGTACATTCTTTTTCCAACACAATATTCCTTTGCAGTAGATAGTCACTGGTCTAATGTCAATTTTATAGATCTGAGAGAAAACCGTAGAGACCCCACGCATCTTCTTCAGATTAATCTTAGTTCTACAGTCAAATCCCACATTTCCTCTGGCTCGCTCAAGACAGCCAACTTTGCTCTGCCCTCCTCCCCAGAGAAAACCTGCAAATTTTATGATAGATGTATAACATATGAGAAATTTATAGGAGAGAAAAAGTCTGGCCGGGAGGACCCTTTTACTAGAAGCCATGCATTTTCATGAACCAGCCACAGTAGTCAGAGGGCTTTGGCTTCCCGCATTTCTTTTTCCGTGAACTCTGTGCCATGACTGAAGTTGGCTGGCACCTTCCAGTCACAACCCAACTGATGCTAACCCCATAACAACTTGATCAGTATGTGGGTTTGTGAGCGCAGACTTCACAAGATTCAAGATTGGAAGGGGTAATTCGAAAGGAAAATCTCTAAGAAAATCTGATCAAGGAAGCTGTTCTATTTGTTTTCTGGTGTTTCTTGAAGACAGCAGCAGAATAAAACCCCCTGTCGTTCCCATTTTGCCTTCGCTCCCAGAAGATTCAGTGTCTGTCCAAGCCAGTCCTCTCTCTAACCCTTGTAGCTCACACATTTTTCTATTTGTTACCTTGATTTTCTATTTCTAGTGACCACCTTATTCAATATACGGGGTTTAGGGTAAAATTATATTAATTCATTTTTGGAAAAGGACAGATAATAATGCTTCTTGCCCCAAATGTGACTATGTTTTAGGATTTGTGTTCTTCTCGGCTCAGAGCCCCAGAAATTAAAGCCAGCCTTCTTTCCATCTCACTGCTTGACCTCAGCCAACTTTCTTCCTAAAATCTATGTTGAGACATCCTTTTTTGGTGTGTGTACTACACTCTACAAATTGTTCCTACATTATGGGAATGCTGGAAAAAAAAGAACCAGATCATATCCTGAGTATTCTTCCTTCCTTCTTGGGGGGGGGGGGGGGGGGGGGTATTTTTTATTTCCCCAGGTTTACTGAGATATAATTGACATATAACACTGCATACAAGGGGTTGATTTGCTACACTTATATTTTGCTATAGGATTACCACCACAGCCTTAGCTAAAACTCCCATCAAGTCACGTAGGTATCACTGTGAGGGCGGGGGGGGGGGGGGGGGGGGGGGGGGGGAAACTGGAGAGGGGGGGGGGGGGGGGGGTTGGGTAGTGAGAACATTTAAAATCTATTTTCTTAGCAACTTTCAAGTATAACATACACTATTATTAACTATATTCACAATGCTGTGTATTAGATTCCCAAAGCTTATTCATCTTTTAAGTGGAAGCTTGTACCTTTTGACAAACATCTCCCCATACCTCCACTCTCCCCCCCCACCCCCCTCCCCGACCTCACTCAAGAGGGCTTTCTACACAAAATAACCCTACATCTCACCACTGCTGGGCTGTGTTTAACTTCTTTCTTCCGTGAATTGCTTGAGGCAGCCTCAGCCCCACCTCATCCTGAATACTCTATTTTTATTCTAAATATGAAATGTGGGGTGTAGGTAGGGTTATAGGGTTTTCTTCCTCCAAAATTGTTTCATGTAAGCCATATCCACTTGGAAGATTCTTGAAACTAAAGGATGAATTCAAGTAGACAATGAAAATGCTGGACAAGAAAATCTCATCTTTAACTTCAGAGGTTCGGTTTCTAAAGACTGTAAGGAAAAGGTGGGTCATGTATGGGAAGATTACTGGTCAGCATCTTTGGTTGTAAGCCACAGAAAACAACTCTAGCCAATTTATGTGGAAAATTAATTCATTGGACTGTTATGTGGGACCTAATAAAACAAGAAGAGCTGTAATACCAGGTTTGGAAGGGCAGGGATTCGGGCAACTCAGGATGTGTGTAAGTAGCAGGCTGATCCACAGTGTCCTTGGAATGAAGGTCCCATCAGTTACCTGTAATCTAATCCCGGTGTTCAAGGGTCACATTTAAAGAAGCCATCTCTATGACCTGGTTCCTGCTCCAAGTCTATCCCTTGGCCAGTGGATGTGGCATGGGAAGCCTTCTTCACAGTTACATTGGTCTGTGCTCAGTGGAAGAGGGCAGCTCCCTCAAAGCAAAAGCAGAATGCTGGTAACCAGAAGAAGGGAAAGGGGATGACGGTCAGGCAAAAACAAACAAATGAACCATCTTTATGCTTATGAGCTGTTCAACAGTGGCAGTGATTGGCACCAAGACATCCCCTAAACCTCCTCGTTCCATGAGCTGTGTAACACTTCACTCTATCGTCCCCCTCTCCTGACACGACAGCTAGGTCTCTGACTCCTGTGACTTCAGGAAGTGTGAGAGAAAGAGTGGTATCCTGGAAAGCTCGCACCCAAAAGTCTGTTAAGAGTCTCAAGTTCCTAAGACAAGCAACTACCTCCTTGTGGAAAAATATGGCCTACCCAATATAACTGTTAAACAGTCACATTTAAGTCAAGGATGTGTTGCTTCGGTGATTCCATCTGGAGACTTGGCTGGGAAACACAGGCTTTAAAAACATGGCAGCAGTATCTCTTTCTATAAATTTTTTTACTTTGATCAATTACCATGCCATTCAGTAGGAAAAATGGTATGTGGGTCAATGGCCTATAGCACCCACTGCCCAGGGATGCTTTTTGTTTTCTGTAGCATACCTTGGAAAACCCTTTTTTGGAGTCCCAAGCAGATTTGAGCTGGACCAACCAAATGGGTACTGTGGAGCTGTGGGGAAGAGGCTCTTTTTTTTAAGTACAAATAGATTAATTCTAGTGTCCAACTTGAGTTTTGTGGATGCTTCGCGTAGCTCCTGGGTACAAGAGGATTACCCACGCTGGTGCTGGTGCCGACCACCTATTTCAAGCAGCCTTCTCCTACGTTAAGTCCTATTATGTCACTCTCTCTTATTTCCTTCCTGGTGTTTACATAATCTGAAATTATTTCCCGACTCTTGGCTTATCCGTCATCTATCTTCCACCACCGGATAAAGATCTACCAGGGTGAACTTTGTCTTGTTTACAGTTCTTTCCCCACCAAAATGCCTGGCACACAGCCTTCAATAAATATTTGTTTTATAACTGAATCAGCACACAATGGAGTGCAAGTGTCTGCCTAGACTGAGCAGGGGAACCTTCTAACCCATGCGGAGGAGAAAGAGAGGATATCCGCCTTATAATTTTAGTATACCTACTATGTGCCAAGCTTTGTGCACACAGCGGTGAACAAAGCAGACAGTCTCTGCCCTTGTAGCACACACAGCACTTTACTGTTAAAGAATACTGCAGTCCTTGATGAGCACTGGGTGATGCATGGAGCTGTTGAATCACTATATTGTACACCTGAAACTAATATAGCGCTGGCTGTTAACTATACTGGAATTAAATAAAGAATACTGCAGTCCTACTTGCTTTGCGGACCAAGGATCTCAAAAGTATTTCAGTGATGATTCTAATAGTAGTAACTAGTAGGAAGAGTAAATAGCTGTAATTTATCGAACATTTACAATGTGCCTGGCACTTTACACATATGATCTCATTTAAATCCTTCTAACAACCAACTTAATGCTAAAGACGAGGCAGCTTGGTCTCCGAATGTGAAGTGGAAGCACCCTCAGTCCCACAGCTGGTGAGTGTGGCCATCAGCTGGTCTACGTGACTCCGAAGCCTCCAATACTCATCTACATAGCCTGCCTCACTCACAAACAGGCAGGCTTCAGCAGCCAGGCAGATGCGGACAGACTAGGGGAGGAATCTCTGCCCTAAGATAGTTCTAGCCCCAGCAGACCACTCCACTGAACCACGCAGGCAATTCCGAATGCCAGGCAGTCACTCCCTCGTAAGGTGCCTCAGCTTCCGCTGATCACAACGGCCGCCATTCACCTGAATGCCTGCAACAGAATCAGGTGTTTGACTTGCCCCACTGCATTGACTCCTAACAGCCCACTTTGCAGAGAAGAAATCTGAGGCTTAGAGAGGGCAAGCCTCCAGCCCAGAGTCCCACAGCTGCTCAGAAGCAGACCTGGGTTTCAAAGTCACACCTACCGATATTAAACCATACCGTATCTCCCAACCCCATACCGAACACCACCTACTTGCATCAAGTCACGGTTCTTTAACTTCTGGGCTTTCGCTTAGGCAGCCGGAGACGGCTCTTCCTCCGCTCCTCCAAAGCTAGCACCTCCTGGTCTTTGAAGGCTCACATCAGGCATCCCTTCCCCTACAGTGGCATCTCAGACTTCCCTTTCTTCTGCCCAGTACCAGTCAGAAGTCTTAGGGAGAGAGCAGAGACTCTGTATTAGAGCAACTAGCCATGAAGTCCATGTGTGCTTTGGGCTTCAGTCACACCAGGTTCCAAGGAGGTCTTTAGGGCGGGCTCCTAATTCCTCTCCCTCTCCGCCTTTACTACTCTCAGTACCGGACGGTCTCTGTTAACATCGTAGCAAATACGCCTACACCACACCCCCAAACTGACGACCAACCTTCCAAGAAATCCATTGGAAAGGCTTCCGCTTTGGCCAAAGTCCTGAGTGGGACTTTTATTGGCCCTATTTGGGTCAGGTGCCCTAGTCCTGAGCCACTCACTGCGGCCAGGAAGATGCTGTGCTCTGATTGGCCGGGCCTGGGTCACATGCCCCCCGGGGGGGGACGGACTAGCCCCCACCTTAACCATATGGACTGAGAATGGGGGAGGGGTGACGTCTCCAAAGGAAATGTTGGATGTTGTTACCAGACGGGGAAATGATGATCAGCAGGCAAAAATAACAGATGTCCACTACACACCCAAACCCAGGCTGGATTGAATGCCCAATTTCATGTTCATAACCAAGTTTCGTATGGGGATTTTGTTGTCTGTGATTTTTCTCCTCTAATAAACTGTGAACTCTGGGACAGAGGCTCTGCCCTTCTCCTGGTACCCAGAGTTGGACACATTGGAGGTATTCACGTCACATCTGTGGAATGAATGACCAAATGTATTCATTGATTTATGAAAAGCTGATGGTGTTATTTCTTCTATCAAAGACAGCATCATGGTGAGGTGGAAAGAACGCAGATGCTAAACAGTGTTTCTTAAAATGTAGTCTGGGTAAACCAACTGCTTCAGGTTAAAATAGAGAGTCCCGGCCACAGAGCAGATCTATTGACTCAGCATCTCAGTAAATGAGGTTCAGGTGCATTTTCAGCAAAAACTTGTGATTCTTGTGCACGTTCCTGTTACAACCATGGCAGCATGGTCAGACAGAATCGCCTCAGTGAGTCCGCACACCATTGTGTCCCACCGTGTGAACTAAGGGGAGTCATACCTCCTCAGCAACTTCCTTTACTCCTCTTTAAGATGGGGCTAAGAAAACCTACCTAATACATATGTAATGAATCGACAAGGCAACGCAGTTAAAGTTTCTGTATAAAGTGCTGTATTCCAGTTTCACTACTTGAGTTTTTGTAATCATAATCACTAACTTCTGGAATACTCACTATGTATGTGCCAGGTGCTGTTCTACGTTCTAGTTATACGTGTTAACTCATGTTAGCCTCACATCTACCTTGTGAGGTAGGTTCTCTCTTTCTCTCGCTCTCTCTTTTTTGAGGTATAATTGACATCCAACGTTGTATTTGTTTCAGATGTGAGAGGTACACCTACTATTCCTATTTTGCAGATGAGTAAACAGAAACAAAGTCATTTTTCCTGAAAAAATGGCTGAGCTAGCTAGGATTTGAACTCAGCTGCTTGGATACCAGACCCTGCTGACTCCATTTTCTGCTTATAGATAATATATTATCATTCCCTAGGCATGCACCACCACCACGCACTTTGGGGTGGGGGGTGGCAAAATGAGGACAATGAAACTCTTGGAGGAAAAGGAGTTCCAAATATGGCCTCGGACTGAAAAACATTGAAGAGAGAAGACAAACAATGACAATGGTGTGTCAGGTCATGCCTTGGTGAAGAACTAATTATTTCAGTCTCTGCTTCATCTGCAATAGAAAAGTCTCGTTTCCTCCCCTTGCCTGAAATGCACCTTTCTAGATTTTATAACACCTCTGCGCTTTGAAAACCAGAACTAGTCTTTAATCTTAGATGACTGTTTTTATTTTTATTTTGAATTGGTATACTTCTTCTTCCTCATTCTTTACTTCTAGACATCAATATATTTTTTTCCATGAAGCATGAGCAAAGCCTGAAGTGCAAGCCAAGCCCTCAGAAATGTGATAGCTGTTACCAAGGATCTGAGAGTAAGAATACAAAACCTAGAATCAAGATTTAAATGCTGCACTCTAGTATCTGAGATGGCACTGGTCCCACGTCAAAGATGGAATAAATAAGGCATTAAAAAACACACACACACACAAAATTTGTTCTGTGCTCCTTAGCTTTTTCATGGACTGAACTGAAAAGCCCATCTCACTGCTAGATTCTGTTTACCTGGCTCTGGACACTGGGTGTAAAGGAACATCCAAACACTTGTGCTGTTAGGAAGCCTGGACACTTATGTTTAATTAAGATGTAATGTATGTCTCATATAGACACATACCATTGACCTACTTTGTTCAAAAAAGGAAACATTAAAATGAAGTGGTTTCTTAAAGCCAGATGAACCACTATGAGAAACAGTTCTAAAACTTCTTAACCAGTTCCATAAAGCCCTGTGTGATCAGTGTCTTCATCTCCTCGCCCCCTCTGCACTCTGCAAAATTAGGAAGGCAGTCACCTGGTGGGGAGGGTTTCCAATGGTCACCAGGAGGGAGCGCGGAAGCACTGAATGTGAACGGGTGACATATGGTGCTCCTGGGGGGCCCGATGACTCTAGAAGAGAGCGAAGTAGTTTGGTGAATGCCAGGGACTAATTACCAGATTACCAGAACTTTGAGGGAACCATTAAAGGCTAGCCCGATTCTGACCTGAGTGAAAAATTTCACTCAGGAGAGAAACATCCAGAGGGCAGGGGGATGGGCATGGAGAGCTTCAGATCAGCATCTTCAAAGCCTGGGAGCCGGTGGCTGGAGTTTGCTCTGCGGTGGAGAGCCCACCTTTCTGCCTATTTCCTAGCTCTTGGCCCGTCGAGTTCTGTGTCCAGTGTCCAACAAGGGGCCTGGCCACAGCTCCCTTTTCTTGGGCTATGTACTTTCAACCAGTTTTGAGCAGCCCCATTTCAGATTGGCCTTTTTATGTTTGATATAAAGAATAGTTGTTGGCCAATTTCATCTTTTCATCGCTGTTCTCTAGGCCTGAATCCAAGCAGTTTGTCAGATGCTCATTAACTCCCCCTTTGGCTCTTTCTAGTGTGTCTCCTAAGCTCATTGTGCCAAGAACTAACGCTTTCTTTTACACGATTCTCTTTCTCTGCTCCATCAGGGAGACAAATTACTTTCCAAAAGGGATCGCCAGGGATGGTTTAATGAGAATTTCTTTGGGGCTAGGCATGGAACGCAATATAGTTAACATTCGGTGGACTTAATTGGACTTTTCTTTTCTGCCTCTTTTTAAAAAAATCTGAAGCTATCCTGTTAATCTCTCATTTGTAATCAATTGTGTTGACTAAACAAAAGTCTAGGTCGTCTTTTCTTCCTGTCCCAGACAATCCTTTGTTGCCTCTAAATGCCTCATTCTTGAGTGATCCTGGTCGTAGATGGGCCCGATTGTTGACAGTTCATTATTGCGCTTTTGTCCATTTAATCTTTCTTGCTGTGTTTTGCATGTGCATGCCTTAATGAGCTCCGTTGGCAATTAACATGTTTCTAGGAGCAAACTGGTTGCTCAGACGTTTGAGAGGGAAGTGCAGGGAAAAGGGCAACGCAGCTGCCTTGAGGTTGTTTATTTCCCAGCGTTTTCTCAAGACTCCTGTCCTCTCTTTAGCAGCCCCCCACCCTGACTCCCATCCCCCCTCGTCCTCCCCCAGCCCCTTCACCACCAGCACACCTGGATGTCTTGGTGCTATAACTCTCACCCCGAGCTCAGGCAGCCTTCTATCCTCTTGGGAGCCAAACAGCAAAATGGGGACCACATAGATCCACTTCTGCAGCCAAGGCAAGGACGAGTACAGTACCCCCCAAAATGTGTCTGGATGCTGGCAACTTCCCTGTGTCACTCTTTGCAGAGAGGAACCTCTAACCCGCCTAAGGCAATAGGACTGTACAATCTGTTATGTACAAGGCTGTGGCTTTGGAAGAAGGAGGGTTTTTTTTTTTTTTTTTTTTTTTGAGTCTTGCTGGCAAGATTGCTGAAGTGTGAGCAGTCATGGACAGAACAAACATCTTGAAGGGGAAAAGATAATTGGAGTCTTTTTTGTGTCTGTGACAGGATTCCCCTCCCCCGCAATTTGATTTTTTTTTAAATATTTTTTAAGGGCGGCCTCTTCAATTTAATCAAGGTTAGAAGATTAATATGCAGCTGCTGACTACCTTGTTTAAGTCATTTATTAATATTGCAAACTACAAGTCATGCAAACGGTTTAATATTAAGAGGGGGGAAAATCTGAAAACGGAGCCCTTTCACCCATCAATTCCGATGCATGGTGAATAGCTAAGAAGGATCCCAGTTGAGATGGTTACTGAAAGGCTTAGTGTTGGCTTCAGAACCTTCGAGGGCTGTGAAAGGTGTTTAGTCACTCAGGCAAAAGGTTCCTTTTCTCTTGGTACTCCCCTTTGCAGGTGAAGGAATCCTTTCTTGAATCCCACACCTGAGGCAGGACATCATAAACCGGGAGGAGTGACTTCAAACCTGTGGAAAGCAGAGCTAAGCCCTGTAGATACAGGAGAACTCTCTGTTTATCTGCAATTACCGCCAGATGTGAAATAACACCTCCTCAGGTGAGAGCGATTGACGGGAGCTGGTGTGAAGGTTAAGTAACAGCCAGGTTATGCGGAAAACAACCTCAAGGAGGTTGGAGCATGCCAGACACTCTGCTCAGGTGAACCTCAGAGTCACAGTTACTGCAGAGATGAGCAGTCCAGGAGAGAAATGTCTCGTGCTCCACCCATTGCTTGAATTTCATTTGCTGCCTTGTTTGCAAGCGCGCCATCTTCAGAACTGTCACCTGGAAACAAATTTCTCCAGTTTTATGAGATGGGTGACACTTGTAGTCTTTCTCCTGTGAAAACTTAGTACAGAAGAATTTCTCAAAGTTTTCTCCCTTGAAGGTTAGAAAGTGATTTCCCTGGATGGGGGTGCCCCATCTTTTTTTTTTTTTTTTTTTGTAATCTTTTCTTCTTAAAGGGAAAGAAGAGAACTTGATCACGATTTCCACATGCAGGCCAACTTTTTAACCCAATTCTCTTAAGTGGATGATTTGCATGAAATTTTGTGGTGTCTGCCCCTTGCCCAAAGTTCTGAAACTATTTAAAAAGAAGGTGGGCTTGTCCTGACCATTATCTTGTCTCCAAGAAGTGAATCTGCAAAGCATCTTTTCAGGAATGAAAGAAGGAAAGGACTTCAGTTAAGAGGACTGTCACAGGGCCCCGCGATCTCCCAGAAATGGGGGAGGGTGTGCGTGTGTGTGTGTGTGTGTGTGTGTAAGGAGGGTCAAATAAAACCTGGTATGAGCACAGGGGGGAAAGCTGACTCCTCAAACCAGCCCGCAATCCCCCTGGGGATAGATGTCTGGGAAAAGCAAGGCGATATTTCCATATCCTTGGCCGCCAAGTCCTCCTCGCCCATCCTGGGGTTTCCTGGGGTTTGTGGCATCCATGGAGATTTCGGAGTTAAATCTGCATATCCCTCTGGGTCCCAATCTCCCCTCAGCGAACTGCAGCCAGAACGAGCTAACATTTAAATTCCTCCTCGCTTCCTCGTTCCCCCTCCCCTCACTGCGTCTTCCCAGACTTGAGGGGGGGGGGGGATTGCAAAAACGAGGACGCTCTCCTTTCAGGAAATGGAATTCTAATGTACACGTTCCTATTTCTGAATCGGAGGTACTAAAAATACTCCCGCGACAGCCTGAGGAAGCTGTCGCCGTCCTCTGTGCAAACAAAATCGACAATTCTCCTTCCCTGCGCAATGGGTCGGCAAATTGGGCGGGGGCCGGGACCCAACCTTTGGCTGTAACCTGGTCAGAGCTTCCACGCAGCAGCCGAACGTCTTCCTGCGGGTCCCAACCTGGAGATTCATTCCCCCACCCACGAGAACTGAAGGCCGTTTGGGTTTCCTAAAAGCCTCCCGGATTTCGAATCCCAGCCCTACCCAGTCCTGTGACCTTAGGCATATCATTTGGCTTATCTCTGCCTCAATTTCTTTGTCCGTCCGTAAATCATCCGCCGCTTGAGGATTGTTGCGAACATTCGAAAGCACGTGTGGCGAGTGCCTGGAATGGAGGCAAGCGCTCGGGAAATGGGAGCTTTTATGATCGTGGAAGCCCCCTGGAGCGAGCAGCACTGAGCTCCTACTGTATACCGGGTGTTGGGATAACCCGCGCTCAAGTCACTTTCAAAGTTACGGGGGAGTTTCCTTTTGCATTAACTATCTTTCCCTCCAAATAACCTCCACTTGCCGTGGAAATCCGCGTGGGATCGGCGCCCAGCTGCCGCCGCCCGAGCCCTTGCAATGGCAAGGCTGCGTGGAGCGCGCTCCCCGGCCCGGCGCCGCATTTCCTCCCCACGCCCGGGAACATTGTTCCAGAAGACGTGGGCTGAATCGCGGCGCGAATATTAAGAGTGTGTGTGTGTGTGTGTGTGTGTGCGTGTGTGGAGTGGGGGGAGGTCCGGCGCGCCGAGCCAGTAATCTGAGCTCTTGATTATCCAGATTCGGATCAAACGGGGCGGCGGCGGCCGACCCCCTCCTGGGAATGATTAGATGATTAATGTAATGCTGTTTGAAGGGTCTCTGTTTTCTCTCTTAATTTGGGTCATTACTTAGGAAGCAAGCGTGAGATCATTTCATCAGCGTGCTCGGCGGCGGAGATAGCTATTCAGAAAATGGGCTAACTGCGCGGTAATCAGGGCGCGGGAGGCGGCGGCGGCGAGCTCCCGGAGTCCGGGTGCGCCCTCCCGCGGCAGGGCGCACAGCACCCGGAGGCTGGCCCCAGATCAACAGCAGCGGCCAGGGAGCCCCAGAGCTCCGGCTGGGCTGGGGACCCTTGGCCGCCAGCTCCTGTCTCCCGGAAAAACTGGGAGGAAGAGTCTCCCCGCCCCCACCTCAGAGGTCGCCCAGAAAAGGGAACATGCCCAGAAGCTCCCCGGCGGGGCACTGCCCTGGCCGTTTGCCCTCGCGCGGCAAGGCAATTTACTGAAAGATGCACCTACACCAGCTCTCCTACACCCAGCCACTTTTAACCCCTCCTTTTGTTTTTTTAATTTTCTCACCCAAATAAGGCAACACCCAGAATCCCAAGCGTCGGAAGTCACCAGAGAAAAACTTGGCACCACGTGTAGGCCGAAGTAGACCTTTGCTCCCTCGCTCCCGGTGTGTATGGGGGTGGGGTGGGGGGCTCTTAACATGCAAGCGCCGCAGGAACCCCGGCTTGGCTTCACCCTGGTCCCAGCACCCCAAAGGAAGTCGCATTTGGGCAGGGAAATGCTGTAAGCGCCTATTTCCTTCTCATTCTTTGGGGTTGCCGATCTGACCCGGCGGCGGGGGGGGGGAGGGGGGAAAGAAAACGAGCACGAGTGATTCTGTTTATTGTGTTAGACATGTATATATTCCGAGTTCGCTTGTACAGGAGGATTTACATGGCTGTATAAAGATGGCTGGGGGCGCCGCGCTCTTCCGGGGCGTTCACGTGACAGGCTGGGGTGAAAACCCGCCGCCCGAGGAGAAGCGGAGGCCTGGAAGGAAATGCGTTTCAGCGCACTGGGTTTAAATGTTTCCCGAATACACAAAGGTGGGAGCCACGCGTTTGCTGCCAGTCATCGAGGAAACGTTTAGCTTTCCAAAAAATATGCTGGTTTCGATAAATAGATTTTAGCCTCTCTGCTATAGTTTTTTTTTTTTTTAATTTTCTTTTAATTTTAGAAATAAGTTTATACGTGTGATCTGTTTTCGGGCTGGATGGGGCTGGAAGGGAGGGCGAGGCAGTAGCTCTCAGCTCTGCACTGTCCGAGTCAGGTCCTTTGTAGAGGGCGCAGTAGGCCCCACGCTGTCGTGGAGTTTGCGCACGTGTTTCTTTAAGTCAAAGTTTCTGCAAAACCCTTTGCCGCAAGTGGCGCACGTGAAAGGCTTCTTGTCGTTGTGGGTGTGCATGTGGAAGGTCAGGTTGTAGACCTGGTGGAAGGCCTTGTTGCAGATGGTGCATTTGTACTGCTTCTCGCCGCTGTGGGTCAGCTTGTGGTTCTTGTAGTTCCCTACGGGAGACCAAAAACAAAAAAGGAGGGCGGGGGGAATGAAGTAGGATGCCCCCTCCACCCCCCGAGCGTCCCGGGGTTGGCTCAGGTGCCCGCGCAAAGAAGGCGACGCTTGGCTAGGCGGGCGCGACCTCTCCGAGTGAAGAAGTTGTCAAACTTCGTCTGCGTCAAGCCGAAGGCTCTCACGGCAGGATGGAGGGCCGAGTCCCCGCGTCGCCGCCCCGCGCCCCTGCCCCGCCCGGTGCACAGGCCCGCGCAGCGTCCCTCCCGCTGTGCTGGGCTGGCCGGGAAACTTTTGCACAACCCAGAGACGCACCGGGTCCTCCTCCCGGCGGCTGCCTCGCTGGAAGAAATTCGCACGAACCCGGCCTTCGTCCCTCAGTTTCTGTTTATCTTCTCATTTTAAAAGTTACTCCCTCTGGTCCCCCCAGCTACCACCTGGAGATCCAAAAGTGCCTTGGAAAACCCAAGCCGGGCGCGCGGGGCCTGGAGGTGTTGGGGACAGGAGTGGTTTCCCCCACTCTTGTTATTCCCAGGAGGTGGAGTTTGCCTCGATTTTTTTTTTTTTTTTTTTTTTTCATCTGAAAGGGGTGTCCCGGCTACAAAGACAAGCTTTTTCTATAGGGCAATAGCCTCTCTTTCTCCTACTTCCTTTCCCTCGGCCCCTTTCTTCCTTCCCACCTCCCAAACTCGGAGTCTCCCCGTGCAACCAGCCTGACTCCAGCGAGGTCTACTAACCCGGCCCGGGGAGCTCCCACCCAAACCCGTCACAACCCGATTCCAAAGAAATGCTGCGCCCGAGCTTGCAGCTCTCACGCTCCCTCTCTGCGGATCCTTCTTTGCCTTCCCGCTCGCAGCGACCCGCCGAGTCCCGAGGTGAGAGGTGAGGAGAGGGCCTCGCCCCGCACATTACCTTTTTGGTGAAAGCCTTTGCCGCAAAATTCGCAGACGAAGGGCTTGTAGCCCGCGTGGATGCGGATGTGCGTGTTGAGCGTGGAACTGCGGTTGAAGGCTTTGCCGCACTGGTTGCATTTATGCGGCTTTTCCTGCGGAAAGGGGCGCGCGCACAGTAAGGCCAAGGCCCCGGCCAGGAGAGGCCACCTCAGGGGCCCCTTGAAGGGGTACCTTGAAGGGATACGGGGCCCCCGGGAGGGGTAAGGGGAACCCTTGCCACCGTCGCTCAGGCGCGGGGTGTTGCGCGCGGGCCGACCTGGACCCGGGGGCCACGTACCTGGGTGTGGATAATTTTGTGTCTGCAGAGCGTGCTGGCCTGGCGGAAGCCTTTGCCGCAGACTTTGCACACGAACGGTCTGGCTCCGGTGTGGACCGGCATGTGGCGGGTGAGGTTATAGTGCGCATTAAACACCTATGGAAGGACACGAGGGGGCCTTGTGGTGTGTCCGGCCGAGCGAGGCTAGAATCAAACTGGGGAGGCCATAGCCTACACCCCCCAACCAATACTCCCTTCAGAAACCAGAGCCCTTTTCATTTCGCAAAGCGCTTCCCAACCCACTGCGCACTCCAGTCCCGTGTGGCCGCTGACAACGACATCCCCATTTTACAGAACGGGAAGCTGAGGCCTAACTAGGCCCCCAGTGTGAGTAGTAGGTAGCTACTGGGGAGCTCCTGAACTTGAGAAAAGGGCGGTCCAGGCTGCCTCAGGGAAGCAGCTGTCCCTGCTCATCCCTCCCAGCCCCGCGGACCCGGGGCCTCACCTTGCCGCACACCTCGCAGGTGAAGTTTTTGGGCTTGCCGTCCGCAGAGCCCCCGGGCAGCTTGCTGTGGCCCTTGACGCCACCGCGCTCGGCGGTCAGAGCCGAGTTCTCCTTCAGCACCTGCTCCAGCGGCGCGGGCAAGCGCTCCTTATGGGCGTAGGGGGCCGGATGGGGGAACTTGTCCGCGGCCAGGCCGGCCAACTTGGCGTTCTCCAGCAAAAAGAGCTTGGGGTGCGCAGCCAGGGCGGCGGGGGCCTGGGCATTGAGGAGGCCGGATGGGAAGAGGTGGCCTCCGAGGAGCTCAGACGGCGGGTACGCGGCAGAGTCCAGGTAGTTGAAGTAGTAGAGCGAGCCGCTGGCCGGCAGCCCCACCGCCTGGTTGATGACCTGCGGCTTGATGACCCTGCCCGCCGGCAGCGCAGACGGCGCCAGGCCCAGATCGGCCTTGCAGCACACGCCACAGTTGGTTTTGCACAAGCCGCTGGCGCCGCACACCGGGGCCCCCCCGCCACCGCCGCCGCCGCCGCCGCCGCCGCCGCCTCCTCCTCCTCCACCGCCGCCCGCCCGGAGGCTGCTTTTCCAGAGCTCGGAGTAACTGAGCAGCGTCTTGGACGGCACCTCGTAGCCTAGGGGCTGGAGGGGGATCATACAGGGCAGCGGCGAGCAGAGGTTGAGCAATTTCTTGCCCTGGCCGCCGTCTGCCTCCAGCGTCCCCGGCCGGGGCTCAAAGGGCGCACGGGGCTCCGACGTCTTAGCCATGATGCGCTCGATGGAGAAGGCTAGCGTCTTGGAAGTGGCCGGCGACGCTCCAGCGCGCGGGCAGGCCGGGGGCACCATGGTCTCCAGGGAAGCCGAGCTGGCCATGGCGCGCTGAGCCGAGCCTTGCCGTGCCGGACTGGGCCAGGGCGCAGCCTCTCTCCTCTAAGTCTGCATTCCGGAAAAGACAGGGAGGGAAACCGCAATTTAATAAACACCTTGTCGGGTCCAGGTCACCCATTTGCATTCAAATGAACAGGGGCAGAACAAAGTGCACCCAAGGGTACCAAATTACCGCCCATTAACCCGGCGCGCAAAGGAACCCACCAGCCCCTGCCCTGAGACTTTGAAAGGGGGAAGAAGGGGGAGGGTTTACAAAGGAAAAGGAGAGAGAGAAAAAAAGAAAGAAAGAAAAGAGCCTCAAATTAACCCCCCCTGAGCCGTTCCCTGGACCCTGGCCTCCGCCACGCGTGCGGGGAGCTGGACAGTGAAGGGGCAAAGTTAAAGAGGACCAGGAGAGCCACCTCGCATTTACCTCTTTCCCCCACCGCCAAGGAGATGCGTTCCGAGCCATGCAGCGTGTCTCCTCTGTCACATTTTGATGGCAAACATCTTCCCCTCCGCGTGAGATCACTGTCTTTTACATTCAGCTGACATCACATGAAGTCACTTGAAGTGGAATGACATGGGCGGCGGCGCGGCTCCCGTAGCGGCCCCTGTGTTCCCCCGCGCCTGCCGGCCGCCGCCGCCACCGCCCCTCAAACTTTAAAAGGAGGCAACTGGCGCCCGCGCTCCCCTCGGGAAAGTGCGAGCGGTTCGCGAATCGGGAAGGAGGGAAGAGACGGGAGGGGGAGGGGGAGGAATCGTGATGGTTTTGCCGGTGGAAAGAAGGTGGGGGGAGCCCAAACCCAGGCAGAGTTCCGTGCGTGATTCACAACTTTGGGGGCCTATAGGTTTGAGGGACGCGGGGAGGGCAGAGGGTCCTGCACGCGCCGCCCCAAAGGGCCCCTGGGTGTCCGTCTAGTCGCTGAACTATCCCTTAGCCCTCTGCAGCCGAGCTGGGCATCGTGCTAATAAACTGCCATTTAGCCACGGAGCCGGCGCCAGCCCCGAACACGCGCAAATGATAATTACCTCATTAGGATGTGGCGCATGGACGCGGGCGCCGCGTTTGGAGGGGGGAACTTGTTAATGGGGAAATATTAATTTATGCAAAAACAACGAGCTCGCCTTGGCTGGCGTCGGGGGTCGGGAGAGAGCTCCTGCCGCCTAAGGACGACCCCGTAGCGTCCAGAAGAGCAAGGCCGCGCGCCCAGATCCCGGGGGCCTCGGCGCCCGGCGGGTGCGCCTCCCCCTCTGGCCGACTCCCCGCCTGCGGCTGGGGGAGACTGCACAGCAAGCTGGAGGACTGTTTGAGATCCTAATCGATCAGAATCGCTGATTTGTGATCGGGTTTCTGAGGCAAAGCCGGGCTCCGCGGCTGGTTTAGGGCTGCGTGCGGGGAGGATTCGGAGGGCAGCTCTCCCGGCTGATGGGTACTTACTGTTTGTATAATTGAGAAGGTCCAATCTCCACCTGTTTAAGGAGCAGATTGAAACAGCAGAACCTCCCCTGGATCCTATTAAAACGTTTTTCCTCCTAAGGCCATTCAGTCGAACCAATTTTCCGAAGTGATTCATAGAGCTGAATTCTGCCAAGGCAGCTCTTTCACTTTTAGCCACTAAAGCACCGCGTGGAACCGGGTTTTGTGTTTTTCTAAAATAAAGAGAAGGATTATCAGAGGGGAAAGGGAGGGGGCTTGAAGAGGGGCGGGCAGAGACTTAGTGTGGCCAGAGGTACAAGCAGAGGGAAGAAAAGGGCCTTTTCTAGACAGGCCCCAAGTAAGTTCGGAGGAATTCAGCGTTTTGTGCCTGGCGCACAAAAGCAGCGCGCTCCACGCTCGGTTTGGAGGGGCTGAATTCATCTGTTTGCAGACCATTCCACCTGCGTATCACAACAAACTGCTCAAAGACGCTCCAGCACTTTCAACAGGCCGGGCGCTCTTGGCGACAACAAAAGTGGTAGAGGCTGAGGGTTCTTGTGGGGGTGGGTGGGGGGACGGCCAGCAGAGAGAGAGCGAGAGAATTAGGTTTAGGGAGGAGGAAGGGGGGTGCAGGGGTTTTTAAAAACTTTTGGACGGTTTTGTTTGCGCGACAATTATATCTTGCCAGCCGGCTTTTGCAAGACCACGAGCTTTGTAGCCGCAACCACAGTTTAAGAGGATTACGGTGGGTATAATATGAGCAAACAGGGTTGAGGGTTTGATAGTGAATTTTATCTCCAAAGATACACGATCTTGTGGACCCCGAGAAAATGCTACTGGAAGCAAACCCTTTCCTTCTTCACTCAGGAACAGGTCTTGAGGAACTGAGTATCCTGCCCGAGGCCTCTCAGCTGCAAAACATCCCAGAAAACCATCAGGGAGAGAATGGGAAAGGTCTAGTTGTAACTGAAGGCAAAACGCTCCTTTTCCCTTCAGAACTTCTCTCTACTACCCACTCCCCCGCTGCCGTGCAATTTCAGACCCGATATTGACCTGGCAGGTGAGGGAAAGGAAAAGTGTACTTGGAAAGCAAGGGGAGGGAACAAAGAGATGTCTCCGAGGGAAAGTGGCCTGGAGGGTGACATCCGTGGGTTGATTTTCTCACCCTGCCAAGCTGGGAAACTGCCTCTACTGCCCCAAAATTCAGCAGGCATGAGTCTGTCCCCCTAAAACCCTTCTCCCCCAACTTCCAGATTTCGAAGCTAGAAAGCTTGCTCGTCTGAAAAAAAATATTTCCATATACAGCCCATTGAGTTTAGATGTTCAGAGAAGTGGAATTCCAGACCCAGTGTACCCCCATCCCCATGTTAATGTGAAAACAACACAGAGGAACCCCCCCCCCCACACACCACAGCCACCAAGCATGAAACAAACCAACAACTCACCCCGACATTGAAATAGTATCAATACACCCGCAGGGGCTCAAAACCCGAATTTCTATCCCGACTTTCCTGCGTGTCTCGTTCAGTCACCGGCACTGCACCCCAACCCCCTTTCCAAATTGGGTAATTGTTGATCTCAGCAGCACGAAAGATCTGCTGGTTTGAAAGCTCCATCAAGCTGAAAGGCTTCCAGAGGCTTTCCGTGAACCTGTCTGGCCATCCCTAGCGCTTTTTTTAACTGCATAAGCCGTCCCGCTCTCCCCCGCATCACAAAGGAGTGCTACCTCCACAGAAAGAAAACATTTGGGTAAAAACAAGTTGCCCCTAATGTGCCTCTCTTTCCAAATGTTGGGTGAATACACTGGCTTTTATAAAAGTATTTAATTAGCTTCCACAAACTTCTCCTTCCCTTGCCCGCAGATTATATTGAAGTGGAGGGTTGGAGACTATTTTACACCTTGCCACTCACATGTTAATTAATCTCTATCTAACCCTAATTGCAGTTTATTCAAGCACCGCTCAACAGCTCACCCACACAATAAACACTGATCCTACTTTTATACATATTACTTCACGTTAACACATTGAGTAATTAACTCCAGTACCAACTAATAGTGCAAACAAATATTTTCTGTAAACGAGATGATTTCAGGCAGAATAAAAGAGGACTAGGGAAACGTGGCGCTTGGTGGAGGGAGTGCTGAGATTTCCATTCGCTGCCCCCCAACCCTTCAAATTCATTCTCATTTGCAGCATTTCTTTTTTTTTGAGGCTGAAATGTTAACAAAACAAAACAAAACAAAGAGGGACAGCCATAGGAATGAAAATTTGACAATTTTATGAAGTTGATGGCAGAGTTCTGCAAGATGAGGGGTCACTTTTTTTCTACCTACACATTTTCAGTGAAGGGGGGGTCCAAAATAACGCCACGTGAAGGGCAGCAGGAGGCTCCAGGGATAAGTAGATGTTTCCGGGATGTGAATCCTTCTACGTTACATAAAGGTTTCCAAAGCTTCCCGCGCTAAAGGAAGCCCTGTCCTTCAAAGCAATAGTTAGAAGCGGACCAAGACTGTGGTGATAAATGAGAGGTCCCATCTGTCTCCCCAGTCCAGACTGGTACAAAAGCTCCACTTTGGAGGTGCAGGTGCCTTGGGTGGGCAACCCGACCAAGCAAGCCACCTCACGCGGAGGCACGCGGTCTTGGCCTAGGCGAGGCCCACTAGGCCTCAGCGCGCGCTCCGCCCCAGGGGCCGCATTTCGAGCTGCCCTCCTGCACGCAGGCCCCTGGCGGCCGGTCAGCCTCACCTGGACGGTGCGGACGGCGGCCCACTACTCTTGGCCTGCCAGGCCTGGACCCACCGTGGGGGTCTTCCTCCGCCCTGAGGCCTCAGCCCCGGGCCCCTCTCGTTCCGGCGCCTCGGCCGAGAAAGCCAGACGCTCTGCCCTGGGCCCACTGGGCCCACGCGTGGTCCTCAACACCTCGGCCCGGGTAGGGAATCACGGCCGGAGTTAAGCCTGACGCCCCTCGGCGGCCTGTGCTCGTCCCACGCTGCAGAGCGGGGTGCCACGGCCGGGCGCTTCTGCGGCTCCGCTGGGCCTGACCGACGCCGCGACCTCGGGGATCCGCGGCCGTGGGACGCCGCGCCCGTGCCAAGCCGCTCGCACACCACTGACTGGGGATCCAGGCTCAACCCCAAGGCCTGGAGCGCAATGTTTTAATTGAAATCGCAGGTTTAAGCCCAGCTGGCGGCTGTCTATTGGTTTTGCAAGGGCTTCTCTTGTGGGAAGCATATTAAATATGACTGGCGCTGCTAGAGGCTCCCCTCTCCTTCTGCCCCCTCCCTCTGGCCTTTCTGTGGTCACTAACCCGAACACTGGAATGATGACTTTTGTTTCTATTTTTTGTTGTTGTTTAATGCCAGAAGTCGCCCTCACGTTGGGACAAATTACTTAGCAGACGCCTTCCCGGGGTGGAGACAACGTCAGAGGAAAATCCCTCTCTGGAGCAAAAGCTCACACTTCGCACCACCGCCGGCCTCCCGGGGGAGAAAGGCGAGCGTTTCCACGGCAGGAGAGGTGTCGCGCTTCGGGCTCTGGTCGCTTGCATCCGTTGGTTCTAGATGACAAGACGCACTACTATTTTAAACATTATTATGATTTTCTCACCTGAGTCTTAGGTTGCAGTACTTGATACAGCCTCCCGCCATCTCCCCAGGCAGCTGAGCAGCTCGGGGGCCCACGGAGGGCTCGAGGCTGCTGGGCTTGGGCAAACCCCCACCGGGCAGATTCGATGTTTTCTCCCCGCTCCTCCGTAACTTGTTGGGAAAACAAAACAAAAACCCCAAATCAAACTTCACGGTTGAAGCACCCTCCCTCCCTCCGTCCCTTTCTTACTTCTTTCTAAAGGGATATTTAGGATCTGATTTACATGGTGCCACGCTTAACCGCTGAAAATAGATTAACTTCTGAAGAGAAATTTTTCTGCGATCCTCTTTTTTTTCCCACCCCCCCAGGAAGCATTTTATTGAAAACATTCGGACCCGCTTGCCAGGAGCGGGCTTGTCCCAGGCTCAGGGGCCTCCGCCTTCGGTGCGCGCGGTGTGCAGGATTAGTGCGGCCAGGAGACAAAGAGCCCCAGATACCCCGGCCCCGGCTGGCCGGGCGCGCCCGGAGCGCTCCGGGGCTCCGGATACCCGCACGCAGCGCGGGAGCCACAGTCTCGGGCCCGGGCCTCCAGGGACAGACGGGCCAGAGCCGCCTGCATCTGCCCGCGTCCTCTGGGAGGCTGCGGCGCCCACAACCTCGGTGGCCGAGCGCCTGTCCCTCTGCGCCCGGCGGCGGTTTTGCAGCACCCGTTGCATTCGGGGACGAGTTTGCAAATCTCAGTGCACCCACGGACTGCTTTTCACCCTTGAACACGAGAGGCGCTTATAAGCCAAGGGCGGCCGGCTTTGCAGCCAAGAGGAGAATCAGGCGGTGGTGCAAACCTATCATGATTTCCAGAATCCTCCCAACCCCCTCTGCCATCACATCAGAGGACATTAGATACGTATTTGGCAATCTGGAAATACGCGCTCCTAGGCCAGAAGGATTCTCCCCAAAGAGCAGATCTGCAGTCTCTACCCACTCAGGTTTAGTGAGCGCTTCTCTCTGACTACTGGATGCATATATAGTCACAAATTAAATACAGGTTTAAATATGTATGTAATTAAGTATACATATTTAAATACATATATATGCGTTATGTATGCGCATCGTGTATATATGTATGTGTATATGGATATATATTCACTGCTATCGACAAGCCTTCACTTAGAAATGCCATTTAATTAGGAATCTGATCCAATACCCTCGCGCAGCAATTTGTCAGCGGACGTGTCATTTTGCGATGCGCAGGGGGGAAGGCAGGCGCCTCACGCAAATGCGTTTTCCTCTTGCGATGCTATTTTGGTGTGCAACCCGGAGGAAACAATCATTTATGAAGAACAATTGATATATATTACACACACATATACATATATATACACATACACATATATGTGTGTAGTATATACATATTGTGTGTGCATATATATGTGTATACACACACACACACACACATATATATGAAATTAAAAGGAGTTTTGGTGAGTGACTGGCCCTGCCTAATTCGGGTGCTGAAGATTTCTGACTTCCTGGGAAGACGGCTTAGGATCCTCGGCGTTATTTAACTTGGCAGCTAGTTAAACTCCGTGGTGGAGCCTGCCCAAAGGTATTAGTGTTAAGTGCTGAGAGCTGGAGTTAAGCCGGCAGGGAAAAGGAAGGACTGGAAGGGGCAAAGGGGTGAGAGGAACTGATTTCAGATTCGTCCAAACTTCTGGAAATTTGCCGGGCAGCATAGGTCTGTGTTGGCTGGGCCGTTGGTTAAGAACCTGAAATGCTATGATCACTTTTGAAGCGAATCTCTCCATTCTCTCCTTTGGTGGGTGGTTTGGTTTGGTTTGGCTTTGATAGGCACTTCCCAGGTGTGCGGGCAAAAAGTTCTTTCCAGCCTGGGTTTCTTGAGGTCTACACTGTTCAGCCGAATCCCATCTTCTCCAGTCCTGGGTCAAGATTTCGGTCTGAGTGCTCCACCCTGGTAGTTTGTAGACTGACTTTGGTAAAGACAAAATGGCAACTGCAAGGATGTTGAGTAGAGCTCCATCAAGAATGAATCAGCCTCTTGCTGCTTCCCTTGCTGTCTCCCTCACACACAGACCCTCTCTCTTTGGGGATTAAGCTAGGGTAGCAATCAGTAGGTGATTACTTATTACTGAGGGCCCATTACATGCCAGACACAATACTGAGTTAATACCCACTCTCCTTAGTTCTCACTTCTTCCTATGAAGTATATAGCCATATGCCCATTATACAGATTTGAAAATTGAGGCTCTTGGAGGCTAGATAACATGTCCAAGGTCACATAACTGGGAAGAGTTTGTTTTCAGAACCGGTACTTGAAGTCACCATACTAAAAACCCAGAGCTAAAAACTAGCCTGAATGGCTGGCAGGGTATAAATTGGGACACTTTGAAAACCTGGTTGGCAGTATCTACCAAAGCTGAATATTTGCATTCCTTAGGACCCAGCAATTCCACTCCTAAAAATATACTCTACAGCAATGTGTTCCTATGTTCACTCAAAGACGTGGACTGGAATGTTCATAGCAGTGCTATTGGTAATAGTCTTAAACTGGAAACTGAATAACGATCAAGTGTGGAACTCATAAATAAATAAATAATGGCATGTTCACAAAATGAAATACTATATACATCAATAAAAATCAACAAACCACTGCTATACGAAATAGCACCAGTGAATATCATAAACAATACTGAACAAAAAGAGTCAGATCCAAAAGACTACATATTGCATGATTCCATTTTTAAAAGTTCAAAAATAGGCAAAATTGGGGATACAAGTTGGGGGGGGTTCTGGGGTGTTAGTAAGGGTCTATTTCCTGACTTGGGTTTTAGTTTGTGGATATTTATCAAGCTGTGTACACTTACTCTTTGAATATTTTTTATGTATTTGTTATACTTCTATATAGCTTTTAAATACACTTATATGGTCACATTTCTATATATCTATTATAATATCTCTATGTCTGTTAAATGAGTGAATAATTAGCATTAAGTTGTCTGATTTGCCCCCCTTCCCCAGAATCCCAAAGAGACAATGCTCACCTGCCTCTTGAGTAATGCTCCTTGAATTTCTTCCTCTAGACCAGACAATCCCATTATTAACTGACCTCTCATATAGACTTTTAAAAACAAGCTGCTTCCAAACTCCTAACACAGTTGTCTTTGGAGCCTGGGCCACTGATCCAACTTCCCAGGGAACCTGCAATGGGCTCAAGAATGTTTGGCTTAATCAGAGGATTTTATTTGAAGCATTTTTCTCACCCAAGACCTCAGAGGAAGGATGGCAGCTTTGACCTTGCACCTGTACTCTTTGCCCAGGGCACCAGGTGAAGAATGTCAGGCCAGGAACTGCTTCAAACTTTCCAGAGACACAGTCTGGCAAGTTGCCTTGGGAAGTGGAGGATCTGGTTGAAGGCAGGAGGGTGAGGTACGGGGTAATGGTAGGAATTGGCATTAATAGAAAGCCTTGGCAAGTCTTTAGAGCTCAACTCACTGGGTCTTGGCCCTAGACAAGACCAGGGGAAAAAAGACCGAATCTTGGCTCTCTGGCAAGTGACCCAGTTAGCAGAACTAGCGGTTTTGCTCTGGGAGAGGGTGGCAAAGTTTATTTTAGCAGGAAAAAGCCTTGGGATACAGAAATCAAACCAAATACTTGACAATCCCTTTGTGCAAATCTCTGGTGAATTCTGCCAGTGGCACTGGTTACAAATCTGATCTCAGCACTTTAAGAAAGATACCAAGAACCTACAACTAAAGCAATTAAGGGAGGAGTGAGGAGGTAAGAACTGGTGCTCTAATTTAGATAGACTAAAAATAATTCTCTGGTCCTGAAAGAGTGAGAGGAGATAAGACCCAACATGATATAATTAATTCATTATTTAGCCAGCACACCTATCTTGAGATTTTCTATATTGAGCACCATCTAGATGCCAGGGATATGGTGCTTACCGATATAGACACGATCCCTGCCCAGCTGCAGCTTACATTCCTTCACTCAGCCAATAGGCATGCATCAATACCTTCTGTAAACCAGGCTTTGTGCCCAGAAATGGAGAATGGCTAATGGGTGTGCCTAGGTTTGGTCCAAGATTCTCAAAGAGGGCAGTTAGAGGGGAAAAAGTAAAAAACAAAAGCATACCCAAAGAACTCCCTGACAGGGAAGTTAGAAAATTTAAGAAACTTCCTGCCCCAACAGAGGTGGCAGGCTGAACTAATAAAGAACAGGTTTCTGGAGGCATCTGTGATGGGTGGGTAAACTTCCCCTTTGGCAGCTCGCTGCCTGGTGATTTTTCTAGATATAGGATTCTGGTCTGGGTGGACTTGGGTCTCCCTGGAGCATGCTCTTATGGCACAATATGGAACTCCTTCCTGGGTTTTGTAGGGCTGAGTGTCTTTGTGGCACTGTGGGTTCTAGAATCAGATCAAGTTAGAAGCCTGGCTAATCAGTCAGCTGTGTGTCAACAGGCAGGTTGGAAAAACTCTCTGCAA
This sequence comes from Mirounga leonina, assembly GCF_011800145.1. Taxonomy (NCBI): domain Eukaryota; kingdom Metazoa; phylum Chordata; class Mammalia; order Carnivora; family Phocidae; genus Mirounga; species Mirounga leonina. Next base: position 29,500,395 of record NW_023270855.1, on the reverse strand, counting down.
GCAGGAGTTGCCCAGTTTTGACAGGAGATGGACATCTACTTGGGCACAAGCGGCGAGGACTAAATGAGAAGATGCACGAAGCTCAAGCACCCGTGACTGGCCAAGGGAAAGCACTCCATGTGTGTTTGCTATTGTTATTGCAAGAGCTATTGTTATCCATAACCATGGTCCTCCAGTCTGCCTGGAGGAGGAGGAAGAGGGCAAAAACATTACTTTCTTTTTTTTTTTTTTAAGATTTTATTTTTAAGTAATCTCTACACCCATGATGGGGCTCAAACTCACAACTCTGAGATCAAGAGTCACGTGCTCCACCGACTGAGCCAGCCAGGTGCTCCCCCCAAAATTACTTTCTTGTTTTTGTACAAAAAACTTCATTTTTTTTTCTGATTTAAAAGGTGATCAATGAAGAGACTTAGGGAAAGGCAGAGGATTACAAAGAATATTAAAAGTGTGCGTAATCCTACTACAGAATCACAGACGCATGAATGTATGTTCTTTCTATGCATTGACAGGGTTGACATCATATGATATATACTGTTTTATGATCTGCTTTGCGTTTAATATAGCATGACTATTTTCCCATTTTAAATATGCTACTAAGACATAATTTTAATGTCTCTGTAGTACTCCACTATATGGCTTTAACTGAGTTAAACAGTCCTTTATCAATGGATATTTAAGTTGTTCACATTTTTTTGCAATAGCTCCCGTCAGGAACTTTCCCATACATACATTTTGCGCATAGCTAATTCCCATAGGACAAATTTTCAGAAGTAGAATTATTATGGCAAATGGTATGCACATTTTTAAAGCTTTAAATATCAACTGACAAATTGCCTTTCAGAAGTAGGTACGATGACTTTTCCCAGCACCTTCACTAACATTGGGCATTATCACTGAAAAAAAAAAAAAATCCTTACAAATTTGATAGGTCCCAAATGGTCTCTCATTGCTATTTCTGCCCATATGTTCTTGGCCAGGACAGACTCAGGTACCAAGTTATGGAGAACCTGGAATATAGAAATGATGGTACAGACCTGGGTGATAGTAGAGATGAAGAAATATGGGAAAGGATATCTCAGAGAGAGAAATTTCCAGAGAAATAGGAGACCAGTGTCACATATTTTGTGGCATCCAAATGGTTCCAGATTGCTTTAGGATTTGAATGTTTCCTTGAGAAACATTGCTCTTCAGAAATCCCCAGTCAGAAAGCAAGCTGCTGGCCCCTTCATGTCTTCTAGACCCTCTGTCCCTTCTTGGGTGAGCTCGCCCCTTAGGTCCCACATGTGGGTACTGACCTGTAGCTGGAGGCATAGCATCCCCATGAGTGGGAACCTCGGGCTAATGAGGCCAAGGTGGTCTGCGACTCTCACAAAAGTCACCCAAAGGACTATGTCCTGGCCTTGGACAGATGTTTGTAAATGTAAGCTCGCTGGCCAGAAGGGGCACTCCTGAGAACAGGTGGACCAGTGCAAACCTCTCCCCATGCCTAGAGAAAAAATCAGAAGGGCCAGAGGAAGGAAGTTCTAGAAAATGAGAAGAGTGGTCCAACCCATATCACACAAATAGAAGAGAAGGCACATAGTGGAGGATTATTTATTCACAAGAGCTAGATTTTCATGTCCAATTTGAGCTTCTCCCTAGCCAGCGAACTGCACGCTTTTCATTTACCTTTGTGATTTCTGTTGAATCTTTCCTGCTAAATAAAAAGCAACTGAACCTTATTGTGAGGGCTTTTCAATGGGAGCACAGAATAATATAACAAACCCACATACCCAATCCCAATAAAATCAGTCCAAGGCCAATCCCAATTCCTCTCTATCCCCATCTACTCTGCCCTCCTATTATTCTAGAGCAAGTCCCAAGCGTAATATTTTGTCATCCATAATAATTTAACTACCATCACCTAAAATATCACCTAACATCATCAAATACCTGGTGTTCAGGTTTCCAGTTTTCTTATAAATGTCATAACTTTAAGTAATCCTTTGTTTTCGTTAGGATTCAAACAAGGTCCATACATTATGATTGATTGTCAAGCCTTTTAAGTCTCTTTTGATTTATAGATTTGTCTCCCTCTCTCTTTTTTTTTCCCCCTCCCCTTGCAATTTACTTCCTGAAAAAAAAAAATCAGGTTTTTTTTGTCCTGTCGTTCTCATAGTCTGAATTTTGCCGACAGCATCCCCGTGGTGTTGGCAATTTAAAAAACTCACTTCTTAAGATGCTGCCCTTCTTTCTGCCACTCCTTCTTGAACATTCCTTTGAGAGCACATTTTTGCTGTTTAAACCCCCTGGCCTGTGACCTCCCGGTAGGCAGGGGCCTCTCTTGTTCGCCTTTGGTCTCTGCCTCACAGCCACCAGCAGACTCGGTTTGTTAGATGAATCAAATGACTGGAAGAATTATGCTCTCTTTTCTTTATGTCTCTGCCATGTACACCCTTGAATTCACCTTGCGGCACCGCATTTTGTACTATTTTGTACTTTCTTTTCCACATGTGGTTAGTGTCTAAGGATAGGATCAGCCCCATGTTGGTTTATAAATACAGAGTTTCTCCCCACTGCCCTGCAATGAGGCGCTGCACAGATCAAGATTCTTAGTTCCTGACTAGTTCAGAGGCATACTGACTTCCCATCCTCTGTGGTTCTGGAATGTATGCTGGTGCTTTTAGTCTCCTTACTCATGTTTTTAAAAATGTTTAGTTTTTAACGAAAGGAAGGCTTCCCAGACTTTTCCTTGGGTATTGGGAAGATATTTATTTTAATTCCAGAATAAAGATTTCCTTTAGATCTTATTCTCTCTCCCACCCACACCTCCATAGGTTCCTTGGGGGTGGGAGTGGAGGTGGTACAAATTTATGTACGGGAGAAACTTAACATTCTATAAATAAGAGCTTGCTTGGGGAATGAAAGAAGAGCCATAGCAAGTAAATCTCTATCCCTCTTGTTAAATTAAATTGGAGCATATGCTTATTTAACATAGTTCAGCATAGGAAGTATTATCTTTTGATGTATGTTTGCAGGTTAGATCAAGTTTTCACCTAGAGAACATGAAGGAGTAAGTAAATTAATATTGATCACCTAGGAGGTAATTAGTAGACCCGACTTCTGTGTTTCCTGACTCATTGACTTTTTGGATGCAACAGTAATAATTGTGACCACTTACTGAGTTGCAACAATATAATATAGTACACTATCTACAATATAGTGGAAATCAAGTCTCCCTTCGGCTAAATCTAGTCTTTTTCCCCAGGGGGCAACCACGGTTACTGATATCTGACTATGTGCCAGGCGCTGTGAGCCTAGCAGTTTTTTTTTTTTTCTTTTAGATTGTATTTATTTGTCAGAGAGAGAGAGAGAGAGAGCGCGCAAGCAGGCAGAGCGGCTGGCAGAAGGAGAAGCAGGCTCCCTGCTGAGTGGGGAGCCCGATGTGGGACTCCATCCCAGGAGCCCGGGATCATGAGCTGAGCCAAAGGCAGCTGCTTAACCAACTGAGCCACCCAGGCACCCCGAGCCTAGCAGTTTTTAACAATTGTTATCATTGTATCACCGGTGGGAGCCTATAAAGTAGGGGGACTGTTTGTCCCCATTTTCAGGTGAAGTAAACCAGGCTTGGTGGGTATCAGTGATTAGTCTAAGGCCACATGTTTAGTTGAGTGGCAGAAGCAAAACTCCTGGCTAGCCAGAGTGGGACCCCAGACTTCTTGCTCTTAGCCATGATCTCACTTTATGTAGGGACACAAAAATATGACATGTTAATATCTTCAAGCAGTAAACTGTTGACTACCATTTGTTGAGTTGTTTGGGCCAGTTGGTGGTTTGACTTTCTTTCAAGAAATTAAAAGTATATAGCTTACATGGCTTGCATGAAAAAGGATAGGATACTGTTAACATTTTATAGGTAAGAGAATTAAGAAGAGAGACAATGGAGGGCGTCTGGCTGGCTCAATTAGTAGAACATGTGACTCTTGATCTCGGAGTGCTGAATTTGAGCCCCACCTTGGGTGTAGAGTTTACTTAAAAAAATAAATAAAACCTTAGTCTCTATAACAAATTTAAAAGAAAAAAGAAGAGAGACAATGGGTAAAGCAAGGAGTGGGTTGGGGAAATGAAAGATGAAGAGCTGTGGCAGAGGTTCTCAACCTTTCTGTGGGGGGTGGGGTGGCAAACATACACCACAGACCCCATTCAGAGTCTGGTAAGCTTGTGGATCCCATCTCCAAATAATGATTTAAAATGCATAAGATAAAATATGTGCAATTCCAAAGGAGACCATTCATACTGACACACAGTTATCAAAATCTTTTTTAAAAAGTGTGATAGAGTGATATATGTGTTTTTTCTAAATGCATTAAATAAGATCAGTGGCAAATAAAATACCTAAGGTAATTTAGAAGTACAGATGAGGGGCGCCTGGGTGGCTCAGTCGTTAAGCGTCTGCCTTCGGCTCAGGTCATGATCCCAGGGTCCTGGGATCGAGCCCCACATTGGGCTCCCTGCTCAGCGGGAAGCCTGCTTCTCCCTCTCCCACTCCCCCTGCTTGTGTTCCCTGCTTGTGTTCCCTCACTTGTGTTCCCTCTCTCTCTGTGTCTCTGTCAAATAAATAAATAAAATCTTAAAAAAAAATAGAAGTACAGATGAGTATAAGTGATATCTTGAGATATTGCAACAAGTAGAACATGATATGAAAATTTCTAAGATTTCTGTTGGTAAAAAAGTCAGATACTGCAGATGCTACTGTGGTTTGCTACCTTCTTTTTTCTCCCCTCCTATTCAAGTTCACAGACCTTCTGAGTTCTAGGCGAATACTCCAGGTTAAGATTCTCTCCCTGGTAAGAGGACCTGCACAGAAGAAAGAGGGTAATAGTTAACTTTTCATCCTGTGCCTGCTACTAGAACTATACTTTAATCCAGATTCTTCTTGTCCAGATGCTGCTCTATTGGAACACTTTAAAAAGTACATTTATTAAAAAAAAACAAAAACAAACAGTCCTTTAAAATATTTTTAGGGGCGCCGGTTGGCTCAGTTGGTTAAGTGTCCAACTCTTGATTTTGGCTCAGGTCACGATCTCAGGGTTGTGAGATCAAGCCCCAAGTCAGGCTTCACGCTGGGCATGGAGCCTGCTTAAGAATCTCTCTCTCCCTCTCCCTCTGTCCCTTCTTCCTCCTCTCTAAAATAAATGAATAAATAAATAAAAATTAAAAAAATAACATACTTTTAATTTGAGGGGCACCTGGCTGGCTCAGTCAGGAGAGCATGTGACTCTTGATCTCAGGGTCATGAGTTTGAACCCCACAATGGGCATAGAGATTACTTAAAAATAAAGTATTTTTTTTTTAAGATTTTATTTATTTATTTGACAGAGAGACACAGCGAGAGAGGGAACACAAGCAGGGGGAGCGGGAGAGGGAGAAGCAGGCTTCCAGCCGAGCAGGGAGCCCGATGTGGGGCTCGATCCCAGGACCCCTGAGCCGAAGGCAGATGCTTAATGACTGAGCCACCCAGGCGCCCCCAAAATAAAGTATTTTTGATTTGAAAAAAGTAATAAATACACACTGTTAATCAAACAACATAAAACACTATGTGCTGAAAAACATGTCTCCTTTCCATCCAAAGTTGGCTGTCCCCTTCCCAGCGGTAACCACTGTTCCTAGTTTCTTCTGAAGCCCTCCTGTATCGATCACTGCTCTTGGTCACCAGCAAGAGAAACTGATGTCAGAAGAGGAGCTGATGAATTGCTCAGAGAGAGCTGGGGAAGCAGGCTCAGTGAGGAACGAAGGGACACGGGAAGTGAGGCACAGCCAGGAGAGGCACAGGGACAGCTCTGTGTGGGCTGCACCTGCTTCTGGGTCCATGGCCCCGTCATCGGGCACCCGGGACTGTCCTGAAGCCAGCCTGGGAGTCCTCTAGTGCTGCCGGGCCTCCTCAAGAGCCAAAGTTCTGAGCTAGAGCATCGTTAGCCACTTACCACAGTCAGGGGCGTGCAGAGGGAACATTCTTTCCCCTTCAACCTTCCGTGGATTTTTGGATTTGGGGTCTGGGAGGCCAAAATGACAAATGTCCATTTACTCTCTTGAAAATATGTGTATATATAAATACACATACACACATATGGATAGATTTGCTTATTACTTTTTAAGTCTTTTATTTTTATTTTTTAAAAGATTTATTTATTTATTTGGGGGGGATGGGCAGAGGGAGAGGGAGAGAGGGAGAATCTTAAGCAGACTCTGTGCTGAGCGTGGAGCCCGACGCCGGGCTCCATCTCATGACCTTGAGATCATGACGTGAGGTGAAACCAAGAGTTGGATGCTTAATGACTGCACCAGGTGCTCTGACTTTTTAATTCTTTTAAGGGCTGGTCTGCCCATGGATTCTTTTTAAAAGACCAAAGTATATATCTTGGACATTCTGCGGTACCAGCACATATACACGTACTTTCTTCTACCTATCAATACAGAGAACAAACTGATGGTTCCCAGAGGGAAGGGGTGGGGGATGGGCAGCGTGCTTCCATTACGAAGTGAAGAAGTCACAGGGACGAAAGGTACAGCAGAGGGAATATGACCAGTGGTGGTACAATAGCATTGTGGTGACGGATGGGAGCTACACTGGGGCGAGCAGGGCAGGAGGTGGAGAGCAGCCAAATCACCATGTTGCACACCTGAAACTCATGTAACGTTGTGTGTTGACTCTACTCAAGTAAAAATAAAATAAACCGGGGTGCCTGGGTGGCTCAGTCGTTAGGCGTCTGCCTTCGGCTCAGGTCATGATCTCAGGGTCCTGGGATCAAGCCCCGCATCGGGCTCCCTGCTCGGCGGGAAGCCTGCTTCTCCCTCTCCCACTCCCCCTGCTTGTGTTCCTTCTCTCGCTGTGCCTCTCTCTGTTAGATAAATAAATAAAATCTTTTAAAAAAGATAAAATAAAATAAACCTGTGCAATGATAGTGACTATTACAGGAAAAACAAACAAACCCTACTTTATTCTTTTTCCTGGTTCCATTGTATTCCATCATAGTAAAGGCAAGAATTTATTTCACTGCTCATGAGAGGCTTCCAAGTCTAGCCTCGTGAGGCCGTGTTCCTGGCATGAGAAATGAGCTTTCTGTCTTGCTGTCCTCAGGCCAACACTGACTCTGGTCTCTGGCCTGGGGTGCAGAAGGCTGATTTTGTAGCAGACTATGTTGGTGTCCTGCCCACTCACCCTAGTCCTTAGCACTTCCTCCCAACCAGGCCCGATTTCCCAACACCTTTCTTGCATTTATTTGCCGGAGGCCTTTCTGGGATGACCAGGGTTTTCTTTGTCCGCCTGCCCTGCACGTCTGAAGGGCTGGAGAAATACCTTTTCCTAGCCTCATCTCCCAGCTGTCCTCGGCCAACAGCAAGAAGGGCCAGGGCTGTCAGCCCTCTGCTAGCTCTCACACCCCTCCCGGGGAGTAACGCTGACATGTCTGTTCTGCAGGGGGCTCCTGGACTTCTCCAGGCTGATCGAACTCCAGCTCCCCTCAGTGGCTGACATCTCCCAGTCTCCCTTCCCCATCCCGGCTAGTAGTGTTTCCTGGGATCACCTCCCAAGTAAACCATTGCACTTGAATCCTTGTCTCAGGGTCTGTTTCTAGGGAAACCCAAATGAAAGCAGTGATGTTGAAGAAGGGGAGACAGGAAGAGAAATTCATTTGCTCATTCATTAATTCCTTCAACCACTATTTACTGAGGTCCACAGTCAGAGGAAAGTGGAGAATGCAAATAAATGTAGACAAGAGGGACAAATTCTTCCTTTCCAAGGCACAGAAGCAAATGGTAAAACAAGTGGGCAGTAAGCATACCTTGTTCAATGCACAGCCGTCCAATCCGCAGCTGATTGGGAGTGGTTCCGGCGGGAAGAGTGCACCAGGAACAGGGAGTAACAGGACCCAGCTTCTCAAGGGCGCTGACCTGGCCATACCTGTCATTTGTTCAGAGCCTGAAACATGTGGCAAGCTCTTAAGAGCTTCAGAAATTAACAGTAAAATGTTAGCTAACATTTATTGAGCACTTAGCATGTATGCTGTTTTTTTAGTACTTTGCATGTATTAAAACATTTAATCTTGATAGTAACCCAGTGAGCTTAAAACCATAGGTAAGGCTTGGGGGATTCTTCTGGTTATTCGTATTTTACAGTTGGGAAAACTGAGGCCTAGGGCAATTGCCCAAGGTCACATGGCTAATGATTACCACCAATCATTTGAAATCTGGACCGTGTTCAGCCTGACTCTAGAACCTGTGTGTGTGTTTTTTTTTTTCCCTTGACCGTATTTTATTATTTCCTTGCTCTTGAGGTTATTTACATCTATTGCATCAAATCAGTCCACAGCACGTCTTTTGGAAAGCTCAAGGGGCTGCTGAGTCATCCTTCCCCCCACGGCAGGCATTGTTACACAGAGCCCATGCCCGTCTTCTCCTGGGAGGCCCCTTCACTTTGACACTGAAAAGCTCCACCAATGAACACCTTCCCACTGATGGGGGAAAGGGGTCCCCTCAGAGTGCACAGTGCAGGGGGGCACCGGATGGTCTGCCTTCTCCAGGTGTGAGGGGAGGGGGGTGCCCGAGTCTCCTGCAGAGGCTTGGCCAGCCTCAGCCACCCTAGCTGGAAACCTTCCATGTGGAGGGGACAGGAGCTTATGCTCTTTTTTTTTTTAAAGATTTTATTTATTTATTTGACAGAGAGAGAGACAACGAGAGAGGGAACACAAGCAGGGGGAGTGGGAGAGGGAGAAGCAGGCTTCCCGCTGAGCAGGGAGCCCGATGCGGGCTCGATCATGACCTGAGCCGAAGGCAGATGCCCAACGACTGAGCCACCCAGGCGCTCACTCTTGGGCTCCGCTTTCTATTCTGTCCTGCTATCCCTGCGGCCCCAGCTTTCACCTTTAACATTTACCTAGGGTGGTTTGAGCCCCCATCCTTTGTCCTAACAGAATCTTGGTCCCTCCCCATCTCAGGATTACCTTTCTTTTATGTATCAGGGAGAAACGGGCACTTCTTACATATCCACTCCTGAGTCAGTCCCTGGTTCTGCCCCTGCGCTCAGGTCACCGTGTGGAAGGCTCTTCTCTGGGACAGGCACCCCCTTTTCCTTGCATTCTCCACGGGAATATGACCCCAAGACTGCGTGCATAGCAGCCTCATTACAGAAGTAGATGGTGGTGACAGAGGGTAGGTGCAATGTGAGTTTGTTTACTTACAGCAGAAGGATGAAATCCAATTTCAGAGATGTTAAAAGTGAAACAAAATTGAGAATCACAGACTAAGAGGTGAACAAGAAATGGATCAGAGATGGTTTTACTTGCTGTCAATGCAGAAAGAAACCCATGCCCTTGATTTGGAAAATCACTAGTCTACATTAATCTGCCCAGAATCATTTTATCATAACTATTCTCTGAGTTTTGGAGGGAAAGAGTTCTCATCCTGGCAAAAATCATTTCATGGGAGTTCAGCTTTCGGTATCACAAAAGTAGAGATTGGTGTTTCATTGAAGTGGCCTCTGCAAAGTTTGACTTTCCAAATACATTGTGACGTCAATACCCTCCATAGGCTCTGGAATTTGGAGTCAATAATCTTTACGTTTGGCTTTTTTGCAGGGTACTTCGTGCTCAAAATGGAAGTAATAGCACCGAGGAATGCTGTGGAGGAATTTGTTGTGTTCACAGCCCTGCATTGGGAGGTGGGGCGGGGCGGGGGGGAGGTTGGTTAGGGTTCAGCCGCCCTGTTTATTATAATGTAGTGACAGGAGAATTTGAAGACTCGTCATAGCTTCCATGTAAACTATAGTTGTCTTTGCATCGAATACCACCCATATTTGCCTTCTCATGTTGCCTCTGATTTCCTTTTAAGTACATCCCTAAATTCCCAACACTTTCTCTGAAATCCTTACTGTCTTCCATTACGTTTCCTGCTTAGCTATTTCAGCAAAGCCTTGTTTATTCTTTGCAATTGTATTCACCACCCAGGAAACAAGCCAACTCGTTTCTGATGGACAGAGGGAAATATGCCAACTTAACCATCTTTATAACTGCTTTGTGCCATTGCACCAGCAATTCTTAGGAAAGAAAAACATTTATTTGCGTACTTTTGGCTTATTGTTTCCTTTGCATCCTAGTTATTTTGCGGTTGGTGTATTAACTGTGATGACTTTATCCCTCTGTTCTCTGGTGGCTGGGATGAATTTGTTGTGCAGTGTTTTTCTCTGACCTGAGGCGTGCCGTCCTCGGGGTAGAGGGCTCGCTGGCAGATTGTGCCTTCCCGGCCCTCTCCTTGTGTTTTGCTTACTTACAACAAATGCAGATTTACAACTTTAGATGAAATGCTTGGTTTCAGAAGTAGGAAAACAGATGATACTTTTCGTATTTAGATGAAGAAGCAAAACAACCTTGAATAAAAGATGAATCCTGATTTTTAAAAATTTGTTTACCAAGAATTGCACAATTGTGCATAATTTGATTTACTTCAGATTGGTTAATCATGTACTGATAAAAACTGGCCACAAAGAACATGCTTATTCTGGATTTTAAAATTTAAAGAAAATGAATATATTGACATTTGTGCAGAAACAATAATGATACCACCGTCGTTGGTTGTTTTCCTAGAATTCCTACCGAACCCCAAATTTATGACATCAGGACTTCATGCCTGTGCTTAGAAGTTCAGGTCACGTTAGTGGGGAGGTAGATGACTTTAGGAAAGCCATTGAGATTCTTCACCTTATTCATTCTTCCATAGACAGAGTATGTTGCAATCCATTTAGTTCATGCTTTCTTGGTCATGATCATGCCCAGGTGTGCCTCTCTGATGCCCACCATTCAATTCGGCCAACATTTACTGAATGCCTACTGAATCCCAGGCACCAGACTGGCACACACAAATGGATACAGTCCCTGACTTTGAGAAGTTGGCAGTCTAGTGGAGAGACAGACCCATCAACAGATCATTATAATACAGTTCAGTTCGATGGGGATTCGATTTGGGGTGTTTCAGAAATTCTTCAGTCACTTTCTTAAACAGTCTCTTGGGTCACTTCCACAGATGGCTCATTTCCTCCATTATGTTTTGTCCATCCTCATTTTACCCTGGATTTTCATTTTGCCCAAGTTTGCTCTTGATTCTCCTTTGACCAGACCACCTCCTTAAAGACAGCACAACCATTAAAAGTAATACAGAAAATCTCTACGTGCAGAGATAAAAATTATCCTACACTGATAAATGAAAAATGTGATTTGCCTTAGTATGCTCAGGATGAATCCCACTTGTGAAAATATATTTTAAAAATATATAAATATATAAAATATATAAATATATCCAATTGGATATTGGATATGATTTGAACATATTTGGAAGAATATATGCCCATCTGTTAGCAATGGCTACTTTGGGGAAATGGGTTGGGGAAGGAAGAGGCTTCAACTTTTTGTTTCATAGAATTCTACTTTATTTGATTTTTTTTAACTTAAAAAACTTCTTTAAATATTTTGAAAAAAATAAAAATACTGCTTAGTTCTCTGTTATTTAGCCCAACAAACCCAAGCTAAACTAAACTGCATGTCCTTTTTTGAAACCTTAATCCACTCTTTCCATCTTAATCTCTCCAAACCCCCCCAGGAAGCCAGGCTCCCCTAACACTCTGAGCATATTCATTAATATCTTACATCAACATGTATTCGTTGTGTGTTCACAACGAATTCACAACGAATATGTGCGCTGGGAATTTATCAGAGAAGAAAAGAGCTTTGGCCAAGAGGCACATTCCCCTCACCTCCCGCTGCTTTGGTCCGTGTCCTTTCCTGTCCTCCCTATGTGCTCTTCAAGGCCCACCTCCTCCAGGAAGTCTTCCTTTCTTCTCCCTCCTCTGCATCTGTATATGGTCTATATGAAGCTTTTGAAGATTCATATCACCTAAAGGCTCTAGGAGAATAGTCACCAGATCATCTACATTTTTGTATGTTCAGTCTTTTTTTTATTAATCATATATTTAGTGAATACAGTAAGGTTAGAGTAGGGAAGCTGGCACAGACCACAGCCTTGTGAAGTGGAGAGAAGCTGCATGAAACAGGTAATGATGCAAAGAACCCCTTCATGAGGAGTGTGATGAATACTACGAAGGGGAAGTAGAGAGTGTTAGGAGAATATGTACCAGGGACATGGATGCTGAACCGAGGGTGGGGTTTGGGAGGCTTCTCTGGGGAAGCCAAATTTAGCTGGGATTTGAAGGGCGAGATGAAGTGTTGGAGGGAGGCCCCCAAGAGGGCAGAACCATGGTGCACAGGAGGAAGTGAATGTTGGCAGGGGTAGCTGAAACGCGGGGAGCCAGAGGGGCAGAATTAATAGAGGAGGCTGAAGGGGCAGGCGAGGGTCAGATGGTGCGTGGCCATGCATGCCACCTTAGTGAATCTGGGCTTCATTCTATGACCAAGGGGAGCCACTGGATGCTTTTAACTGGAGGACAGACAAAATTGCACTTGCCTTTTAGAAAAGTCCCCATGGCTGATGAAGGGGGATGCACTAGAGAGAGCCTGGGTGTTTCTAGCAGTGCCTGGCCAGTATGTACTCAACGATTTGTGGGCTGACTGATAATACAGTGAGTGCTTTTCCATCAGGTTCACATTTCTCTCTACATTTCCATGTCTCACCATCCATCTGGCACTTTTTCCTATGGCCTCTTCCCTACCAGTCCTTCAAAGAACTCTGGAATTTTCCTCTTTTAAAAAAAGGAAAAAAAGACTTAAACCAGCACTTCACAAGAGAGGCTAACCAAACTGCCAGTACACATGTGTAGAGGCAATCAACTCTATTTTTGTAATCAGTTTACTATAGTTATAACCCATGACACCACATACCAGAATGATGGAAATTTAAAAGAGTGACAATAACTGGTACATTAAGGGACTCTTGATGCTCTGCTGGTGAGAGTAGTATGTAGTTCACCCTCTGGAGAAAACTGGCAGTATTTCCTAAACAATGAACATAACTTTACCCTATGACACAGAAATTGCACTGAAAGATATGCACAAAGAAATTCATGGCAGCATTACTCATAATAGCCCCAAACTCAATACAATGTGTGAACATGAATAAATCGTGGCATATTCATCCTATAGAGCATTGGAAAGAAATGAACTACAGCTACACCAACAATATAATGTAGAGCAAAAAGAAACCAGACTTGGAAGAATATATACTGTGATTCTGATTACATAAGGGTTTTAATTCAGGATCGTGGTTACCTTTGTCGAGTGAGGGAGGGGGTAGAGACTGGGAAGGGCCAGGAGCATGGGTGTGTCTGCAGGTGTTCATTATGTTCTTTTTCTTGACCTGACAGTTGTCCCAAGAATATGTTCACTCTGTTCAGCTCCAATCATTGACCTGCGTGCTTAGGATTTGTGCACTCTTCTGTATGTATATTGCATTTTAACAAAAAAAAAAATAAATAAATAAAATAATAAGAAGAGAAAACTTAATATTCTGTCCCAAAAAAGTGAGAAAAGAGCTCAAGATACCAAAGTGGTCTCCTTCTCAGCTTTAAGTTTGTCGCAAGGGTAACTTCGGACTTAACTTGGGGGTGAGTTCTTTCTCTCTGATCTCGTCTGCTGTCATTGTCTTCTGCCCAGCCCTTCCTCCAGGGATGCAGGCTGGGGGATGCTGTTCACCAGGACCCTCAGTGCTGGGCTGTGCTGACTTCTCCTTTTGGAGGATTTTTGTTTGTTTGTTTGAACCCTGGTTTTGATGGCACAGTCTTTTCAGACTTGATCCTCTTCACGTCTTTTGGATCACGCCCTTTGGTTATTTCTCTAAGTCACTCACTTAGCTCTCCTCCAGGGCTCCTGGGCATTTTCTTTCTCTTTCCAACTATATGATACACTGGGCAGACACTCTGTCTTTACTTTGCACATTTTTGAATTATTCACAATTATGGAAAAAACTACGTTTTAGCTTTGCAACTAAAAATGTAATACAGCTATATTTTTAAAAAATTCTGGCTCTGCCACATTGACTTATCTTGATGCCATTGGGCAAAGATTTTTCACACCTGAATGATATACCCCCACCATTTATGTATTACCAATTCTATGCTAGTGTTTCTGGATTAATGTTTCCGTATGGAGCTGTGTAACCACAGAGCAAGTAACCTTAACCTTCCTGACCTCAATTTGTCTGTTTATAATGTGGATAATAACAGTCCTCTTCCCTTGTGGTGGTTGTGAGATTTGAACAAAGTATTACATACAGACCGCTTGGTACAGAATAGTTGCTCAGTAAATGGGAGTTATCCTTGTAATCCCACTAAGGGCAGGAAGTACTGTTGATTTGTACCTGCAGACCTCAAGGATTAAAGAGAGTAGGATGTACTATTCTGAGGGGTTGATTGGTAGAGAACAACTGGTCTACCTGGTCCTACTGATGAATTCGTCTCTTCCCTAAAACCTCAGTCAGCGCCAAGGGAAGGTCAGTTTGGTTTGGAGACAGACGCAAATAAAACAGATAAGGCTGCAAAATGTTTGATTTGTTTCACACCTGGGTGATTATTTTGCCGACAAGAAGTGGGGAGCAAGAAGAGTGCTCCATATCTTAGAGAATCTTGTAAGATGCTTTAACAAATATATAAGAATCATATATAATTGGCACACGCTTTGTTTGAATGCAAACACTGCTGTTAAAGTAGTGCTTAAAAACAGTTTGTTGGCCTTCTTTTCGTACAGGAGAAACATTCCTCTCGTTTACACTACTCTCTTGCTTAGCAGACCCTTATTTATCCTATAATGCAAGCATAATCTGCCCAACATGTCCAAATGCCCACAGTTCTGATTTAGCGGAGTCTGAATTAGTAGGACTTTTTGCTGTTTCTTGTGAAGACGAGTATTTGAAAACCACCTCTCCAACAGTTTCAAGGACATGACCTCTTCCCTGCTCTTACCCTCCTCTGCCACTTTGTGTGTGTTTCAGTTCTGGCTTTCAAAAGAGACAGAGGAAAAAAGACTCAGAAGTGTATTCTTAGGACATTTGAATAGTTATTTATTGAGAAGCCACAGTTTTCCACACTTTCATAACTGTAGGCTTTATATAAGGCAAAAGCAAGATGGATCCACTACTTTACACAGAAAGAAATAGCTCTGCAGAGGACCCGAGGGGTCATGCAGTTACAGATCAAAATGCAATGTACATAACAGATATAAAAAACTGTGGAACAAAATAAATTATGGTTACAATCTACTGAAGGAAATACCCATATCTTATTATAAACACATTTAGAGTCTAGGGTGGTAATTTAAATATTCAGGTGTTTTACATACACGGTTATTGAAACATAAAAGCAAAATGTAACGTTTAATAGGATAAACTTTGACAGAAGACAGTTGCTCTGAACTGTGCTTGGTGTTAACTCATGATAGGATCACCCTTGCCGTGGCAAATGAGAGGATCAATCCATTGGTATGTAGCCATCCTTTTCTGGCTAACTATGCGGATCGATGGAAGGATGAGTTAACAAGGAAACCGGGGGTTCATTTTTCATTTCAGGGGACCACAAAGAACCAAAAGTTGTTTGCCGGAGCCTTGCCTTTTGTTTTCCAAAAAAACAAAGCAGATCTATGTATCTTAATTAAATTAATTCATTGTACTCATTTAAATAACTGGCATCCACGTAATGTGAAACAAAGAAGTGAAATACTTGGTATACTCGCCCTCACATCCATTTACTGTCAATGCAGACACAGGACATTAATGAAGCATCATTTAACTCTGCTGAGAACAGGAACACACCTAGCAGTTGGACTATGTATTTTCCATGAACGGTATTTAAAGAATGGTGCTCCATATTGCTTGTAAACATACAGACATGGAATCAGGAAATCAGTGGGGTCGAAGGTCATTTGCTAATCTTGGAACCACATAGCTAAAATGGCAATTGTATTGGTAAACATTTCATGAGCATGGTAGTTGACAGAAAATTCCCTAGTGGGGTTAACTAACAGACTAAGGACATGCATTGGTTACAGGACTTTGTCCTAGAGGACTCCAGGCCCTAGTGTTCTAGTCGTCTTCCTCGTCTTCCTCATCACTGTCCTTCATGCTGATCCCCTGCAGGCCCCCACCCTCGCTCACTGATGCCGTGGCTTCTTCCACAGTGAGCCGGTTCCGGATGGTTTCGTATGTCTTGCTGTTTAAGGTTGAGTCCAGGACCCCTTGCAATCGGAAATCTCTATAGGTTTTCTAAGGAGGGAAAAGATCAGTGATAAGAGAGATCTCATCTCCATGAAGGGAGGGAAAGGACACAAGGCACTTGTGGGTGTGAGAACACTGACCTTCGGCTAAGTGACTCACTCTATGCATTGTCAAATGAAAAGCCACCGTGCTCAGGTTTCACTGGTACTGAAAACTGAGATTTGCCGAATAACAGAAAATGAGAAATTGTGGCAGGATAAACTGTATTAGCTGAGACAAAGCAAAGAACATAAGCTTGTGTTTATTCAGTTCCATAAAGAGAAATGTTCCATGATTGTTTTGATTCTCTCTCTCTCTCTGTTTTTTTTTTTTTTTTTTGGTCAGGTTCTTTCTCTTATGTTAGTATAATACAATATGATAGACTGTGTAAGGGGCCGTAACACATAAATAGTGGATCAACTGATTATGGTATTTTGCCATTTCCTTTGCAGTCTGGTCTTTAATATTTTTGAGGCTCATAATTGCGTATCTCTCTGTCTCATTCACAAGACAGACATATGTATGTTGGTATATGAAACCTAGTATGGGCAGCAACAATTATGGGGAAGATGGAGTGCTAATGCCTCATCAATATGTCGCAGACATGTGATTCATTTCTTATCTCCCTGGGAAAGAAGAGTATCTATTCTGTTCACAACTTCATGGTCTCGGGGAAGAAATTTGGCTCTTTTTCAAGAACAATGGCTTGGTATTACTGTACCACAAATTCTTTGTTCCTTCAGGCGATTTCTCTCGGATTTCCTGAGGTATCCCAGGTACTGTTTTGTTTTCCTTTTTTTTTTTTTTCCTAGAAATCCCTTAACGTTAATTGAACATGACCAGAAGCATCTGGCTGTTGTCTGCTTCTTAACATTTTTTTGGAAAAAGGTCTCTCTCTAACAACTTTTCTCATCACACTGCATATCATTTCAGCTACTGATTCTGCTGTGTGTTTCTTCTATTGATGTGGGACACTTGCTAAAGGGGCATGAGAAAGAATGTTAACATACTTCAGTGCATTCCCATTGGGGCTTCCATTTCTTGTCGTCCATCTAAAGCAATTAAAGTATCAACAATCACAGTGTCAACCCCTCTTGAAGGTCACATGTTGTAATGACTGCAGAATTAACTAGTGAATGCAGTCGGCCCAGTGAAGTCCAATAATATCAGATTATGGATATGATGACCACGTGTCCCCTTTATACCTGTTGTCCCAGCATGATTAATCACGGCACCTTCTTTCCTTTGTAAAAGTAATCTGATTTTGGCATAAGTTAATAGGTCCTCCTAATTATGGATCAAACTGCAAGGTTCTCCTAGGTAGCTAGATGGCTACCTGACTTGTCTTCACCTTGACGGGAAAGGGTAGGAGGCTGAGTAAATTCTAGGCATGGTGTAGACCAGATATCCAGAAGATTAACTTGATTTTTTTGTGCTTTTCAATCAGTTGTTCTGTTTCCACTTAAGATAATATAATTGGTGCCAGAGTATGATGGGAAAAAGAAAGGTAGAAAGCACTTGAGTATTCTCCCCTTTATTCAAATTCCAGAGCAGCATTCCCCAACTCAACTATAAATGCCTCAGACAGGGACCTTATCTAGTCACTTTAAAATTCTCCATCTTGTAATATATGGGAAGGGGCTCAACTAATATTTATCCAGTGTTGGATGAGTGAATAAATGCTTGCTGAAGAATGAATGAATGAATGGAGGAATGGAGGAATGAAGGGAATGGATGTGGAGGCAGGAAAGAAAGCCAACTGTCTTTGGAAGTTTGCCTCGGGGTAGGAGACCTCTGGTTAATGTGCTTGGTGAAGAGGTGGTGCATTCTGCTTCATACCTGCGTGTTGTGACACTGGTTAGGCTGAGCCCATCTCTGGCAAAAGTGAAGGGAGTTCTTTTGCCAGTGACATTTCTGTCCCTTCTCTGTGGTTCATGTCTGTGTTTTTTTGGCAGAAGGCTAAGAATAAACCTTCTCTCAGACTTACATTTTTTCCTTAATGAAATATTTATTGCTAGTTCCAATATTCCCAACATAGATCTAGAGACAGCAGTAATGGGAAGATACATATTTTAAAATCTTAAAAATTAATGTCTCCTTTTAATGTCCACCCAGTAAGTGTCAAACAAACAAACAAACAAATTCCCCCAAAGAAGAGTATTTATACCCAGGAAATGGAATTGAAGTGGTCAGGCAATGGCTAGTGAGCTTGCCTTAAGGAACTGAAATTTCAAAAATATGAAATTAGGCTGGGTCTAAGGCCCTAGTGCATACATTTCTTTTTTAAGAGCTGTAATACACGGCTGTCTGTAACCTTCCCTGGGCAGACGCTTTGTGAGATCAAATGCAGATGATAATAATTCTCTTTAATTACACTCAACAGAACAGTAATTGGTTTTAAGTCAGCACTGGGGTAGAGGAGTACCTTCAATGAAATGGTGCTAATCCTAAAGAGACTAAGAAATGGGGTAGGGGTGGAGGGGGTGGCGGGGGATGGAGGGGGTAGGGAGTAGAGAGGGGGCGGAGAGGGGGGACTTCTGGCAAATGGTTAAGAAATAGAAATTCAGCTACGTTTTATTGTTAAAATATTTTTAAAGACATTTTCTGCTTTGAATGAAATTTCTGCATCACGACTGTTTTAAAACCCTCTATGGTGAAGCATCAGATGGAAACTGAAATGATCAAAAATGTATTTACCCCCTTCTGTGATCTTATTATTTCATGTAAACCACTGAGATTTCACGCTGAAATAATTATCATTAGTCCAAGGCACACATACAAGAACAGGGAAAAAAGCTACTTTCAGGGTATGTTATCTCACCTTTGTGATCCTTTCCATTCGATTGTATACACGCATTGTAAGAGAAACTACTTCAATTAACTATGAGAACAATATTGATTTGCATCCTGATAATGATCACAGGACATATTTAGAAATAGCTGGAGGTAAATATTTCTATTACATTAATTGTGGCAAAATTTTATTTAATTAAACCATAAATGAAATTGGTAATTATGTGATTAGCATAATGGTACCCAAACCAGCTTTTGAAAGTCTAATGCACAGGGCACGAAGGCCCCTGCAGTATTTTTGCATGACAGATACATAAAGTATTTTTCCGGCCTGGATAAAATATCAAATTCCTTTTCGTTACTTTTTCCTTTGATGTCTGAGTAATGAATTAACCACGCATCCCGAAGTGATTGCATAGGTTTTTCTTGCACGAGATGCTGCTTTAGAAATCATCTTGTTTTATATGTAAACCAATATTCTTTGTGTTAAGGAAGTTCTGCAGCCGGACAGTGAAATGTATTTCAGTGAGCTATGTGCAAAGAAGAATAATTATTCTTTTCTTTTACCTTTACCATCCTAATTAGTGTTTTCAACTGATAAATGTGAAGCTGTAAGTCCATCCGGTCCGTCAACCAGGTGCAGATCACGTTCATGGAGCTGTTGTACCATTGCTGAAAAAAGAGACAAAAGTTCTCCAGCCAACACATCACGGAGCGTTTGCAGAGGAGAGAGGCAACAGGCCACGTTTGAGCACCTGCTCTGTTCCGAGGAGAGACTAAATGGTTAAAAGAGAATTTGAGAGCAGAGACAAATTGTGAACATTAATCGACACAAAATCACAAGGTACCCGATCAGCCTAAGAAGAGATGGGTTTGGACTTTGAATCTAAGACAGAACTCTTCCACGATCGACATCTCCTACACGATCAATTCACATAGACCATTTTTGCTCTTCTGATTCTCCTTTTTGTTGGTTAATTTTACTCCGCTGAGATTCAAGTCACTGTATATTTCTTAATGCCACTGTTTCAGATGCCCAGGGAGATGGGGGTTTCTCCACGGAACAAACTGATGTCATTTTGCTACTTACCTCTTGAAAAATCCAGACCCTGTCTGCGGAGGACAATGCTGGGATTTGGGCTGAGAGCCTTATGAATTGATGGTGATGTGTACCTTCATTTACCCTACTGGGGCACTGGGATAGAGACAAGGAAGGAGGTTTTCTCTTTAAGGGCCAACTCATACTCTGGGCAGCTTCTGTGCCCTTACGTTGGCTGTGCAATCTGTTTTAATCTTAACACCAAAAAATTATGGAAGATGAGAGAAAAAAACCATCTACAAAGGAGCTCATTTCAAGCTGTTGAAATCATACTTCCCCTTAAGGGGGTTAAATTTTGCTTCTTGTCTGTGAAAAATGCTTGAAGCTGTGTCACTTTAGACTGCCACCCCTGTGGTGCAGGAAGTCTCTGGTGCGGTATGATTTTGCAGTACTGCTCATATATTCATAAATCTCACTCGGAGACATATGAACAGTGTTAGGAAGTGTCAGTATGAAAAAAAAATCTAATCTTTTAAACTTCACCAGGTTTCATTACGCATTGCCGCTTACACCAAACAATTTACAAATAAAATGAAAAGGTGTGGATGGACCTATATATTTATTTATGGGGCATCTATATGAACTGTGCACAGAAGAGATGTAAGAAAAAAAGAGTGGTTAGAGAATGGAGACGATGCACCCTCTCATGCTAATCAACACACACGCACACGTGTGCACGCACACGCACACGCACACACATTGCACACCAGTGGGGATTTGAAAAGCATAAATAAAAACATGTTTCTGATGGTAACTCCACCCTTTCTCACCTAAAGATCATCCAAAATCAGTTTATGCCTAACACTCACAGTTTTTCTGAAGCCTTGTTTCTGACTTAATTTCTTTAAAAAAAAAAAAATTAATTTGGGTTTTTTACTTGCAAGGTAGAACTGCCAAGTTTCACCTTGTAAGAAACGACACAGTCTCAGCCATGGCGTTCAGAAGCCCTCTTTGCAATCTTTCATTTCTAGGCTCCTTCCTCATCAGAGCCAATTGTGGCTCTCCTTGGAGCCCAGCCGCAAACAGAGACCACACTACCCCAATCAAGGCGGCATTGCAGCCTCACAGCCAACTTCTGCTCTTTTAAAGATCATGGAGGCGAAACTGTCAGTTTGAGGAACCTTCTGTCCCTCCCCAGGGAGCAGGCGGGGTGGGGGGTGGGGATTTTTTCCCCTGAGATTCACGGTTCACTCCATGTAGGAGGGGGTTTGCCCGGGTCGAGCTGCTTCAGGCATGGACAGGTTTTCCCCTCTAGGAGTGAGAACATTTTACTGAAACTTTTTTGGGGGGTGGGGGAGTGATTATTGGGGAGTGTTTTTGGCACCTCCTGCCTTGGGATTCTGGAGCTTTTGCTGTCACTGCATCTGGGCTTGTGAAGATGGGGTCTGGGGACAGAAATACCACTGGGTCACTGGCGTTCCTGCAGCCCTCCCTTACTCACGGCAACTGGGGGCTCTCTTGTGTTCACCCCAGCCCTCAAATTCTGTTTGCTGGGCTTTATCTGACATGCAGTGATATATTTCGAGAGTCACAAGCATCGGTCCCCCCCTCTACCCCACCTCCTGGGGTTGGCAGGTGACCTGCAAAGAACGTGGGGACTTCCTGGCCAAACCTGCAAACCCAGGGCCACATGACGGGTGCATCTCGGGGACAGAGAAGAGGAATGTGGCACTCTGGCTTCTAGGCAGAGGTGGCATTTTGCTTTGGCTGTGGCAACGGGCAAACCGGCGCTGGCTGGTATCAGTGCCAGCAAGCCTTGCGCAACATGCCTTTTTCTCTTTGCTGAG
This sequence comes from Mirounga leonina, assembly GCF_011800145.1. Lineage (NCBI taxonomy): Eukaryota > Metazoa > Chordata > Mammalia > Carnivora > Phocidae > Mirounga > Mirounga leonina. The sequence goes on along the minus strand of NW_023270855.1, from coordinate 29,478,492 downwards.
AGACGTGCCACCTTTCGGGGGGGGGGGGAATAACGACCCCCCCACCACTTTGTATAAGTACTTCCTATTCGTGTAAAATGGCTTTTGGAGAGTAAAAAATAAAAACACAAATAAAAAGGTAGGATACTCTGAATCCTCTCTCTCTGCTGTGGAAAGGGTAGGGAGGTAGGCGATGCGTATAGCAACGCATCAGTGTATCACGCTTGCCGATTCCCACCCCAGGAGAACAAGAAAGCCCTGGAACATCCATGCCTTTCCTCCTGGATCTCACATCTAGCAAGAGAAGTGTAAAAAATGTATGATGCCCCATTGGCTACGCATTTCAAGAGGCAAAAGGGAGTAAGTCACTCCTTTCCAAACCTTATGCTCAGTAGATGAAATTGGAGGCACACAGCACTAACTTGGATGCGGCACAGCGCTAACTTGGTTTTCCAGAAAGGCGCTTAAAGGCATTTGGATGTCAGAGGAAGCAAGAGTCACTGCCTTCTAGAACTTTAAAATGTCAGAGGTGAAAAAGACCTTCCCTGTTATCCTTTGTAGAGGAGGGAACAAAGGCCCAGAGAGGTGAAGTGACTTGCCCAAGGTCACGTAGCTGGTGAGTCCCCACGTGGAGGTTCTTCAGGATGGGGCAGTGCCCTGAAATAGCTGATCATGGAATTAGTCCTCACTAGGCGGGGCACAAGAGCGGTGCTGGTCCAGAGAGCTGAGTGTGTGTACCTCTTTCCAACCGCACGCTCAGGGTGTCGCATTGACAGCTAGAAATAGGCCTTAGTGGGAGTTTTTACACTGTGGAAATTGGCAAACGCCACAAACCAGGGCATTCTCCCTCCCAGAAAGCCAGTTGTTAAACATTTATCAGCACATTACTGGGTATCTGGGTTGTTCCTGCTTGTTCTCCTGTGGTGCTGCTTATTCAGGTTTGCTTTATTTGAGATTGATGCTAACAAAGCAGATTTGTTAGTATTCTTCAAAACAGGAGATAAAACATTTTAAGGTCTCCCCATTTTGTTTTGTCTTGCCTTTTCCAGAAATATCCTAACACCTGGACACTAAGATTTCGATAAAATGCACTCTGAACCCTAGGATAAAAATTGTGAGCTGACGACATGGACTAAGTATTTAAGTATAATCATGACCCCTTCGCTAGCCTCCCCTTTGTTCAGGTATATTGGAAACTTCCTAAAGTTACTTTAATCCTAAAAAAAAGCACTAGAGAAATAAAATCCCCAGTACCCGGGGCCCCTCTAAAGTATTCTCTGGGGATGATTCGGTGAGGGTTTTGGTGCTGGAACCCAAAAGGATGCCCATCCAAAGGAAGTCCCTTGGGAAGTTGGGGACTTCTCCAGTAGTTGCAACCAGATCTGAAAGTCCTATTGAGGAGGAGCTAGAACGCTGCTCTGTCATTTTTATCTTTCTTTCTTCCTTTCTACAATGGAGTCCTTAAGAGCAGAGGCCCCACCTGTCTTCTTCCTGGCTTTGTGAGCTTCTGGCAAGTTATTTACATTCTCAAAGACACAGTTTCCTGAACAGAAAATGGGGATTAATCAGCCTTTTTTGGTAGGCTTTTTGATGACGCAAGGAAGGTATGCTAGGAAGGCTCTCAGCCCCGTACCTGGCACATAATGAGGCCTCGAGAAATGTGAGCTGTCACCACCACCACCACCGTTAACCACCATCACCACTCACATCTTCATCACGATCACCGTCATCCCTCTCTCTCTCTCTCTCACTAAGAAATGCCACAAAACAAGGGAGAAAGCTGAGCAAGTGACCACAGAAAGGCATGGGGTGGTGGAGAAAATGGCTCCTGATGGAATACCTCTGGAATTGTATGCATGAGTCTTATAGGCCACGGACTAACTCTCAGCAATTCCATTGCAAAGTATTTTGTGGTAGATCATCACCCAAACCCATACAACCATCCTGGGTGCATAAAGCACATTTTTAACTATACTGACCTAGATTTAATATTGGATGAAAAGGATTCAGACGAATAATGCATGATTTTTCAAACTTCGTGTGGACAAGTTACAGCTTTAGCTTGGGTTGGCTACTTATTAGCTGGATAACCTTCAAACAAGCTACTTAACTGTCTGACCCTCAGTCTCCTCTTGGGGTTAATACCAGTACCTACTTCATAGGATTACTGTGAGCATTAAAAGAGATAATTATGTAAAGTGCCCAGCAGAGTTACTCTCACATACTAAGCACTCAATAAAATTTAGCAATGGGGCGCCTTGGTGGCGCAATCAGCTAAGTGTCCGATTCTTAGTTTAGGCTCAGGTCATGATCTCAGTGTCGTGAGATGGAGCTCTGAGTGGCTCTCAGCATGGAGTCTGCTCATCCTTCTCCCTCCCCGTCTGCCCTTCCCCCGACTCATGTTTGCACGCATGCACTCTCTCTCAAATAAAAAAATCTTTAAAAAAATAAATAAAATTTAGCGACTATTACTACTCTCAGAAACATAAAGATATCCTTTCAATATACAACACAAAGGAATTATCATGATTCATTTCTAGTAGGAGCTTAGACAGTTAATATGCAGATCTCTTCAGGTAACACCTTGTACCCTGAACACATACTGACTTCAGGCAGAGAAACCCTTATACATAACTGTCTCTTCCGTAATATCGGGGTTCACTGTAGCCAGGATTAGGGTTAGACTAGTGAGGCAGGATTCTGCAAATGCAGGATTGGATATTGTCTTTCATTAATATTCTGGTATTTTGTTCATCCTGGATCATTTGCATTCATTTTGATTTTTTAAGATGTATGAAAATATTATTGATCTTGATTACCGCATTTTTTGGTTCCCCCTTAAATTTTATATCTGAGAAGTGACTCATTCACCTCTCCCTAGTCCCTGCCCCGGGGCTCTCTGTTCCCCTGGAAACCTGATCACCGGGAAGAGCTGCAGGATTGAGAGGTACAATGAATACTTGACACGTCACTGGACAATACAGGGTTCACAGGAACTGGATTTCCACTTAGATTTGGAGACGCCCTAATCAGTGAGCACGACGATGACTATAGGATGATACCTGCTGCCTTTGCATCTTCTGCCATCAGAGCCACCTAGATGCGTCTAAATTCCTCCATAGAGGAGGATCTGAGTTCTATTGTTAGTTCATCTCTAAATATGTATTTCCTTTGAAACCCCCGTTCCCTATCTTGATGTTAATTTCATGTCCTAAAGAGACCTTACTGTTAATGACTCATTTGTCTTCAGAGCAAACAGCATATCACACGTGAGCAGCATGGCAACAAGGAACAGGGGTTGAGCAGAGAACGTTGCGGTGTGCTTCCATCCTCCCCGATCACGAGGGTAACGTATGCCCTTGATGGAAGCAACCCCCTGTCCGATACGACCACGTATCAGGTGTTAGAGCCTACTGTTTTCAACGCAGAACTTTTGCGTACTGGATTTGCAACACATGCAATTAATGAAAGTACGGGTGTCCCCCACTTTTCTAAAGTTCACCTTGTGCCACTTCGCTTTTATGAAAGACCAACATTAGTCCCCGTTTTCGCTAACTGAAAGAAATTGGAAGAGGATTTTCGCTCTAATGAAAACAGGCAAAAAACAAGAAGAGCGGTCAGCATCCCTGTTGCAGCAAGTCCTTAGAGAGGCAGCACGCGCTCTGAGCAGTGAGGGCAGACCCACCAAACTCCTTCCCTGGGAGCTACACTCGGCCTCTCAGCATCACACTGCCAGAGTTTTGACCTGTGTCTATGAGCATTGGTGCTTTCTCTCCATTTATTCTGTGCATCCGTTAGCCAGATGTGTCCTAAGACATCAGAAAAGCCTAAGAGAGGTTATTTTGGGGGGTCTGGGGAAGCTCAAAAATTTTTCCATATAAATTAATGGTAATTGCTGCTTCACTTTATACCATTCCGACTTAGGAAGGTTTTCAGAGGAATGCCCTATTTTTGGGTAGCAGGGGAAACCTGTACTTAGCTACTCCTTGAACACCTTGCCCTTAACAATGTTCAAGTGCTCTGCACAGTGTTCTGCAAACATCTTATAATTCAATCATCGAGTTGGACTCCTAGGAGGTTGACATTATTAACAGCCTCATTTTGTAGATGAGGAAAAAGGGCCTAGGTAAATTAAGTTAATAGCCTGGGGTCACACAACTAGTAAGTGGTAGGATAGGCTTCAAGTTGGTTATTTACCACTACATGTGTGTGAGTTGTCCCATTCAACACAATAATGTTAAAAAGTAATGGCCTGTTTATAGAGAGACAACTCCAGTTCTAGGCGGCTCCTCAGCAAAGTCATTCAGCTCTGAAATTCTCAAAGGAGAAGTGTGTGGGTAGGATAGTGTTGTTGAACCTGTTTCCCTCAGAGCCCAAGCTTGGCTTGGGGTTGAAAAGATTCTACTTTTTATGAGCTTAGAAAGTGGCTAAGCAGAGTGTGGGAAAACCACTCAACAGCCTTAAAGAACTAATGGATGGGAGACAATCATTGCTGACTCTTAATGGAAATGATTAGAAAGAACTGGATGAGAATGAGTGCATGCCATTTCTTAGTTAGTATTCTTTTCTTCTCCTTTGTAGCCCTACCTGATCTCTTCGTGTTTGCTTTTACATATTTGCTGGTAACTCAGCAAATGCTATTAGTAGAAAGTTCTCACTGAGGGCAGGTTGAGTTTTCAAGGAGAAATACAACTAGAAAAGTTGCCTTTATCACAATGGACTGAATTTTTCTGAGAGTTTTGGGGATACAAAAGTTATAACATAACACTGAATAAAATTTTAGTTTGGAAAAACTACACATCATAAGCTTTAAAATTTTCAGTGAATAGTGACAGTAAAATAGTAGGACCTTGGGGAAATTTGGTTTCATGTGAAGTTAAAAAAGATGCCCTCAGAAAGCGCTATAAAAGAAACAATTTTAGGCAGAGTAACAAATCCAATGCAAACAGTCTAGTGCAAAACCCAGTTCTTTCTCTGTTGCTTTTCTCTTTAAAGAAAGTTTTATTGAGGGACGCCTGGGTGGCTCAGTCGGTTCGGCGTCTGCCTTCGGCTCAGGTCATGATCCCAGCATCCTGGGATGGAGCCCCACATCAGGCTCCCTATTCCACGGGAAGCCTGCTTCTCCCTCTCCCACTCCCCCTGCTTGTGTCCCCTCTCTCGCTGTGTCTCTCTCTCTGTCAAATAAATAAATAAAATCTTTAAAAAAAAAAAAGAAAAAAATAAAATCTTTTAAAAAATGGGTCCTGGGGGTGCCTGGGTGGCTCAGTTGTTAAGCGTCTGCCTTTGGCTCAGGTCATGGTCCCAGCATCCTGGGATGGAGCCCCACATCAGGCTCCCTGCTCAGCGTGGACTCTGCTTCTCCCTCTACCCTTCCCCCCTGCTCACTATCTCTCTTTCTCACTCTCTCTCAGATAAATAAATAAAAGCTTTTAAAAAAAGTTTTATTGAAGTAGAACACCCATACCGTAGTGTCTCACTTTAAGAAAAACATACACACACACATACATGCATATGTCAAACAAGACATGTTGCCCCATGCCTATAATTAAGGATAATATTTAGCTCAATATTGTAAAAATGAGCTCTTTTTGAAAGTATGGCATTTGGCCTACAGGCCAATAACCACCACACACCAAATTCACACATCTTCTCAGATTAAAAATTTGTGACTCGGTCCAATATATCCTAAGCATAAATAATAGCTGAAATCCACAAGGATCTAGTTCTATTGTTAGTTCATCTCTAAATATGGATTTCCTTTGAAACCAGCATGGTCAGGCGTATATGCCAGGCAGACACAGCACTAAACGCCTGGGCAGCTCGTGGCTAAGGTGAGGAATCGGAGACTCAGAGAAGTAGCCTGGCAGCTAGCAAGAGATGGAGCTGAAGAGGCCAAGAGGTAGGGCAGCCTGGTGGCTAAGAGAATGGACGCGACCCGGGCCTCTCCTGTGTTTGTCCCTTAACCTCTCTGAGCCTCGGTTCTCTCGTCTGCTAGATGGGGATTATAATAAAAACTGCTTAGGGTTGTTGGGGGGATGGATTAAATGAGTTCATATGTGTGGAGTGTTTACCACAGAGCCAGGCACAGACTACATGTTAGCTGTTAACACCCTAGCCACGCTATCCTGCTCCGCCTCACAAACAGGGAATCCTACCTCTCTAAGTGCAACTCTTAAGGTTTGCACGAAGCTTTCTGAGGAAGCTTCCATTCTTCTAAAAATGTCTGTGCAAACAGGCAATGTATAACCCCTTGGTAACCAGTCTGTACTTCTGGACTGAAGAAACCCAGTGAATGCTGGAGGATGGTAATCTTTTCTTTGGAAAGTACCCTTTCTCCAACTCAACACAGCCATACATCAGAGAAATTGCCTCAGCACCTTGCCTAGAGTGTCTAATGAAGGCAAGGGCATTCTGTTTGTTGGCAAGGAGTCAAAGAGGAAGATAATACGTTGACCACACCCATATGACTAAGTTCTTCACTTTGCTTTTTGTGACAAAAGTGGGTTATTATTAGTTAGGGGGGCGAAAAAAACCCCACAACCTATTTAAATTGCTGTATTGAAATACTGTAATGAAGTCTTTTACATTTGAAGCTTTCAATGCATATTTCTTCCTTACAATATGGGTAACTTAAGAGCATGTGAAAAGCATCATCCAGGGTTTCTTTATACTTTTACCAAGGTACCCATAGCTTCGTTAACCCAAGCCACAATTCCACAGCCCCATGGGTCTCTCAGGTCTAAGGATTGCCAGGGATCTGGTTGTATTCAGTGTTCTATTCCAGATTCAGACAGGATCTGACAAAGAAATCTTGGCATGTTCAAGCCATCTACGCCAAATGGGCAAAGCAGTAAACAACCGCATGCAAATTTCGGGATTTGTCAAAGTTCCCCAAGGGCTGAAGCAACACTTTCTGAAAGGGCGGATCATATGAGTACTTTTAAACATGGGCACACAGTTGAAAGATGCAATCTTTTGCTTTCCTCCAGTGTTACTGTAATTCAGGATTTGGTTCCCCCAAACAATTGAACCTAGAAATGGGTACTTCACAGTCATGGCTTCAGGACGCTCAGCTCAAAGCACAAAGACACCAAAGGTAAACAGACACCAAAATCAGAGGATGCAGGCAATCAGAATGAACTTCCGAGCTGTCTCAAAGTCCTTTTTAGTGGAGGTGTTTTTGTTTTTTTATTTAAAACTATGTAATTCTTTGGATGCTTAAAACACCCGTTTCATTGAGGTCTTTGCAAAGCTGTCTTAGTGCTGTGGCTCTTCAAGGTACTAAACTGTGGATTTCACCCCCGAAAGTCTGATGCACTCCAGACTGATGGGGAAGTCAGAGGCACCAGAGACCATATTGACCTACAACCTGGAGCCGAAAGCATTCAGCTACTCTTTGCCTTTAGTGTCTTCTCATAAGGAAGACATAGTGCAAATGAAACAAAAATTTTTAAAAGATTTTATTTATTTATTTGAGAGGAGAGAGAGAGAGAGAGAGAGCACACTGTTGGGGGGGGCAGAGGGGGAAGCGGACTCCCCGCCGAGCAGGGAGCCCGATGCAGGACTCGATCCCGGGACTCCAGGATCACAACCTGAGCCGAAGGGAGTCACTTAACCAACTGAGCGGCCCAAGCGCCCCAAAACAATTTTTTTAAAACTTCATTTAAGTTATTACTGCTTATGACTATTGATTCTTCTATAGGAAGATGGATAGAATTTAGCATTTGGGAGCAATATTATTTTAACCTCCTTTGAAAGGGCCTAAATAATACCTCAATATTCTTTTATTAAAATAAGCAGTTATCTATTCAAGACCAAATTTGAACTCTAACCTTGAAATGTGCAGAAATACCCAACAAGTGTCTTTAGCACTGACATTTCAAATGAACATTCGAAATGATAAATCCGTACTTGGATCCTGACCTAATGCATTGCCCCCTTCTTACCCGAGTCAGGCCTGTCACCATTACTTGCTGAGGGGTAAATACAAGGGAAGTTAGAGTCCTGAAGGATCCCTTCTGAAAGCAAATCAAGCAGGAGAGTTTAATCCAAAGCTAAGCTTACTTGGACTATCCAGGGGTCTCCCTCTAGAAGACATTCTTTTTCTTTTTTCTTTTTTTTAAATGGTTTGATTAACTTGTTGGCAATCTCTGTAAACTATCCAAGCTAGCCAAAGCCAGATTGGAAAGGAATTTGTTGCTTTTGAAAGAATCGGACTGTATGAAACCCCATGAATCCTGCCCAATCCCACGTCTCAATACGGCAGGTGGCTGCCTGCAGGCAGATGTGATGGTCTCTGAAAGGTTTTCTTTCCTAATACTTGTAAGATATTGCTGGAAACAGTTTACCCTCCCTGAATGAGAGAACGAAGCCAAAGATCAAACCATAGATATCTACCTAATGATAGGAAGGCATACGATAGGAAGGCATATGATGAGAAAGCAGAGGCACTAATGTGAATTTTTAATTGCGGGTGCTATCTTAACTCAAATGCAAACACCATTATTCTTACCAGTTCCACAACCCAAGGAAATGCTATCAGGAAAGGATCTAGCAATTCCACTTTTTGGTACAGATGCCAAAAGACTGAAAGCAGGATCTTGAAGAGATATTTACATGCCCATGTTCATATTAGCAATATCCATAATAATTCTAAGCCAAAAGATGGAAGCAATACAAGGGTCCACGGACGGAAGAATGGATAAACAGAAGGTGATAGACACACACTGTAGAATATTATTCAGCCTTTAAAAGAAAGGAAATACTGTTATATGCTACAGCACAGAGGAATCTTGAGGCCACTCTGCAAAGTAAAATAAGCCAGTGGAAAAAGGAGAAATACTGTATGATTCCATTTGTACAAGGGATCAAGAATAGTCAAATTCATGGAAACAGAAAACAGAATGGTGGTTGCCAGGGACTGGGGAGGGGGAAATGGGGAGTTATCGTTTAAATGGGTACAGAGTTTCAGTTTTGCAAGATGAAAAGAGTTCTGGAGACTGGTTACACCAATAATGTGAATGTACTCAACACGACTTAACTGTATACTTTGAAATGGTTAATGTGGCAAATTTTATGTTATAATTATTTTGCCACAATTAAAACAAAAACATGGGAAATGAAAAAAAAAATCACTTCCTATACTGAAAAGGAAACTTTCCTTAGGAAAGCTCAGATATGTAACAATATACAGATTCTAGTCCGAACACCCAACCATGTTTGACAAAAAGCCAAAAAATTCTTTGTAAGATGAACATGGGCATTTTGTTTAATACCAGGACTGAGACAAATTCTCGAGGCCGAGTTTTGAGATGGCGCGAAGAACAAAGAACAAATCTGGTAGCATTTGCTCAGTCATTTATTTGGTTTATTTAAAACATGCCACGGGGCCAACATTTCTAAATCTGTGAAATAGAATTAAATGAAGCCCAGAGATGAAAACTAAGGATCCTCATAGAGGCTTGGGTCCAAACAACAAAAAAGGATGCATTTTTCACACTGCACAACACGTCACCTCCTATGTTTTCACAGAGACTCCCCCGGCCCCTGACAGACCCCCCGCCCCTGCTTTTCCAAGCATAGATTTGCTCAAGCAGCACTCAGCCCTGAGATCCCAGTTCCTCTGCCCAAAAGGGCAGCAGCTGCCCATCCAGAATCACTCCCAGCACAACAGACTTATTAAGGTTTGGAATGTGTGTTCAGGAAGCCCTTATTTTAGGAAACAATTAAGTAGAATTAGGCTAATAATGCAAGGCAGGCAAAGCTTTTGCCCTTTGCTGAGAAATAACTCCTGCATGGAACAGTTGTACTAATAAAAATCATGTATTTCTTAAATGCCTCAAAATGATCTTTGCACCAAGCTCAGCAATTAACCCTGCCCCACTGAGGAGCGTTTATTCCCCAGGCTAAGGAGGATTAATCTCCATGTTTGCTCGACCAATGTCTTTCGTTGGTGAAAATGCGGTCTGAGGCTTTGGGCTGGGAACAGAAATTTATGGAAGTGGGAACTGGACAGGAGGGTGGTGAGGTGGACACGAGGGGCTGGACGCCCCCTGCCAGGCCCAGGTGGAGGCCGGGGCCAAGCATCTTCTTGGGCCTACCTGTTCTTAACCTGGCGGGAGGATGGAAGGCCTTTCTTCAGGTGGCCAGAGCCTTGTCTACTGAGGGGATTTTCTCCGCCAGCCTCAACTCTACTCCCTTCCTCACAGTAGCCATTAGTGGGCCTTCTTCTGGGCCAGAAGCAATAGATTTCCCACCTCCAGGCCTGGGCAGGAAGTGACCGCTGGGCAAAAGGGGGACACAGACCCTCCTGTCCGATGCTTTGTCTCCTTGACAACACCCCAGCTGGTGGCCCGAGGAACAGACTTAATTTCTTTTCTTTCTGTGCCCACCCTCCCCGCCCCATACTTCTCTCCCTCTTTCTCTAGACGCAAACGTACGGCATCCAACATAAAGTTGCCGAAATAGCAATCTTGTCTCTGAATATATAAATTGCAAAAATTGATATGAATAAATCTGCAAGTAGCACACTGAGTGTGGCACATTTTATCAAAAAACGGCGCTCGGTTGCTCGGTGGCTGGGGGGGGGATGGTGTCATTACACATACAGAAAAACATCTGCAAACTCCCAGTTTCTTTACTTAGAACTGAATGGAGGCATGACCTCCTGTTCCTTGCCATGAACCCTGAGTTCACACTCATATTTTACATGTTACAGGAAGCCACAGCTCGCCCCAGGGGTGCTGCAAACAGACACGCAGAAGCCAGATGTAGCCCCCCCCCACCCCGCTCCTTAATGCACCTGAAGGAGCCGGCAACTCACATTCAAAAGCTGACATGCATGTAGCTTAAGGTCACTTCAGATTTTGTAAAGAGGAGGACAAAACCAGGAATGCTTCTAGGGCTGGGCTGTCAGCGGGGAGGCGGAGGGATTACAAGGAGCCTGTGACTCTGCCTCTTTCTGCCTTTGCTGGTAGTTTTTTTGTGTGTGAACAAGTGCCATACAACAGATTGAGCCTCGTATAAAGGCCTGAGACTGTGCAAGGGCCCCCCGCTGGGCCTCAGCTGTGCTTGCAATTAGCAATAGGCACAGAGTGATTATTGTTGCGGTAGCGGATGGCAATGCGAAGTGACAAGTTTTATGGGGGAAGTTGAGAGCGGGGATGCTCTGCAAGTTTCTCTTTCTTTCCTTTTTCTTTCTTTCTTTCTTGGTCTGCAAAAACCCTTCCTTAGGAGGTTGCAACCTCCCGTTGCAGTGAAAGCTATTCCTACCCCCCCCCCCCCCCCCCCCCCCCCCCTTCATTCAAAAGAGTCTTAACAAAAATTGTTGAAAGAATATTTTTCTCGCTGCTTCAGAACGCGGGCTTTCTAGGTCAGAGCTTCCTTGCTGCCCTATTTAATGTCAGAAATACCCATTTGCCTCAAATTAGCAGAGATCTTCGAGTTGAGGGCAGGAGATTAAGCATACAAAATTACTCAGCAGGTGATGGTGGGGTGGATTTGGGGGTTGAGAAGTCTTTAAAACTGACTACAAGACATTATATACTTCTGACAAAAGAACATAGTAATCCTACCTGCTTGCTTTAACCACTGTTGTTTGCCTATTATTATGTGCTTTAATGCTCATGAGAGCAAAAGTGTTCCTGATAGTGCTCAATTACCATAGTAACTCACACCAGTGACCTCTTATCGCAGGGCTCCCAGCCCAGCTCAACCAATCCCGAGAGTCTGTATCTTTTTATTTATTTCAATGGTGACATGTCCTTGGACTGGAAAGCTCCAGGTAGAGGCCACTCCTCTCTTTGTCCAGGACAAGAACTTGTTTTCGAAATTTTGAGTAAGGGCCTGTCACCTTTGGAATCCAAGGAGATTCTGAAGTTTATGGGTTTGAGGCTGTGGGATGCATTCAAAAACACCATGAAGACACAGAACAATGCCTAATAAAAAGAAAAGAACACGTGTGCACCAAAGGCCAGCAGCCTCCCAGCTGCAGCGAAAGCCGTGTGCCCCGCTTGGGCCTCTAGCTGTCAGCTCCGGAGTTCGGGAGGAGGAGAACGAGAGGCACTTACTGGGGAATGTTTACCATTTTATCACACCAGTGGAGCTAACTCTAGACAAAAAAAGACTATCTAGAGGGAGTTAATTGCAAAATGTCAAAAGGAAATAAAGGTAATACTGGCATAAATGTTTCCAAGGTTGCATTTTTCACAGGCCTGTGAAGACATATAAGCATGCTCTATCCTTTATCTAACTGCAGTCGGCAATTCAGAGTCACAGGGTTACATAACAAACTAAATGCTCAGATAAGTCCTGCAGTAAAGAAATGCATTTAACTCTGCTTCATATTTTCCAAACATATTTGACTAAAGAACAACTTTCCATGGCCCACCTACTAATATCTTTCAGGGTGCTTCTGTTCTATTGAATGCACTCTGGAAAGAAGCTCTCTAATGACATTAATGTTAATAAATAGCAATAACAACAATAATAGTAGGAAATATTTCATGAGCATGTACATGTTGGGCTCTGTTCTAAGTAGTTTATATGAATTAGCTCACTTAATTCTCTCAGCAACCTCAAGAAATGGTTACTTTTTAAATCCCATTTACATTTCTATAGCAGAGAGTTGTATGAATTCATTCTCTATGAAAGAGAAAAGGAAATGTAATAAGCCATATGTAATAAATTGGCTATTACTTTTCATTATATTTCTCCTGCTTCTGACTCTCCAGAGATCCCATGGGCTCCCTAAGTAAATAATATTTTCTATAACTCCATGCCCTGTTTAATATAAACTGAGGAGCGAGGCATACCTTTCAGCAAAATTCTTCCAATTTTGAACTTAAGGTATCCAAATGGCAAAATATACCTCTCCGCTCTCTTTTGATTAGCCTCCAAGAGAGAATCCAATTTAAGTATCAAAATTAGATCTGTGCTTGCCTGTACACATCATGACTTCTCAAACTGCTGGTCCTCTAAGTAATTGAGTAAAAATGTAACTAGTGGTCAAAACCAGAATGAAAGATGGGACATGGGCCCGGCCGCAGCTGTTCCAATAACCCCTGGCTGATCAGCAGGACCCATCACAGCAAATCAGGACAAACTCGAGTTTCTGGCTTCTGTTACTAGACAAGTTTTCAGCAAAGTCAGAGGCTGATAGCTAACTTTCAGCAAGCGGACATTGGGGAACTGCGACATTTAAGAGGAAAAGAACAGCTCTCTGACGTACCTGGATTTTCTCAGTTCAGACTCTTTCTTTCTCCAAGAGACGTAAATAATGAGCCGAATGTGATTGAGCCCTGATCAGCTTCTAACCAGGCCTCGTCTGCCACCCGGGCTGCCCAGGGCAGGTGTGCAGTTTGGGCATTAACAAACTGACCACGGTTAACAATACCTTTTTCTGGGGCCTCTTTTTCTGTGGATATGTTAAGGATTTATTCCTAGGCCTCCCTGTGTACTGAGAAAATGGACCCCCATGCCTTTAGCCTCTGCCCTCTCAAAGGAACCTACTGTTTTGAGAAAATGTATAGTTATAATCCAAATTCACACTTTCAAAGTCATCTCAATCCCTTAAAGCTCAATTATGTTGAAAACGAAATTCTAGTATTGGTGGCACATCCTACCATCCATTATCCGTGTGAGAATTGTGAATAATTATCTGAAAACTATTCTCTGATACGTATTACAAGGACTTCAGAAGTAGGAGAAGGATTCATCCTATGAACTGAATTCAGATTATTCACGAACAGCATCTGCCCACTCACTGATTGCTTCTTAGGTACGGGAAGTGCATTTAGAGTTAAATGCATTAATTTGCAAGCAGATTGACGTAAGCAACCGAATAAGAAATTTGCATACCATATAGAAATGATTATAGAAATCATACTCTAAAATAAGGATTGTAACTCATGTACAGAACGGAAAGATAAAGTGGAATGCCAACTTTGTCATTTTAAAACAGGGTTGGTTAATCACATTAGGGGTAATTTCATAATTTGCACATATTAAACTTTCTAGAGTCATGAATCATGAGAGTTTTGTGAGTCAAAGTTGAAGTTCTTATGCAGGAAAATTTGCACTGACTTTAGAGGGAGTTGTCTTCCTGGACTGAAGTTGTTTTACTCGTTACTCTTAGTATAAAAGAGCATGTCTTTACATTTGCATAATTTCCATGCTGTTATGTGGGCAACATTCAGGTAAATCGGCAAATGGAATGCTCGAGGTCCAACTACACAGCTATTTTCCAAGCAGATAAGAAAGAAAAGGACATTGATACAGCATCCAAGAGGCCCTGTCCAAAGCTCCAAGATTCCAAGACAACAAAAGCCAACAACTCTAATGGGGTCCAAAGCCCTTTTGCAAAGTCCTCTAAACAATTAAAAAATTAGACCCAAGTCAACTTAGTGAACCCAGGCTGGGAAGTGATTTCTCATAAGGAAAGGGTGTGATCTTCTGAGGAACCAGAGACGGCACTGAGTCGTTTCCAAAAAAGCAGTCACTGGGGGCTCCTGGGTGGTTCAAGTCATGATCTCAGGGTCCTGGGATCGAGCCCTGCCTCAGGCTCCCTGCTCCGTGGGGGGCCTGCTTCTCCCTCTCCTCTCTCTCAAATAAATACAAAAAAAGTGCGGGTGCAGGGACAGGGCTGGGCCCTCGGCCCTGGAGCTGGAAGGGAGTGCTGGGTTTCACAGAGAAGGGCAGGGTAGCCTGAAGGCAGGAGAGGAGAAAGCCGAGAGCAGAGAGCAGAGCGGAGAGTGGCAGAGCAGGACCCTGCGGGTACACCTGCAAAGCCTTCTGCAGCTCCCAGGAGCAAACATTTTTGTGTGCAGAGCAACTGCCCCAGTAAAGGAGGCCAGAAAACAGGTTCTGATGCCGGGGCTGCGGGACGAGGAAGAGAAAGACAAAGTGCTGCTTTGGAAAAGTTAACATGTGTTTTCCCCATGTGCAGCTGGGCTCTGCCTCCCAATGGCGCCCTTTCCTCCTGCTTTATTTTTAATCTCTGGAAACCATATTCCCCTCTTACTACTTCTCACTGCGTGTGACTCTAATTTTTTTTTTCCCTCTTTCTGGGAGGGAAAAAAAAAAAAAGCCCCACATTTGCCAGATCACTTACCCAAACCTTATCCTGGGGAGCCCGCCACCCCATCTCTGGGGAAAGCATAACCCTCAGGCCACTGTCCTTACACAAGATGCACACTCGACCTCACTGGATGCCCTTGATATCTAGATGGTTTGGGATCCACCAGCCAGACCCAGATAAGGAGTCTGCGTCAGGTCTCCCACTGAAATATTCAGATGGGTCCAGGGCCCGAGCACATAGAGTTAAACCCTACATTAGCCGTGAGTTAATGTGTGCAGCCTGGATCACCCCGCCTTTGCCATTGATGCTCCCCGTCCTCAAGGTACCCTCCCCCTATCCTCCTCCCCCTCCCTTCCCCCACCTTTTTGAGGCGACAGAATAAGAAATTAAACACTTGTGGGTTCATTCGAAAGAGTGAATGAAATTGAATAAGCTCTCAGTACTTGAGGCGCACAGCAAGCGCCTGAATGGGGCAAACCTCCTAAGTTGAATGGAGTGTCTTTTGGGACCAATTTGTCTCTTTTCACTCTTTATTCTTCCCTTTTTGCTGACAGATGTACAAAGGCGGAACTGCGCCGTGTAGCTTATCCGCATGCACCCACAGCAGCTGTCACTTTTGCCGAGCAAGTTAATCAAGCAAATGCCACCATATCCCACTTTCTATAAGGAACAACATGTTATAGACAGTAGTCTTGCTAGAAAGAGACTTTATTTTAACTTTGATTGGCTTGGTTCCCCCACCCCTCCCAACACTTCCCCCTTTTTTCCCCAAAAAGGAGGGAGAATGGGGGATTGTGCCCAAGCCAACGATTTGGCTATGATCATGTTAGATTTAATAATAATATTGTGCGTGACGCTGAAGACTCATTTGGAGTTCTTTCCTAAGGACCGGGGGGATGCCCCAGGTCTGGGTGTTTTGGTTTTTTTTTTTCTTTTCCTTCTTTGAGTGTGCTATTGTTTGTGCTGAACTGTTAGGCTGCATGTCTCAAGTTATAAAAAGAAAAGCTGAGGGCAGAAAATAGTATTATGCCACGGATGTCTTGGATTAATTTTGTTCTCTTTTGGAAAGCAGGTTGTGTTATTTACATATTTCTTTTGATAAACCCCCTTGCCTGGCCAAGCTTACAAAGACTGTGCTAAATACATAATAGCATTGCTTTGTGCATCTTGCCGTTAGTGAGTTCTTTAAGCTGAATGCCCAAATTCATTTCTAATGTACACCAACAAATGCAAACAGGCCTCCACTTCTCTAATTCTGTGTAAGCCAAGTGGGGAGGCTTTAAAAGAATTCCCTCACATCCACGTCCCTGTCCCCGGTGCCTCGGTCACCACTCTTTGGTGGTGTTCAGAAGCTATAGGCAGGAGCCAGCTTCATTAACCAGTGCACAGAGCTGACCTCAGCCAATACCCCCGAGCCCCCACTCACTGGGAAACTGAATGCCAAAAGCAGACATATTTTGAATAAACAAACTCTTTAGAAACAATGCAGAGACCACTTTCCACTGGCCAAGGGATTTGTCACTTTCAAGGATTGGCTAAGAGCTGACGATCTCTCTGGTAAGCTCTTTAAAGCTTCAAGACGAGAAAACAACCTTTGCTCACTCTTTTTTTTCCCTCCTTCCTTCTTTCCCCCCTTCCCTTCCTCCTTCCTCCGTCATCACTTGTCACATTGTTTATTGTAAGCTTTGGCTGGAAATAAATCAAGGAAGGACTTCCGTGATACCCGATCACAAATTTTCACATTGCTGACACTTGAGGCATTATTGGATAATAACCATGTAATGATTTAGTTGCAACTGCATTTGTATTATGCACAGATTGTATAACCATGTTATTCTATAATTTTGGATTACTCCTCCCCTCCTGTAAGGCGCTGCTGATCTGTGAAACCTCATAGTGCCATTGAAAACTTAGCTATGTGGTAGATTAAAAGAGTCAACAGGCCACGTAGGAAAGTCTTGGGCATTGTTGTTTAATAATACCACTGTGTCAAGCTTTGCTTAAGGAACTTAAGCTGCTACCCTAAACCATTTATCAACTGTCTGGGATGTATGTAATGGTATTGTGTTACCATCATTCCCTCTGCCCCAAATATACCACAAAACTTTATTCTTTGGGGATAAAAGATCTTAGACAGAACACAGAGGGAGACAGAGACTGAAAGCTGAAACCCACCCCTGGGTTGGGCCTAGGTAGAAGGGGTTTTTGTAGCACATATGGTATGCAAGATTCCCCACCGTGCTGTGGTCCCTCTCCGCTGAGGATGGGGTTTCACCCTGAAGTGGGTGCAGTAGCACTTCCTGGGATCTCTCACCTTTAGGTCTAGGTTATGCTGGTGTTCATGGAACTCAAGCTCTGTGACAATGTCCTTCCATTCAGGAGGATGCCTGCCCTGGCAGAGTTGAATGTTTATTAGGGGGTCTGCCTGATTAGCTGTGCGACTCCCCTCATTGTGAGTGGACAAGCCGTGACTAATAAGCCATCTTCTACCAGGGGTCAAGAAATTACAATTTCTGCCTTGGTACTGTGCAAGGAAATAGTGATTCTCTTACAGCCTTCAGTGGATGAATTTGGGATGCAGAGCACCCAGTGGAGTTGGACTTTGGGGGCACATATTTGAGTACCGTAGGGTTTTTTTCCCCCCTAAGATATTACGGTTAGGTGTCTACTCTGCATCGGAAAGACAGGAGTTTGATCTAGGATGGGTCACTCCCCAGGTTTCTGAATTAAGTGAAGTCAATTTACCTTTCACTGACCCAACTTCTTTATCTGTGAAAACCTACTCCTCGAGAAAGTTATGAGAATTATGTGAATTATTATTACATTTGATGTCTAGAACGGTACATGGCACACAGAGAGTACCCGATAAATACTGGTTCTCATCAGCCCCCCTAGATGTAAGATGGGAAATGTATACAGAAGAAATTATAAATACTTTATCACTGTTGTTATTAAACAGCCATTTATTAAAACCTTCAACTAATTGGAATTGTTCCCCCTGTTTGCATTTGCCTTTTAGGAGAAAGCTGCCCTTTTTCCTCCCCACAAAAGTCCTCTTTGGGATCAAACCAAGAAAGCAGCTTTCGGATGTGCTTTGGGCTAATAAACATTTCAGCTCCATCTTCCTGAAGCACTGGCAGAACGAGCACTGTATTTAGAGTCTGGGAAGTTATTAGTGTTGCAAGCCTGGATAATTCACTCGTTTTACATTTTCATGACTGGAGAGTGACCCTTGGGATTAAGTAGGGGAAAGCCAGAGCCCTGAAAGATCTTGACTGAGAGAATTAGACTCTGTTTCAAAAAAGGGCAGAAAATGAAACTAAGACATTTTACAAATTGTTTCAAAATTAGAAACAAAAATGGTGGTCCAATAAATCTTCAAATTAACCAAAAAATCAAATGGTCCCAAACTACTCGTTCCTCATTAAATCAACCAGAACATTATATATTCAAGGCTTCTGGAAAAATCAGGTGAAAAGCATAAGCATTCAGAGTGAGATACTTAACAGCCTTGATTAGTATTTTTAGATTTAGAATTGGAAACAGAAAATATCCCTGACAAGGTGCACAATTTCACTGCTCTCAGAGGTTGGGGATGGAAAAATCATAATTTCAGGACTTGGGGCCCCTGGAGTCTTGAGGTCCTGGGCAAGTGCTTTCTGGACCTTAGGTTCTTGTTTTAAAAATGGAAATAATAGGGGCGCCTGGGTGGCTCAGTTGTTAAGCGTCTGCCTTCGGCTCAGGTCATGATCCCGGGGTCCTGGGATCGAGCCCCACATCGGGCTCCCTGCTCCATGGGAAGCCTGCTTCTCCCTCTCCCACTCCCCCTGCTTATGGTTCCCTTTCTCGCTGTGTCTCTCTCTGTCAAATAAATAAATAAATAAATCTTAAAAAAAAAAAGGAAATAATAGTACCTTGTCCTATCTCTGTGTACTGTTGCTATGAAATTTTTTTTTTTAAAGTTTGTGAAGTTGTTTTGTAGGATACAAAGTAGAAAAGGTATTGATAGAAATAATAGGTATAAACCTGTCTTTCAGTATCTTTTATCTCCTACATCAGGATTCATCAACCTTACTACTATCCACATTTGGGGCCAGAAAATTCTTTGCAGCAGGGGGCTGTCCTTACAGTGTAGAATGTTTACCATCTACCCTTTAGATGTCAGTAACATCTACCCCCCCCCAAGTTGCGATAGCCAAAAGTGTCTTTAGACATTTCCGAATATACCCTGGGCAACAAAATCACCCCCAGTGGAGAATCACTGCTTTAAATAAATGGTTCTTGATCAGATTAAATCCTTGGACTTTAAAAACAAACAAACAAACAAAAACAGATGCCTGAGCCCTATCTTCCATCTACTGACTCAGAATTTTTGGTATATAGGTGGGGTGAGTACATTTTAAAAATAAAAAAATATGTAATTCTGATGTATATCTCAGGTTAAGAAGCATATATTAAAAAACAGAAAAACTCATATTAATATAAAAAGAATTTAGCTTTTAAGGTGATGGACCGGCCAATGCCTACAAAGCAAATATCTGGATGCCTAGATTGGAGTCATTGTAACCTGGGTGAAGCCTTCCTTTGTCTAAATTCTGAAATGACCTCTCCGAAAAGAAGCTCTAAGGCTAATGAAGACATGGTGTGGGTAAGTCAGGAATGCTCCCAGGGGATGCAGTAATGTCTTCTTCCTTGTGCCTGAGCATAGAATCCTCTCTCTTTCTCCTTCCCAAATCTTAGGCATCTAGATCCAGCTCAATGCTGCCTCCTCTGAGGCCCCATCCCACCGGGATCTTGCTCTACTTTAAAGCAGATTTTCTTTCCCTAAAGATCCAGCAGCTCAACTAGGCTCTTTGTTACCTGCCATCACAGTCTCTGAGCTTTTCATCCCCGACTTTCAATATTCCTGTTGACATGGAACGTATCGCTACTCTTCTCTCTGCTGCAAAGCCTACCTTAGCATTAGGCAAGGGCGTGTCTTGGTTTTTATATAAGCACCACTGCTGATGGAGAGAACAACAAGAAGAGACATCTGAGGAGTAACTTCCATGCGCCAAGACTGTGGTTTATGCTTTGTAGGCATTGTCTCATTCAGTCCTCTTAATCCAAAGAGCCAGGTACTGTTTTTATCTTCAGTTTTAGAGAGGAGGAAATTGAGGCTTGGTTAGGTTAAGTAAGTTACCCAAAGTCACACAGCTAGTAAGTGGCAGACCCAGACACTGATCTTGGGGATGGCTTACTGCAAAGCCTATGCTCTGAAGGTCTGCCTGATATGAAAGAGCCAGTCCCTTAAAAGCTTCAAGGGACACCTTCCAATAGAAGGAAGCTGTCGTGGTTCATTTAAATGACAAGACTGGAGTTTTCATGGAAGTATGGGAGCTCCCTAGGAACTAGATATGGGTAAGTGTTAAGTTCAAGTTGAGAAAGGTAGATGTTAAGGATTCCTTAGCTTTTATTGTTTAGACCCTTGGTTGAATCTTGTGAAAGGATTTTTAAAATTTATTTATTTTTAGTAATCTCTATACCCAAAGTGGGGCTCATACTCACGATCCCGGGTCAAGAGTTGTACGCTCTTCTGATTGAGCCCTGTGAAAAGGATTCTTGAGCCTGGTTTCTGAGATACCTGACAAGTATACTTGAAAATGACCCACAGAGGGCGCCTGGGTGGCTCAGTTGGTTAAGCGACTGCCTTGGGCTCAGGTCATGATCCTGGAGTCCCGGGATCGAGTCCCGCATCGGGCTCCCTGCTCGGCAGGGAGTCTGCTTCTCCCTCTGACCCTCCTCCCTCTCATGCTCTCTGTCTCTCATTCTCTCTGTCTCAAAAAAATAAATAAAATCTTTGAAAAAAAAAAAAAAGAAAATGACCCACAGATACTGCTCATGATGTGTACCAAAATTTAAACTCACACGGCCCATGTCATTAAAAGACAAAGGATTTGTGTAGGTGGAGGTATCACCTAGAGCAGGATTTCTTAATCTCCACACTACTGGCATTTTGAGTTGGAGGATTTTGTGTTGTGGGGGGCTGTCCTGTGCACTGTAGGACGTTTACAAGCATCCCTCACCCCTCCCCACTCGATGCTAACAGCACCTTCCCATCTGTGAGAGCAAAATGTCTCCAGAAAATGCTGACTGTTCTCTGTGGGGCAAAATCACCTGTGAATGAGTCCTGCTGCATAGTGTTCCCCCAAACTGGTGAGGCACCTAATAACTGGGTTTTTTCTCTTTAATGGGATAGTTTTCTAGACCAAATAATGAATTCTGTGGACAAAAAGGAGGGACAGTTATCTTTCTTAAAAAGTGATTTCGAGAATTTCATGAGGAAACTCATGAATTTAACTTACCTTACTTCACATATTATTTGTTCTAAAAAAAATTCTTTTTACACAAAAAAATGAGAGGGGCTTTTCTAGCCTGGTTGGCATAGAGATCTGGTAATTAAATATTCCCATCCTGGGCAAGACCTGGAGGCTTGTTGGTATGTATGGATGGTTTGAGTAAAGAATTTTGCCAAAGGCCATCAAGGGAACCCATTATGGCAAGTGATACTAGCATTGGAAGCCTTCTGATAGGGGAATATTCATCTAGACTCTATTAACTGCATTTTTATTCCCTTGGCAGTTTAACAGAAGAACAAGAGGCTATTAACTGTTCTCTTCTCAATTAGGAATTTGGAATGAATGAAGTATTCAAGTTGAGCCTTCTTTTCAGGTTTTGGACACACAAAAATAACTTGTAGCCACCTGCTGGAAGCAATGACTTTTTTTTTTTTTTTTTTTTAAACCAAGGTCTGGGTGGAATTATAAGAAGAAAAGCAAAGCAAAGCAATTCGGGAGGCCAAAGTGGGATCAGTACAGCTGATCGAACACACCGCTCCAGATCCTTCCGCCAACTCTGGGTGGACTGTTCTGGGGGACACAGTGGGAGGGCTAAAGAGTTGTGGATGGCTCAGAGCTTTCCTGTAGCTGCACGAAGACCCCCCCAAACATACTCTACTTCTGAGACTAGCCCAGCTCCCAGGCAAACTCCCAGGTTGACACATGGACGCTTTGTTGTTGCTGTTGCTGTTACTAGAACATATTCACCGTGTATGTGTGGTGGTGGTGGCAGAGGGACATCTGACACGCAGAGACGTAGGGTTCCCTGCATGGGCATCGGGCATTAACTTCTCTTCTGGTTCATCCAGAGAAGTGGCTCTCAACTGGGGGTGACGCCCCCTCCGACTCCCTAGCCTCCCCGCCCCCGCCCCCCAGAACATTTGGCCAAGTCTGGAGACATTCCTGGTCATTACAACCGAGAGGGGGTTGCTGCTGGCATCTAGTGGGTGGAAACATTCTTCAGTACACAGACTAGCACCCCACAACAAAGAATTACTTGCCTCAAAATGTCACTAGGGCCAAGGGTGAGAAACCTGGTTCTAGGTGTGTTTTTAAAAATTGAGGGTTGTGACCTATTAGTATGTGATGAAATAATATTATTGGTTACCACCCACAATTTTGAAAGATGGAATAGAAAATGTCAGACTCTGAGAAACAAACTGAGGGTTCTAGAGGGGAGGGGGGTGGGGGATGGGTTAGCCCGGTGATGGGTATTAAAGAGGGCATGTATTGAATGGGGCACTGGGTATTACACACAATCAATGAATCATGGAACACTACATCAAAAACTAATGGTGTAATGTATGGTGATTAAGATAACATAATAAAAAAAAAAGAATAGGAAACATAATAAAGCCAGCCACCATTCATCAAAAAAAAAAAAAAAAAGATAATGTCAGACTGCATCACACAGAGATAAATATTGTTTCATAAACTATTGTGTGTGTGTGTGTGTGTGCACATCCTGGGTTGCAATGTTCCTTACTGTGAATCGTGGGCAAATAAGGTAGAATGGCACTGATCTTTCCCAGGACTTCTCAAACTTTAACGTGCATCTGAATCCACAGAGGATCTTGCTAAAATGCAGATTCAGATTCCTTTGGGCTGGGGTTAGGGCTGCGATTCTGCACCTCTTATAAACTCCCAGGTGAGGCTGATGCTGAAGGTCCATGACCCACACTTTGAAGAATAAGAATCTAGATGACATATTAAATTCATTCATTAAAAAAAATATTAGAGCAAGTGGCTATGAGTCTGGGTATCGAGTGCCAGTGAAATCTTTTGAGGGTACCCTCTATAGAGCCTAGCAGGGAGAAAAATAGCTGGTTAATTAATGGGTAGTATTTAAGGATTTAGTACATCTCGTATCTTATGACACAATGTGATAATATTTGTTCCACAAAATGCGCCTTGGCTACTCCATGTGTTTGTGTGTGTGTGTGTGCCTGCATGCGCGCCCATGTGTGGCGTGTGTTAAGTCTGTCGTTTACTGCCTCCATGCCATAGTCTGCCATAAGAAAAAAAACCCGTTTCTAAGACACAAAAGTATTGTGTGGGTCATGTTAGCAAGGCTACTGTGACCTTAATATAACAGAGCAATCAGCCTGGCTTCTTAGAATGATTATTGGAACATTCTTCTCTGGAAAAGAAAACAAATTAAGTGTATTCACCAAATGTCTCCTGGAACAGAGAAAGCTGTTCTGATAAAGACACTTAGCAAAAACTCTTCCTTGCACACAAGCTCCAGAGAAAATTCAGGACTGGTTTTATATAAGGTTTGCTGAAGAAAAGTCAATGAGACCTATTGCTATGAAAGGCTTTAGGAAGCAGCTAGATTAGAAAAGAACTACTGGAAGTCATGCCTCTGAAATATAAATCTGTAAGGGTGAGGCCAACAAAAACATAAGCAATTACTTTCGGATGGTAAGAATCCATTTGACACAATTAATCCAAATAATCCAAATCTATTAATGCCCCCTTCTCTGCACTCAGGACTGCTGAAACCTCAAATCAGGCAAGGAGAGACACATTCTCATGTCCACATGGAACAGAAATGTGTTTCTATATCTAAGACTCCAAGAAAAATAATGAATTGTTGTCATTTACTTGTTATTCTGAAGGCCATGGGGTAAGAGAGGATTCATATCTGAATATAGGATTCATTGCCAAAGGGCATCAAAGGCATCAAAACACTCTTCTGTCCACCCACTCCCACCCTAATAGAGCTCACTTTCTGTCATATCAAAGATTAAAAACTTCTACTGTTAGTGCTTTATTCTTTTGGCTAAATATTTTGTTAAAATTGCAAATATCCCAACAAGGGCAGCACTAAGTCTTCTTCACCTTAACAGAGGAAGAAGTAGCAAATTGGATGGCGGGGGAAGTAGGAAAATCTAGAAGACTTTGGGTCCTTGAGGGGCACTAGAGGAGCAAAGTCATGAAGCTGAACTTGGATTGTCCTAGAATTCCCACTTGGAAGAGTCTTGAGTTGGAGGTTCACATCTAAGAATTCAAACCCCCAGTTGTGTGTGTGCATGCGCATGTGTATCTGATAATATAATAATGTTGCAAATCAAGGTGGGAGGGAGAGGCCCTCTACTTCTCATTTCCCTCTGACTCTGTGTTCAGTTTCTATAATCTTCTTGGGAAATGACACTCCTCTACATCTCTAATGCATGGCAGGACATGGCTTAATCGTCAGAATTTACTTCGGGGCTCAAAACTAGGTGAAAAAAAAATCAATTGTTTCTCTTTTCCTAACTGCTTTCCCTGGTACATTTCAGATTTATTTTACTGTTCCAATATATATAATCACACAGACTTTAAAGGATGTCCTTATAGATTGGAGTGTATGCTCTTTAGCCTCATAACTGAAGATGATAAGGACAAGGTCAGAGTTCAATTAAAATTTGATCTGAAGAGTGTTGAAAGCTCAGCTTCTGACTGATTTGGAGGACTTAATTTCAGATTGATAACCTCAGGGAAAATCCTAGCAGAATTAACAAAGGAACATTCCTAATGGTCTAGAGGCACATATGTCAATTACTAGTCCAAGATTTCACCACAGAAGTCACAGTGACACAGAAAGCACTGGACCGTGGACCCCAGATTTACCCATCCAGGCTCACATATCTGTGCCTTAATACATCAAATAAAATCCCTGTAGCTCTTCACATAGCCAACGTGTACCCTGGCCTCCGTGGATTTTTTTGCAGTTTAACTGCTTTTGTTTTTGTTTTTTAGAGCCAGCTTAAAAAATTCTCCTTACATACAAAGAACAGCTTTAAAAAACCCTGGTTGAATTATGCTGAGATACTAATTATGTCTAAAAGAACTACTTGGTTGAGTTCAGCTAGATTTTTTTTTCCTCCTCAAATCAGTTCTATGTTTAGCTAGTAATAAACTCCTCCAGTCTGCAGAACAATTGGCACGGAGGTCCCTTTAACAAGTTAGGATCATGAAAAAAGGGCCAGTGCTGGTAGAAAGAAATTTAAAGAGCATCACCACCAGATGTGATATGTGGCCCCGGTTTGCACAAGCCAGATGTCAAGAATATCTGGGGGACAAGTGGGGGATTCTGAATATGGACAGTGCATTAGAGGAACATTTACCGACATGGAAAATGGAAATCATTAGCTTATAAAAGCACATTCTGCTTAATTTGTTAAAAAATACATAATGTATATAAGCACATAGAAAAAGATCCTGAAGAATAAACACTCAAGTAATAATCTCTGGGTGCTGGGGACATAGCATTTTCTTATTTTTGCTTCGTTGTTTTTTTTTTTTTAAGAGAGAGAGAGTGCGTGCAAGTGGGTGGGGGAGGGGCAGAGGAAGAGGGGAAGAGAAAGAGATAATCTCAAGCACGATGCTCTATCTCACGACCCCGGGATCATGACCTGAGCCAAAATCAAGAGTCGGACGCTTAACCTACTGAGCCACCCAGGTGCCCCCTCTTAGCTGTATTTTCTAAATGTCTA
Source organism: Mirounga leonina (assembly GCF_011800145.1). Classification (NCBI taxonomy): domain Eukaryota; kingdom Metazoa; phylum Chordata; class Mammalia; order Carnivora; family Phocidae; genus Mirounga; species Mirounga leonina. The sequence continues at coordinate 29,452,579 of NW_023270855.1, read as the reverse complement.
CAATGCCCATTTATTGCATCTGTAATAATAAAAGGTATTAGCCATTCCTCCATGCCCTAAAAAAACTCCTCACATTCAGAAGGTCTAATGTGATTAATGTACCCAGGCATATGGTTTTGTTTAGGGGATAGGCCTAGGTCAATTCAAAATCACTTGCAGGAACAAATAATTCTACAAGATGATAATGTGGATGACCAAAGGCTTCTTGAATCGTCAACGATGCCAGTCTATAGCCAGTATGGTACTTAGTCCTCACAACTATGGTAAGAAGTCAGTTTCTTTACATTTGGGGAAACTGAGGTCAGAGAGGCTAAATAATTCACCTGAAGTCAGCTCAGCAATGGCAAAAGCAGGATTCCTACTCCCATCTGGCTTACTTCAAAGCCCCAGTCCTGACTGTTGTTATTCTGCCTGTTTCAGAGCTACGTTTTACCAAAAGTAAAAAGGTACCAGACTTCTTTCTACCAAACAAGGCTCCGCAAGTCTGGGGTTAGCATCTTAAAGTGACAGCGAGACTCTTACGGCACCTTAGACGGATACGGAATTTCGTTCAGCAAGAAAAGAGGCGGTGTGGGAAAAGCACGTGCATTTCAGGGATGACGATGGCGAAGTGGTGATGATGATGGTGGCGGCTAACACTTACCGAGCGCGCACCCAGAGCCTGGGACTTGCAGCTGCACGCAGCATCTCACCCCCATAACAACTCCCCGAGGAGGTTCTGCTTATTATCCTTTCTGTTACATAGATGCATCGGCTGAAGCTTTGAGAGATTAAATACCTTGTGGAAGGTCACCCAGCTTGTAGGATCAGGGTGAAGTCTGAAGGCTCCGAAGCAAGGCCCATGATCACTACACCATAGCTCCCATCTGGGGCACTCACACCTGCTTATTGCTTGTAGAGGAGAGAACTCACTAGCTTAGTGCCCAGATGCCGTACGCCTGGGTTTTCTTTAATCAGCCCCCCTGGAACCACAACCTGTTATACTGGTGAGTCTTGGGCACCTCTCCCCACATTGTACTTTTGGGACGAGTTTCCTTCACCCGGACAGCTGGTGATACACCTTACAGATATAACAGAAGGACATAATGCTACCTTGTAGCCGATTCAGCACTTGCTTCCTTGAGCAGGAGGACTCCTAGTTGGATTGATAGATGTTCGCATGCATCATGCTTTTGTAACTTAATAAGGTTACTGAAATAAGGTTATCTGTGGCTTCATATATAAATACAGCGAATACATTTTAGTTGGCAAAGGTTTCATTTCTCAAATTACCCCTTTAATGGGAAATATTCACACTAAATTACTGTGCTGACACATAAAGTGGACAAATACCCGATTTGATAATAGAACGGCAAATTAAAATCTGTGCAAGGCAAAGAACACAGGGCAGCAGTCCCATGCGAACCTGACCGCACCGCCTGATTAAGTGCTTATGGGGCGGGTTTGGTAAGGGGCCCTTTCCTGATCTGATAACTGCCACGGAGAAGCCAAAGACAGAGTCAATCTGCAAATACTTAATCCTCTAGAAGGCAGATTAAGTGTATAATTGACCTGTATAATCCATGTATCATCTCCAGTCAAATGTTCCCTGGGCCCGGTTCACAACGACTCGGGGTCTGAGGAACGCCAGTGCGGATTGGGCATTACCACCAACGTGGATTCCATCCAAGTTCGAGATGGTTTTTTAATCACTCATCTCCGAGCCTGTGAGGTTTAAGCAGATGAATTCACCCTAAGCACATCTCTTTTAATCCTGATTTTCTTCTCAGTCTGTGTCTTCAAGAAGTACAAGGAAGAAAGAAAATAAATTAATTTTTGTTTAGACCTTGAAATCTTAGGTGCTTCTCTTGATGATCTGATCTCTAATTTCAAAAAGCATGTTTTTGTTTTGGGGAAGATACTGAATTAATCACCAGAGAAGGGGCGGGGGGGAGCCATCTGCATGATTTATGGACACTCAAGCTTTAAATCTCTGTCTTCAAGCTATTTCTTGGGTTTGTGCTTTCCTCCTCAGCAGCTGCTTTAGGAATAGGGAGATTATTTCATGTCTAGATTTTGTATTTGCTTTAAAAGTCAGCAATAATTTTCCAGGAGGCTAAGCTTCCACCTGAGTCTGACAGCAACCCGATTCTCCTTTAAAAATTCAGCATCTTTAATATCATTTAAATTCATGGTTACTGTACATATTGCATTATTCCCTTGCTTTAAATCTCCAAATCTTTTGTTTTGAGATATCTTAAGCTGTTATTTTGCAGCAACTGAAACCGGTTTATAATGGTAGGTCATATTTTTAGAAAAAAATTTATAAAAATGCAGATGAAATGTACAGCTGTATATTTGAAATACGAGGGGAGGCAGTTGGAGAATTCTTTTCCAATCAGCCCTTAATTTTGGACTGGTTAGCTGTTTCTTAGGTGCATGACTAAAAAAGTTGATAGTATTTTACAGAGGGACAGTGTAAATCAATTATTAATACACAGAGAAACTTTCACTTCATCAGAAAGACCTGGTTAGGCAACCTTCTGTCTGAATGTCTTGCTTCAATAAACCTAGAGAATGCCTGTTTAAAAAAAAAGTTGGTGAAGATGAATTTGGAAAGCTGCTCTTAAGTTACATAATAAAATAGATAAAAATGCAGAACATTAAATATAGAGCCCCAAATGCTATGCCGATAATCTCCCACAAGCACCCAATTCCAGCCAAAAGTACAATGACAAGGCAGAGAGAAAGCTAGATCAGAGGGAGCCGCAGGAGAGGGGCCTGGTGACAACAGACGATGCACTCATTAAATGACCAGCTATTAGTCCAAATATTCTCAGATACAAACGCACACTGATGCCATCCAGC
>NW_023270855.1:29302232-29444732 GCF_011800145.1 Mirounga leonina | reverse complement strand
TAAGATTCAAAGCTCAATTCAGCAGACCTATCAGTAACCTGCAACGTTAGTAACCTACAATAATGGTTATATTCACCACTCCTTCTCTTCCCGCAAAATTTACTGTCGTCAAAGGGGCATTTAAGTTTTAAAAACTGATTTTAAAAAGTCAGTGTGGTTCATCTCACCTACATAGTTAAATATTTCCATGGTTCGCTACCATTTGACTGTTTTATTTTTCTTCATCATGCGTACCAATATCTGACACTGTACTATATATTTGCTTATTTGTCTGTCTTCTCTCATTAGAACATGACTCCACAAATATAAGGGCTCTACTTGATCTATTTTCTAGTGTATCCTTAGCACACAGAATGATGCCTGGCACATAGTAGGTGCTCAGTAAATTTGCGCTGAATGCACTAACCCATGAATGAATAAGCCCATTTCCTACCTCTTTTTTGTAAGCTCTTCGGTCCCACTACATGGATTTTTATTAGATTCCCCTACCAACTGGAACTTGCAAAAATCATTTAAATTTCTCCCAGGTCCTAGTTACACCATGTGTAAAATGGGATTAATAATGGCTCTCCTACTTACCTTCAGGGATTGTTATGATCATCAGTTAAAATAATGTATGTCAAAATGCCTTAAAAGCTATAAATTGCTATACAAACATGAGCCACTATGATTCCCATCCCCACCCTGCCCCACAATATTATATCACTTCATAGCCTTACCTACCTTTGGAATCTACTTTGGAACCAAGAAGAAAAAAGGGGCTTCAGAGAAACCAACATCAAAATAAAGATGATGAAGTCTCTGCATGCCAATGTATGTGGTTTTCTCGTAATAAAGTCCCTAGGCCTCCTCTCACAATCTTCTTCCTTTCTCACAGGCTTTACTTCCAAATCTAACAAGTTTGCTTCCCCTCTTTTGGTGGACCAGGAAGGGGGAAGAGGGTAATTGTCTGAAACAGGTATGTTGATAACAGAGCGCTATATCACTTTTCCTGCTGCCTCGAGCAAATGGCAGCACCAGACCCGTAGACTCCCCAACCATGGGGATCTGGGACTCTCAAGGGCAGAGGCAAGCTGCCCCAATTCCCCTGTGGGTAGCGGGTCACTAGGTGGCCACTGGGGAAAGACAGAGTCACCGTGGTGATCCTCTGTCATTGAGGAAAGGTTCAAGTACAGTCGGTTCTGTATTTACGAAGCAGAGAAGGGTGTGTAATGAAGTCCAGGTAGACTTCCAAACAAAATGGTGAAAATACAGACTGTTCCCAGCCAAACAAGCTAACCTGCAGTTATAGATGGAAAATATTCTCGGCTAAACAGCTGATGTTATTAGATATATTAGGCTTTATACCATATTGCTCTCTGAACACAGTGGAGAAAAAACTTTGGGTGACGATGTTTAGTACCTCACACTGTTTATTTTAAATGTGGCTTTGACAGGCTGATGGGATAGGATGTGGATTTTAGCAAATGTACAACACAAAGAAAGAAGGCTCTCTATAGTTAGCTCCATCCACATGTGGCAGATATCATTTGTGAAGAAGCCACTCTGTGGCTTAGGACAAATAGGACATTTTAATCCTAGCTTGGCCCTACCAGGTACTTCTGAGTTTGAAAACAAATTTACATTTTCAGTCACCTAAGCAAGCCTTAATTAGAAATGCAAATCTGCTATGTGTACCAAAGGGTCAAATACTACCTCTAAGACAAAGAGATAGGCTTTGGGGATTATGCAGTGTTTTGAATGAATGGTAACAGCACTTCTTTCCAGTAGTGTGGATAATTAAGAGACAAATCTCTAATGTAACTAACAACTAGTCCCCACAAGGAACTAAACCAATAAGCCGTGTGCCAAAAACCTCACAGGGCAACACAGATGAACTTACAGACTTCAGAGCCAGAAACAACTCGGGAGAGGATTTTATCCATGGTTGTTAAACCTGGCTGCAAATGAGAAGGACCTGGGGAGCATTAAACAATACTAACTCCGAGACCCCACACTCCAGAGATTGTTTTAATTTGGCAGGCAACCTGGCACTCATACTTGTCAAAGCTCCCCAGGTGTTTCCAAGATGTAGCCAAGGTCCAGACTCACTGAATTAGTCCCCTGGTTCCCAAACTTGCGCTATAGATCAGCTCTCTAAAAAGGAATTTCCAAGCTCCCCCCAGAACTACTGAAGTAGAATCTCTGGACGCAAGAGGCTGGAAATCTCTATTTAAAAAAGATAAAAACAAAAATGAATAAAAAAACAAGTATTAACGCTGCCCATTCTGGTGTGAGGACCACTGATTTAAGAGGTGCGAGTCGCTGGTGAGCTGGGACGCTGGCTCTTCAAAACAGAAAACAGAAACAACAAAACAGAACAAAACAACAAACCTTGATGTGTAGTACCTGCCAATTTCCAGGGTGTAAATATTCCCTCCGTGGCGGAGTTCGAGCTACCAACGTGCCCTGACTGAAAGCAGTGTTGGAAAGAGAACACAGTGACTCTTGGAAGGTAGTGCTAGCAGGTTTCCCATGGCCAAACTGCTGTCACTTAAATCCTCGCTCTCCGACTTACTAGCCAGGTGACCTTGGGCATGCTATTAACCTCCCTGTGTCTCAATTTCCTCACCTGTGAAGCTGGTACTCTCTGCTCCCCCACTACGGTTGTTTTGAGAAATAAATGATTACTGTTATTTACCATAGGTAAACAAGGTACATATAGTACATATGTGTATTACATACTATTATTTTTCTATAAAATTGTTTATTTACTAAAACAATATTCTCACTATAATATTATTTGGTATAAAAAGGTGTTAACTTAATTTTAAAGTTTACCTTTGTCCTTAGCCATAATAATTGGTGAAATCATGGGTTTGATGTGCTAACCACATCTTTTCTAATACTCATTAGATAATTACTCAATTATCCTAAGAAAGAGGTTTGTCTATGCACTAACTAAAATCATCTTGCAGATGGCATCGTGTTTAAGGGGACTGGTTTAACTCTCAGTTCTACCACTTACCAACTGTCGGACCCTGAGCAAGTTAACAATGCTGTGCCTCTGTTTCCTCATCTTTAAAGTGAGGCTGTTGTAGAGATTAAATGTAACATGCTTAGAACAGCGCCTAGCACGCAGTGAATGCTTTTTGGGGTTTGGTTTACAATTGCAATTATGATTATTATATATCAACAGTGGTAAATGTACCACATATTGGAACATGCCACATCATTTTCTTCTGTCTCCCTAGAGGGTGAAAACTCTACTAATGCATTTTTGTTCCCTTTCCTGTAGATGTAGAGTCCATTTTTTTTCTTATCTTTACAATGAATCTAAAACTGGTTTGTAGGAATAAGGTCGATCCACATGAAATTGCTGATATTTGACTTTTTTTGACTTCCCCCAAATAACTGGCCCTCCCCAGTAATGTCAGTTGATAGCAATGATTGCCAGATCAAGTTTCTCCTGATATTTGGATCTTGCTTACAGGGCACCTGTTCAAACCTCATTGGTGAGATCTCCCCTCCACCTGCAGGCCTATAGAAAACAACCTCAGCCACCAGATCTTTGGGTTGGGAGACTAGGGTTTCAATTTCTATTACTGCTGAAGACCAGTGTGGGTCAGGGCTACCGTCAGCAAATTCATCCTCCCTCCCTACTTCACCCCGCCACCGTGCAATGTAGTGTGGGCACCCCCTTCCCCCTGCCCACGGGCCCTCTGGTGCTGAAATGTTTAGTGAGGGCCAGGTATGGTGCTGAGAGTCCCATATATGCGTGCCATTTAATCCGCACAGCAAACCTGTGGCTTGGGTATTATTACCTCTATTTTAAGGATGGAGAAACAGGCCCAGAGAATTTGAGTAGTTTGCTCCCTGTGAACTGGAAGTTTATACTTTGGGGCTTGAGAAAATAAATTACTTAACGCCTCTCCTTGCTGCAGTTATGTGCTAGCTTTTTCTCTTCTCCATTATAAAGACTATCCAGGTAAAGGAGTCAGAGGTCCCTCGATGAGAAGTATTATATAAATTCAAAGCATAATTATTGATTGTACATTCTTTCATTAAACAAACAAAATATATGCTAATGCTAAATTCACTCCAATTTTCCATTTTGCCATCCTTTGAGAAATAAGCCAATAAACCATTACACACTTAGCTTCCTGGGGAAATGAATTTAAATGTTAATATAAATCCTTTTAGAAAAAAACAAATTTTAACAAATAAGTATTTGAACAAGGAGGGTACTTAACCACGTTCAGAATGAGAAACGTTCAGTTCAAGACCCTTGGTGGCTGTTGAGATAAGCTCTCTAAATTTAATATTTTATAATAGACTCACACCTCTTTTGTTAGAAATGGAGAAACAGAATCATTTTCTTTTCCCCTTTATTGGAATATATTTAAATCTCTCCAATTTTATTTTGCTAATAGGCAGGGCAAAGTCTGTCTATAAATGTATCCTGACTTATCACAGGTAATCCCACACTCCAGTATTCATGTGTAGTACTTAACCTCAATTTAAATGTAAATTTTGGGCAACCACAAGTGCTTTATCTGTGAACTTTGAGAGCTCTCTTCATTAATGAGGTCTGCACTAATTATAAGCAGTTTTGCAAGGTTTCCTTAAAACAATTGCAGAATTGACCCCAAAATGAACAAATTCAGTATTTATTTGTTTTAAAAAAAATACTGGCACCCTTGTGCAAATTTCTAGCTCCCGGCTACTCCCAAGGTGTGCACACAGAGGGGAGGTGGGCAGGATGATAACAGAAATGAACTGTACCAGAAAAACCAAGGAAAATGAAATGAAAGGCAACCGGGTTTACCCTCAAATAGGACCTCTCTTCTTGATGAAAGAAACCATACCCTCTCCTCATCTGAAAAAAGTTTTACTATGAAATATTCTTGGTTTCTCTCTTTCTGACGATTCAAGTCAGGAATATGCAATTTAGCAGCAACTAATGAAAACAGCACCATTAAATTTCTCATGAAAGCAAAAAAACCCCCACAAAAACAATTTTCGAATACTCACAGGTACATCCACATATTTGGAAGCTGCCTTCACCTAAGGAGGAAAGAAGAGGGCAGAAGTGAGGCTGGTGTTTATGCTTCATTGTCCACAGCTCAGTGCTGTCTGTCATCATCAGTTAACACAATACACTGGTACCCGGAGCTGACCAGGAAACACAGAAAGGTACTAAAAAATGAAATGTGATGGCTATTTTCTTCCCCATGCCATAGCACTGCTTTGGAGAGAAAGAGAGAAAAGAGAGGAAGAGGGACAAAGGGAAGGAAGGGAGGTGAAAGGGAGGGGGAAGGAAGGAAGGAAGGGAGGGAGGGAGGGAAAGAGAGAGAGGGAAAGAGAGAGGGAGAAAGAAAAGAAAAGAAAAGAAAAGAAAAAAGAAAAGAAAAGAAAAGAAAAGAAAAGAAAAGAAAAGAAACTAAGCAAATATTTACTGATTGGGATCCTGTGGCTGGTGTGGGAGTTTTGTATTTTCTCTGTCCCTTTAAAAAGAAGAAAAGTGACTCTAGCTAAACCAAAATTGATTAGTGAGGGCTTGCTAGTCTAGAAAAGCACCTAAGGCTCCTGTGATTTCTTGTACCTGGGGTCTTTTTGTCATTTGGTTGCACATTTGTCCTAATGGAATCCTTGAGTTTCAGTAAAGTGTCTGCAAGAGGAGGGGATGTGGTGGGTGGGCATCCTTAACCCAGAGGGGGGTAGGTATCTGTGGGTGGGGTTGAGAGGGTACCAGAGCCTTTTAAAGCCCGTCCCAAGGCTGCTGTTGTGTCTTCTGGTTTGCTTTTTAAAAAGATTTTATTTATTTATTTGAGAGAGAGAGCACAAGCACATGAGCAGGGGGAGGGCAGAGGGAGAAGCAGACTCTCCGCTGAGCAGGAAGCCCGATGTGGGGCTCGATTCCAGGACCCCGAAACCATGACCTGAGTGGAAGTCAGATGCTTAACTGACTGAGCCACCCAAGTGCCTGTCTCCTGGTTTTAAATACTAAAAACCCCAGATGGAAAGTGCAGGAAGTGGTTATGAAATTTATTTTCAGGTTTTGGGGAGAGAGTGTGGTATACTGTTTGAGAGCATGGGAATTTGGAGTCAGATCTGGGTTCAAATCCAAGCTCTATGACTTACAGGCTGTGTGACCTTGGGCAAGCTACTTCATCTCTCTGAGTCTCAGTTACCTCATGGACAAAATGCTACTAGTAGATACCTATTTCAGCTGGGTGATCTGAAGGTGAATGTACACAAAGTTCTGGGACAGAATAGGCATGAAACAAATGGTAGCTAAGATGAGCGATTCATAAGCAAATGTGGGTGGGCTCTGTGTGCTGGGAGAAGTCAATGCACAGCTGGCTTTGAGGAATAAAACCTATGGGAGTATGTTTGATATTCTGTGTGTTTCATTTGGACTCAGGTCATGTTCCTTCAGGCACAGGTGAGATCAATGGGCTACATTTGGGGTCTGAGAGGGTTTTTAGTCTTATTGGAAACCACATAGACTGCGAAGCACATCAAGCAGTTAGGACATCTTTCACATCACAGGTAGGCTGCTTCTTGCCATTTGGCTGAGTCTGATATCAGGAATCACAGCTTCTACCCACATGTCTCCCAGGAAAGTATCCAGGGGAGCATTTCCCCTTATTGCTCTTTTTTCAAAGCTACTTTTCACAATACCAACTCCCAAGGGAGAGAATCCAGTGAGCCAAAGGGGGTGGGCAAGAGCCCAGGATTAAGAGTCCAAAATTCTATGAGTGGCAGAACTAGTTGACCCTGAGATAATCACATCAAGTTCCACAGCCTTGGTTTCCAGAATGGGGTGTAATTCTGTGTACTTTGCAGGGCTGAGAGCCTGACCTAGTGAAAAAAGCATATGAGAAAGTGCTTCATAAACTTTAAAAGGCTGACCACACACATCGAATAGTTAATTATCGAGAGGGCAATGCATCCAAACATCTGGAATCATCACCAGCACCCAAGATAATTCCTAGATTCTCCTGTTATAGATTCTTTTAGACCCCTACATGCAGGACTGATTGCAACTGTAATTCAGTAATTTTGTGCAATGTCTGTCTCCCACAGAATGTCATGTCTTGCTCACAGCTGTCTCCCCAGTGACTCACTTGGTACCTGGCTTAGAAAGGGCACTCAGGAAAAATGGGCAGAAGGAAGGAAGTAGAGAAAGCAAGTGACCAGGTTGGTTGAGGAATAAGCAGGGGAATGGCCAGATTGAGAAGCCATTGCGTGAGTCAGTGTGAAAGGCAACATTCTGAAAGCTGACCTCTTGCAAAGGCTGGTGGGTGAAAGAAGGCCCATTTTGGGCCATTAAAGGGATATCAGGAAAGCTTTCCAGATTTCACACAATTAACATTTCTACTAAATGATCCCCAACACCAAATCTTTCCTGTCCATTCCAGATGCAGAATTTAGTTTGGGCAAGAAGGTGGCTTTCCTTTCTTTTAAGTCTCCCTCACAATAATATCTAACATTTATATGATGTTTTTTGCTTTGCAAAGCAGATTCATGTACAGTTTCTTCTTTAAGCCACCCTGCAAAATGGGGGCTATGAAGCATATCTATTTACAACTGAGAACACTAAAACCCACAGAATTTAAGAAAGCATTTGCTCATGATCTAGGCCAGAAGGCAGAGAAGGCAGGACTCAAATGTGGTCTCCTGAGCTCCAATTTTTCCTTTGGAACTCCTCACCTCCTCCCCCATGGTAGAAATGTATAGGAGGAATTCAAGCATCAGTCGTTGGGGCAGGTGCCGACAAAATAATTCTTCTCAACTAGAAACTGCCTCCTTTGCTCTGTGCAGTCGGTGCTTGGCAGTTGGTAAAAGTTTTGCTACAGCTGAAATGATCAACCTTTAAACACGCCTACTCTCCATTTACCACTAACATGCAGTTTCAATTCAGAGAATGACACCAGTCAAGTTCTATTCCTTTCAAGGCAGTTTGGGAAGATCAGGCAAGCTCTATGCCATGAATGAAAACCATACATTCGACTACATGCAGCAACCTTCGGTTTCTCCCTGGATAACTGTTGACTTATACTCTGTCTTATTGATCTTCCTCCCATCCCACAGTAACAGGAACAAATAGCTCAGAGTAAATTGTGGTCCTATGATTATTTAGAAAAATGTGGTGTATCCCTTTTGGTTCTGGCCACTGCCCTTTAAGAAGGAGGTTGACGAGGCTACAGGAGCGTCTTATAAGGAAAGCGAAAGCAGAGATATCTTGCCTAGAAAAGGAAGGGCTTGTGTGACATTAATTAAGCAGCTTCCATGTGGAAAGACTGAACTTTTTCATGGTGGCTCTAGAGAACGGAATCAGGATGGATGAGTAGAATGAAGAGCCCCAGGAGATGGTTTAAACGGCTCTCTCAGTCCATCCAGGCACTGGTCATCTCTGATGGTTGAGGAGCTCAAGCAGGAGCTATGTGGGCTGCTCTGGATGTGAGCCTTTCCTTCCCTGTGTGACAGGTTACCTCCAAGGCTGCTTCCTCTTCTGACTCTAGTCTCCTTAAGAGGCGAGAAGATTCCATCAGTTCTCTCTTTTTATAGTAGACATTGAGATACAGCAGAGTGAATAAACTGGCAAAGCCAGCATCAGAACTCTGGTTCCCGAACCCATTCCTGCCTACCATCAACAGTGTTGCCTTTAAACATCACATTTATTTTCAGTGTCCATAGGGTGTGTTTTTGCCAGCGATATTCTGAGAGGAAGGACCAGATCCTCCCAACCCATGAGGGCTTCAGAATTATTGCCAAGGGTCAGAAAAATTCAAGTGCACACCAGACACTGTCTCTAGATCAAATAACAGGCCTTACGGTCTATGCAAGATGCTTTCCCACTGTATATAGATGTTATTTTAATGAATAAAACACATTTCTTTAAGGGTACTACCTATATTATAGAATTTTGTCATTATGTATGTTTTCCCATCAGTGGTTCTCAAAAGTGTGTGTGTGTGTGTGTACGTGTGTGCTATTTTCTTTTCTTTTTTAACTTTAAAAGAAATCTTCCTAGTGAAGTAGCTAAAAAGATGAGCTCAGGATTGGTGGGATTGGTGGGGTTAGAAGTCTGGCTTTGCCATTTTCAAGCTTGGTGACCTTGAGCAAATTACTGAACCTCTCTGAGCCTTCTCTGTAGATGGGATGATCATAACATCACTCAAAGGGATACTGCAAGGATTGAATGAGATAATCCATCTAAGTGTGTAGAACAGTGCTAGCACAGGGTAAAAGCTACTTAAGGTATCTTTTCTTCATGGTTACTGGAAATATTGGCTTATTGGTGTAGATGAAGTGCATGCTCCTTGTCCTGGTAATGGTGGTGACAGTTTCACTCCTCACCTCTAGCCCATGGGCAATTTCTTGGCATAAAAAGGATGCTGGAATCTCCCCACGTTATCAGCAGGTATCTGAGCTGGTTCTCAGTCTGGTATGCTTTCTGCCAATTCACTGAACATCTTGTATACTAGAGACTCACCCTCAAAACCTTGAGGCAAACGGCAAAGATGTGTTGCTTAATTCAGGATGGCTGAGTTTAGGCATGAGTAATAAGGCAGTTCCCCAGGCCAGGGTGCTCAGTTATATTCAATCACATGTACCTCCTGCTCTTTGGGACCAAGCCATGTGCTCTGGGGTGCAGGAGATAAGGGGGAGAGGAAGGAGTTTGCCCCAGATACCTGGTCAGATACTCGGTCTGGCACATTTTCTAAGTTGGCACTCAACTGCCCTAAGGGAAAGGCAAGAACTGTGACTTCAGCCACATGTCATTTCCTGAAATCCTTGCATTCTGACCATCCCACTGATGGGACAAAGAATACCCTTTCTGTAGCAGTACCCATGGGCACCCGCCCCCTCTCCCCCTACCTCCCAGACTTTCCCAGTTCTGGGAAAGGATGTCAGAAGAGGACACACAAGGTAGAAGAACCTGAGGGAGACCAAGGATGATGGGAGGGAGACAAACTGTCAGTGAACAACTTGTTCATGTTCTCACATGCTTGAAGCAAAGAACACTTATTATGTACAAGGCACCCCATCAGGGGCTATAGATAAAGGCACTTGCTCCATGATTCCTGACCCCTTTCTTAGATGATGTCTAAGTGCACAATCTCTCCAAACACAGAATGACTCATGTCCATCCAACAACTAGTAACTCTAAGTAACATTTCTGAGTGCTTATGTCTTGCCAGGCAATGAGTCAGGAATACTGCATTTGCCATATTTAATCCTCATAACAACCTATTAATTATTCCATTTTATAGTTGAAGAAACCGAGGCTAAAAGAGATGAAGAGACTTGGCTTAAAGTTATGCAGCTAAGAAGTTAAAGCGTTAGACCTCCCATCCCCTAAGCTGCCTATTATTCAGTTAAAAACAAACAAATATAAACCACTTTTATTGACCAGTCTTATTTAACTCTTGTTTTGCATGTGTGTGTGTGTGTGTGTGTTGTGTGTGTTTGTAGACACAACCTAAAATGGCTTCTCCGGGAAAAATGTAGGAGGAATTTGAATAATTGTCTGCACTGACTCAGTCAGGGCAGAAGGTCCAAAACAGTTTCTCTGGCCTCAATGTCCCAGCTAATTACCTCGACCCTCCACCTGACTTAGTGTGTGTGGACAGGCTTAATGGTTTCTCTATTGAGCTCTTCCATTATTTTTCAGGTGCCCAAGGTAATCTTTTTATTGAACACTCACCATCCCGGGATTTTCACAATGCTGATGACTAAGGGATTTTCTTCTGCCTGGTCCTAATAAGGGGACCTGAGTTAATCATTGTGTAGCTTTGATAGGGAGCACGGTGGGGGCTTAAACCACTTCTCTTGCTTCATTAGGGGAAAAAGCAACCCAGGTGCAGACCACGAGGACCTCAGGGTTTGATACTATTAAATCAATGCACAGACAAAAAAAAAAAGTGGATTAGGCCCTTTTTGCAAACAGAAATCTGGTGGGTAAGACTCAAAGATGGAAGAAAAAAGAAGTCTGAACAAATACCACTGCATTACTGACTGCCCGAGCTCTCCTTTCTCCCCACGGTCGCTTAAGAAAAGATTTTTCTTAAGGAAGCGATTTATTCTCTGCATGAGCTGATGCCACCCTGGCTTGTTTGACTTCACAAGAGCGTGGAGCTGATTTCTCTGCCCTTGCCTAGAAACTGCCAGCCACACCACTGCCTCAAGGGGCTAGCAACATTTACTTCGACATTTGGCTTTTGAGATTTCTGTTGCAAGGATCATTTTGCTGTTTTGTGCCTTTCTCCATTTCTTGAACCCAGGCGGTCCCAGAGATCTGGGTTACTACTATTTTTTTGCAAGGTGAGGCAGTTCAGCATGTAAAAATGTTATGTAGGGCCACCATCTTGCATAAAATAATCATCTCTAGGGGTGCCTAGGTGGCTCAGTCGGTTGAGGGTTGGACTCTTGGTTTTGGCTCATGTCATGATGTGGTAGGTTGTGGGATGAGCCCCACTATGGGCTCCATGCTCAGTGGGGAGTTTGCTTGAGATTCTCTCCTTCTCCCTCTGCCCCTCCCCCCAATTGCTCAAATAAATAAATCTTTAAAAAATAATCATCTCTCTTATGTTGAATTTTATCATCTATTACCATCCCCGTGTCTATGAAAAGTAAGAACTTCTCTCTCTCTCCTCAGTGCCTACACTGAGTGATAATAGAGCAGGGGCTCAGTACAAATTTATTGAATGAATGAACTTCTGGGTGTGGCACTCTTAGTACCCAGGGTAGAGGTTTCTAGTATTTTCTTGCAGTTGGTTTTCAAGTTACAACAGTCTTAAAGGCACATTGAAAAAAAGTGTGGGCGAAGGGAACTGGTATTTGTTGCTTCTGTGGGAAGGGCTGAAAGGGTCTCTTGTTCCCACGCCGCGTGGGCAGTATAGTTCAGGGGTAAGGGCAGGGGGAGGCAGGGGGATGAGTCCGACACTGAGGCTGGCATCTAGTTCTATTACCGGCGAGTTGTGGGCCAGGGAATTAACTTCTCTAAACATTAGCTTCCAGATTTGAAAATAGATAGTGACAACAATAACTCCTCATAGGATGGTTGTATGAATCATTAATTAAAAAAAAGACAGTTTTTAAAAGTGTTTAACATATGCAGGGCACTATGCTAAGCATTTGATTTCTATTGATTCCTTTAGTGCATGTTAAGGATTAAACGAGTTAATGTATGTAAATAACCTTTGCACAGGGCCTGGCACGTAGTATGTGTTCAATAAACGTTGGCTATTAATTTTACATTCTCTTTTCCTGCCACCTACAAAGGGGCTGATTTGACTGGTCAGGTTCCAGGGCACCGTCTGGGCTGTTTCTGGGCTAGCTATGTATCTGCACACTGAAGTGCTTCAGGTTACAGTGTGTGACCTACCTTGCAGTAAGAGGCCCAGCTGTCTTTTCTCTTTTGCTGGCTTTGAGCCTGGACTCTCTTTTTTATTCTATGTCTGCCTCTTAGAAAGAGATCCCTAGAGACCAGAGTGGCTCTGTAGAGTGCTCCGCATTGGAATATGGACCCAAAGCCCAGGTCACAATGTGGGAGCCTGTTCCCAAAGAAGCTTGTCATCAATGATTTTGCTCCCTGTATGGGCATGCCATTCCCTCATTGAAAAGTGGGGTTTATTCCTCCATCTCACTTGAGTCTGGGCTGGCCTATGACTGCTCTGACCCACAGAACATGATGGAGATGAGGCCATGCCAGTTTCCAGCCAAGTTGTGAGAAGGTCTGGCAACTTCCGCTTCCCTGCTTTTGCAAGCCAGTGGCCGTGTACGTGTGAGTACCCCGAGACTACCATGCTGTAAGAAGCCCAAGCCACGTGGAAAAGATCAGCAGGATGAGACCCCATATAGGTCAAAAGAAGCCACATGAAGACACATCAAATTATCAGCCATCCAGCCCCAGCCCAGCCCAGCCACCTGCTGAATGCGGCCCAGAGAGTGACCCCAGTCAGAGCCACATGAACCAAAGAATCTCCTCGCTGAGCTCTTCCCAGATTCCTGACTCACAAAATTGTGAGCAAAACAAAATGATTCTTTTAGGTCACTAATTCCGCCATAGTTTTTATGCAGCAGTAGTCAACCAACACTTAATAAGGTGTTCCTTTACCTCATATTCCCCTACCTTTATCCATTGCCTGTATTTCCCTGGAGGATGCTGTCGGGTGGTCCCTAATGGTCAAGGACAGGATTTGGGTATTCCTGGGCCTCCTGGCTATAAAAACATTAATGACTGACCTGATTTTCACCTGATCCTCAATGATCTTTGTTGAGCACATATGTATTGAGCACTTATGTATAATTAGCTCAATTAGTCATCACTGTAGAGCCTGGGATGGCTTGTTTCACCATTCCTGCTTCATAGAAGGATGCTGAGGCTCAGCAAGGGTAAGCAGTTTTCAAGAGGTCAACCAGTAACTGGTGCAACTGGAGTACAAGCCCAGTTGGGTTATAAAGTGCAGAGTCCTTTCATTACACCAAGTTGTTGATGTTCTGAAAAGGATGTGTCATTCTAAAACCACTTCTGACCTACTGACCACCGGATCTGGGAAAAGGAGAGCATACTTTGTGGAAGGTGTAGAAGCTTTGGGTCATACAGATCTTGGTTTGATTATGCTCCATCACTTACCAGTTAAATGACCTTGGGAAAAGTTATTCAACCTTCCACAGCTTCTATAACCTGATCTGCAAGATGAGGATAAAAACTATCATCTTCAGGGGGTTCTTCTGAGGTTGAACAAGTTAATATGTCAAGTGCTCAACACAATGCCTGGTACACAGTAAGAGCTCAATAATCATTAGTTATTATTATTATTAGTGTTTACTTCACTTGTGCTTAGCTGGGAGTTGACTGTGCCAAGTGTGTTCCTCTCCATAGCTTATAGACTAGACAAAAGTTGGCAGACTATGGATTGTGGGCCAAATCTAGCCTATTGTTTGTTTTTGTATGGCCCATGAGCTAAGAATGGTTTGCACATTTTTAAGTGGTTGAAAGAAAATCAGAAGAATAAGTATTTCGTGACATGTGAAAATTATGGGAAATTGACATTTCAATGTCCATAAATAAAGTTGTATTGGAATACAATCACACCCACTCATTTACAACAAAGGGCAGAGGTTGAGAGACTGTGTGGCCTGTGAAGTAAAAAATGTTTACTCTCTGGTCCTTTCCAGAAGTTTTCTGACCTCTGGGCTATAATATGATTGAGAGACCACAGAGTGGGGATGGAAAGAGAATCACAAAATTATGTCTAATCTTCATTTGCCCATTAGCTAGTTGATGGATCTTAGCTACCTGTCTAGCCTCAGGTCCTTATCTATTATAATAGGGTGCCAGGTTGAGTGTTTTCTCCTGATTCCTTCCAGAATTAGAAAAAAAAAAATGTTTGTGACTCTCAGATGGTGTACGAGGCAGGTTAGCTCTAGGAAGAATGTGGGATAGAAGCACTTCCCACACCTGGAAAAAGTTATAAATACTCTCGTACTAAAACAAGAGGTTTATTAATATTTTAGTATTCATAAGAGCTCTGGACATGAGGCTCCAGGAAAAATATAGTAACAGGGAAAACAAAAAGCATTTGAGATAAATAAAGACCATTCCCGCAGGTACCAGACAGCATAGCATGGCCCCATGGGTAGACCTGGCAAAGAGATAAAAGGATTACAATAGGCAGCATGTGCTGAGTATCTACCCTGTGCCAGGCACTCTTTTCTGTGTTGTTCATGAACCATCCAATTTAATATTCCCAGCACCCTCTAGTTGCAGCCCTCTTCCTCTGCACCTCTTTGGGCTATGGTGAGGATTCACAAAGACAATACATACAAAGGGGCGTAATAAAAAGGTGCGGCAAACCTTTACAGTACCTCCTAGTTGCTATACTGGTCTTGCTGGAATGAGCAGGCCAAAGGAACAACCTTCCTGTGACCGGGAAGCGAGCCCCTCTGTGAACTTGCCCTGAGTCCCCACATTTGCCCACATCCTTCCTCAGCTTCCAGTTTTCATTCTGTTTTTTTTTTTGTGTGTGTGTGGCAGAAATGGAATCAGCAGGCTTGACATCTAAATGCATATAGCTCCATGATAAGCATCGTTCAGGCCAGGAACATGGGAGAAGCTGCACCCACATCATTGATCAGCAGATGGGAAAATCTGAAAAAAGATGTAAGAGCTTCCAGAGGGGAGCAGAGGCAGGATAGGGAGGTGGTTCAGAGCGCAGGCTTTGCAGTTGGATCGCAAGGGGTCAAATTCTAGCTCTACCACTTACTAGGCAAGTTCCTTGACTTTTCCATGCCTCACATTCTTCATCTATCAAATGGGAATACTACTACTCTTCATAGAGTTGTTGGGTTATTAAATGAGTTGGCAGATCAGTTCTCAGGGCATGGGGAATAAGAAATATGTGTCTGCTATTATCACTATTTTTGCTGAAAAAATCAAGTTGTTCTCTGTAATCAGACTTGTATATTAAGCTTGGTCTGGCCCTGCATTATCCAATAGCTCCATGTGGCTATTTACATTTAAATGAATGAAAACAAAATACAATTAAAAATTCAACTTTTCAGTTGTAAGTAGCCACATTTCGAGTGCTAAGGAGCCACATGTGGCTGGCTGCTGTATCAGCCAGTTTGGATACAGAATACTTCCCCCACTGCAGAAAGTTCTATTGGGCAGTGCTGGTAGACTCAAGAGACATTCACAAA
Source organism: Mirounga leonina (assembly GCF_011800145.1). Lineage (NCBI taxonomy): Eukaryota > Metazoa > Chordata > Mammalia > Carnivora > Phocidae > Mirounga > Mirounga leonina. The sequence continues at coordinate 29,429,033 of NW_023270855.1, read as the reverse complement.
TACAGGTTCTTACATTGTAAAACGTTGAGAATGAAGAGATGTGCCATCCAGTTCCCATCTTAGAACAAGAGATCGGTTGGAGGAGGAAGCAGGAGAAGGAAAAGGGCATTGGTGTCAACAGCCTCATCATGTGGATGAAACAAGAATTCAAGGTGGATGGGTGTAATTTAAAGTAATCAAGATGCCAAGAGAGGAATGACAATATTGATACAACCATAACGGGAAGAGGGAGAGGGAGAAGTGTAAGAAGCTAAAGCTCTATCTATTACAGTAGGGAGTCAAATAATCTCTAAGATCAATAAATCAAGAAATAGCAATGTAAGGATAGTACTTGGGGCTATGAGGATAAAAACAAAATTGTTTCAGGGATCCTTTCTGGAGTCAGGGATTAAGGGTGGAAAGGGGCAGGACAGAGAACTGTTGTTTCTTAAAAAATTATTACTATGAGTGTCTGTACTATTTCATTTTTAACCCTATATATATTTCTTTCATTAAAAAATTATTGAAAAAAGAACAGAACGAGTGGTAGAATTTTCAACATTTTAGTGGAGAAGGGCATTTTGCAGGAGGAATGTGTCTCCTCCAGAGTAACTTCTTCAAGGTTTTTGGTTGACTGGGGACATGATTCTGAGATATGTCCTCTACAAAGGCAAAAGCAAAACCTAGCAACCCCTCCCCACCATCCATAATCTGGATGCTCTAAGTGCATCTGGGGAAGATGAATACATTGTTAGTGCCAACTGAGGGACTGACTGCCTGGGGGAGACAGAATGTACCAGTGGGTGGATGTACTGGGACTCTGTGTGCGGGTGAGCAGTTGAGCAAACCTCAGTGGCTCCTGCTCAGGGGCGAAGTGACAATTACAGGCAAAGCCCCTTACAACACTTTTGGAGGACTAGAGAGAAACACAACCCTTGAAATATACCTGAAATCATAGAGAGCATGATGGATTCCCCAGCTCTGTGACCCAGCGGCTGAAACGTCTTCTTTGCTGGCTGAAGATCAAGGGTGTTTCTGGCCAGTTATGAAGTGCCCACATAAGCACCACGTAAATGCTACATAGAGGATGTACGTCATGAGGCCATCTTCCCTTCCTTTCCTTTTTCAAAGGGCTGGAGTGTATAAATGCTGTTTTTGCAGATGTGGGAACTGTGACACCAAAAATGTTTTATGGGAGGCTCACCAGGTGGCCATGGCTCAGAAAAATGATCAACTGGTTTTCCAAATCTGGTGCACATTTGAAAGAAAAGACTTAAACACTGAAATGTTTAAAAATAAGGTTTCCCTCAGTTGCTTATAAATAGAACCAGTGTAGGAAAAATTTTCAAATAATAGAATGTGAATATTGGAGTCCAAGTCTGGACTCTCCTGCCATCTCAAATCCTGGCTCTGTGAGTTTGGGAAAAACCATTGTTTAGTTTTCTCATGGACAGCATAGAAATACCAAACACCTGATATATATAGTCATATACAAAACTACGGGCGCATTTACCAATGACTGAATGCCCAACTGACACCATCTTATCTGATGCTTCTAACAACTTGTCCTCTCATTTTACAACTGAAGGAACTGTGACTCGGAGTGGTTAAATCGGTTTCCTCAGGGAACACAGCTGAGAGCTAGTATTTGAACCCAAGTGGGTCTAACTTCAAAGGATCTGCCACCATATTACACTACCCCTACACTGCCCTACCTATTCATAGGATAATTTCCGAAGTCTGAAGATCAAACCTAGATGATGACTGTGGAGATACCTATGATGATATGCACCTATTACCACAAATAAGACCTCATATATAACTGTCGGGTAACCATCATGCATATTCTTTAATTTTCTTTTTAAGATTTTATTTATTTATTTGACAGAGAGAGAGAGAGAGAGAGAGATCACAAGTAGGCAGACAGGCAGACAGGAAGAGGGAGAGGGAGAAGCAGGCTCCCTGCTGAGCAGGGAGCCTGATGCGGGGCTCGATCCCAGGACCCTGGGATCATGACCTGAGCCGAAGGCAGATGCTTAACCGACTGAGCCACCCAGGTGCCCCAACCATCATGCATATTCTGAAATGACCTCTGAGGACCTCTGTAGGCTTCTGAGGGTCTGGGGGAAGGTAGGAGAGAGCCCAGGCTTCCCTGGAGAGCGTCCTTAGGCAAGAACACGAAAACCTTGAGTTGTAGGGCTGCTGGTTGATTGCACGGCTTCTGTGCATGTTCATAAATATTGATTGTGATGAAACTATTATCATAGTAATGAGGGTAATAATGCCTCCTGCAGCCCATCCCACCACACTCCTCGAAGTCCCTACCTTTCATTAAACAAAGAGCTGCTGGCTCTGCTGGGGAGCTGGGCACGAGGCAGGGAAATGATCTCCATTCAGCAAAAGCATTCTGTTCCATGCACTGATTAGGAGCCGCAGGCTCATTAACGAGAATTGTTCATATCTCCTGTTGCTCAGGGTACTGTGCTTCGAGACTGGGTCCAGGAAGTGTATGTTCTCATCTCTCTTCCCCCCTGGGGCTTCCGAACAGATGCCCGATTGAAGTAGACATGTTTTTCCTTCCAGTTTCCCTCATTTCTGTCCCAATCCTTCATTCCCAGCGAGGATTTCTGCAAGGCTCAAAGGTTCCTTCAAACCCACCCTTTTAACGATGACTTAACAATGGTTGCACGCTTATTATTTGCCTGGCATAAGGCTAAGCACTTTACAAGTAATTAACCCTCACAATGGAGGGCATGATGATTATTAACATGGATGGATGAGGAGACTGAGCTCAGAGAGGTTTAACAACTTCCTCAAAGACACATAGCTGGCAGCATCACGTAGCTTCCTCAGAGACACAAAGCTGGTGTTAATATGGGTGTGCTGGACTCCAGGGTGTGACCTCTTCACGACACTGTACTGCTTTTCCATTTGTCTATTTACATGGCATACTCTCATTTGAGGAGAAACTTGGAAGTACAAACTGAAAAGCTTTAATTTTATAAATTCTCCAAGCAGGTCAAAGGCTTATTTTTATTCCATCATAGTGGGGCCTCTGCCCATCTCTGGCATTTTTGGGTTTTGCTCTGCCTTCAGAACACCTCTCAACACTGAGAAGCCCAACAGAATGAAAGCTGGAAGAGGGCGAGCACCATGTCTTACCTGTGTCCCTCTGGCTTCCTTGGTGCTACGCAAAGGAGAACCGTGCTGTCATGACTGAAAGTCCTGTTTCTGCATGAAGGGATCACCTGTCAGCCGATGCCCTCCCCTTGTCCCCCAGCTGCCTCAGCCTGAACTTGAGGGCACAGAGTGTTTGCATCACCACTGCCAGTGATAACTTGTCCTTCAGCGTCAGTCTAGGTCTGCTGCACATGGAGAATTCTTTTTCCTCATCTCAGGTAAAGAGTGGAGACAACAAACAAATGGATGAGGGACAAGGTCTGGGTTCTGTGTCTAACATGTCTAGATGTTCAAGTCATTTTCATTCTCTGGTCTCAGTTTATACAACTGCAAAATGGGGGCATGGAGAAGGTATCACAACCTCCCAAACTTCTGGCATCAACACCACGTTCCTGACTTTGGCTATGGCCCATGTGCTGTCTGTACTATACTTACTTCTATACTTAATATTCTTCTTTAAATTGCCTCACTTTTTAAATACTTAATTATAAAAAGAAAATGTATACCACTGCCATAAATGGAAAATCAATATCAAGATACAATCAAGAGGAGAAGGAAGTAAAAGTACACACAACATAAATAAAAATAACATCGTTATATTCTAGGTAGACACGGTTGCCTGCAGAGGGTGCTGAGCCCAAGACCTGCTCCCTCTTTCTCTCTTTCTCTCTGTTACACATGAAGATTTGAAATTTTAGGGAAGTGTAAAAGACGCATAAGCACTCACTGGATACTTTCCCCTTGATATAAAGATAAAGATGAAAATGAAATTAAAAAGGGGATCATTCTTTCACAGTGGAATTGGTGTTATTTAATGCAGCATTTCTGTGGCATCTAACATCATCTCAGGTACCATGTGGTGCATCTCCGGTGCTTGGAAAACACTCAGGGATACGTAGAAAGGAAGGAGGAGGAGGAAGAAGAGGAAGAAGAGGGAGGGAGGAGCCACCGTGTTTGGCAGCACGTGCCAATTCTGTGGAGGAATTTGACCACAGTCCATTTCGAGCTGTGAGGGGGACATCACAAAATGCAGAGATTGGAAGATATGTGGAGAAGTGGCGCTCACCAGCAGGGAGGAACTGAGCAGACACAGTGCATCACTGGGAACACTGGACCAGAAAACCTCAAATGTTCCTTTGGTTGTATGCACTCTCGATAGTAACTTCCAGACAACGAGAGCTAAGATCTTTAAAAAAAAAAAAAGTCTTTCTATTTTTACAACTCCTAGCCTAGTAATTTACATATAGCAGTCATGGAAAACATGGTGACAGATCAAGTAATTGGTGCTACTACTCAGGACTCAGTGATGTAACCACAGTAAGAACCATAATAATAACAATAGCAAGTATCAAATGCTTACCTCATTCCACGTACATAACATTTTCTCATTTAATTCTAACAACATCATGTAATAGAGGTCTTATTATTAGGCCCATTATATAGGTCAGTAAACTAATTAACTGATTAACCCATCCAGGACTATACTCCAGTAATGGGCAGAACCGGACAAACAAGTAACATAGGTGTATGTTGAAATAAACCTGATTCAACCTAAAATAAGCATGGAGAATGGGTTATTCAATTCTGATTAACTGAATATTTTGGTTAATAGGTATTCTATAAACTGTGTATGAATGAAAAATTCTGGAAGAATTAAAACACGAAAGAGGCACCTGGGTGGCTCAATTGGTTAAGTGTCTGACTCTTGATCTCAGCTTGGGTCTTGATCTCAGGATTGTGAGTTCAAGACCTGTGTTGGGCTCCACACTGGGTGTGGATCCTACTTAAAAGAAATAAGAATAAAATAAAATAAAATAAAATAACACTAAATACTAAAATACACTAAACTTAGTGGAAAACATTTTTGATGCATCAGAATTTTGAGTACAAGGATGTGCTAAAATGGAGCTGTAGAAGAGTTTTGGTCGATCCTGTGATGAAGAGTGATTTGGGTTGCTTAGGAGAAATGATTACTATACTAAAGACCGACCAGGTAAGAGAATAGTTAAAAGTGCTAGGATCATTTAAACCTTCTTACAGGTTGAAGTTGAAGGTAAGGCTAAGGGCTATTTACTGGGCATCCACAGAGTGCAGGGTGTCCTGCCGGGTCACTGTGCACTATAGCTGTAATCATCTCGTCAGCTCTCTGAAAGAAGCACCAGCACCCCCACTCAACAGATGAAGAGACTGAGGCTCACAAATGTTCACTAACTCGCCCACATTTCTGTTAGTCTGGGCTTCATAATCATAGCTCTCCCTCTAACTTTCTGGTGATAAGCTTCCTACTACACGTGGTTTAGAGGTCAAGGCAGCATTTCTAACTTTTAATTTCAGAACAATTACTTTGTTTTTGAAGCCTCATCTGTATTCATTAGGTATTTCTTTCATCGCTGACATTTCTGGGACCCGGTTGCTCAGCATCTCACAGTCTGGAGAAAATACTGTGTCTGTCTTATGTTTGTCTGTTTATTAAAGAACATTAAGGGAAATGGTTAACTCTGGATGCTTCTTTTTTTCTTCTGAAAAGCGTCTGCAGGGCTGCTTTGGACAGCACATATGTTAATTGTCAACTGTGTTTTCAAGGCATGAACTGGAAACGAGGATGATGTCCTACTAGGTGATAAAATTATCTGTCATAAACCCCAAAGTGGATGTCAAGTTCTGAACCATTGGGGAAGGGCTGATGAAAGAGGCCGGTCGAAGGCATGGCAGATCAGTGCTTTACAATTCTTGAACATTTCAGAGCACGGTGGTTTGTTTTTTTTTGGTCAGTGTGAACAAACTACATTAGACAAAATAAGTCTTGCCTTCCAATGGTGGCTCAAAGCTTCAAAATCAGACTACAAATCCCACGTTTCTGATAACAGTAGCCAGTCTCTCTGTGACCTCTCTTAGCTTCTCCAGCTGAATCAGTTTTGGATAATGTCTCTTGTAAGCCCTTTGAGCCCATCACCATGGGCAAGTTCTTTCATTATCAGGCTGTTCCTTCCTTAACAGACTAGCTGTTCTTTCACTCCATGCCTGTCCTTTTCCTCCTTTTAGTCTGGCTTTTCCCCGAGTCACAGTGGACTTCCAGTTCCCAGAATGCCCTGGACCTTCCCTTTCTCCTCTTTGTACCCTGTACTCTTTCTTCTCTTCTTTGCAAGATCCACTAGATCTCAGCTCAAATGTCATTTCCTTCATGGCCTCCCAGATGAGGTTGGGTGCCTTCAGGCTACTGTCCCATTGCATCAGCTACTTCCCCCTCTCTCGGGAAAACTGCCACATGTGTAAACTACTTGTTGAGAATATATCTCCCTCATGAGAATACATACTAAGAGGCATGATCCTTCTTACTCATTGCTATGTCCCCAGTGCCTGGCATCAAGTAAGCACTCAACAAACATGTTGAATGAAGACATAATATGAAACTGAAGATTATGTGGAAAGCACAGAAGAAGTGAGGATTGTGAATGTCTATTCCTTTGGTTATATTGCAAAACAGTTGGTGGGTAAATTACTTATAAAATATTATTCCTGGTAAGATGTGAAAAAAATAGAGGACTTTCCCTTAGAAGTGGTATCAGTAAGTGGATGGTTCCTAGAAGAGTTGCTAATTGACTTCATTTATGAGTTTCTCTGCTTCTATGGAGAATAACATTCTGGAGATAATAAAGGAATAAATCTAAGATGGAGTCTTAGTACTTGTATGACTTTGGACAAATAACTCAACTTCTCTCATCTGTAAAATGGGGATAATAATCGTATCTATTGCAGAGGGTGACTGGGAGGATCAATGAAGAAATGCATGTGAATCACTTAGCACAGTGCCTGACGCATAGTAAATGTTCAGGAAACGTCAGCTATTACCACCATGATGGGTGCTTCTGTCCAAGGCAGGCATCTCCACTCTGAAGGAAGCCAACTGACTTGAATCACATGTATTCAGCATCTGATAATCTGCTGATATTACCCTCTGAGGGTAGAACAAGACCTCTCCATCTATTCCACCATCACCAGCCCACACTATGAAAAGCCATCTCTCCCATGCTGGGCATTCCCTGAAGCCAAAGCAAAAATGAGACGTCATCAGAGATAATACTAACAATTATGAACACTCACCCCACTCTAAAATTTGAACTGCTTCCTGACCACAATGTTCTGGGGACAGAAGTGAATTCCTTTGATCCAGTTCTGGCTTTTGACCAAAGTGGCAGTCTTGTTCTTTGGCATGACAACAAGAGCTCTGCATAAAAGCAGTCTATGCTGCTGGTTGATCTGCACTTAACACCAGCCCTGGTCTTAGATTCTAGCAGGAAGAAGCATGTCTACTTTGTTTCATTTCTAAGTGGCAAACAATTAAAATGCTAGCAAATGGAAAGAAAGGGTGAATATGGGTGATTTGAGACCTAGGAGATTGGACATAGGGTGGAGTTTAGTCCCCTGGCAGCTCTGAATGGGGCTTTATCCTGCCTGTCCTGCGTGGCTTCCATTTTCATCGTGACCATCTCAAATGGACTGGCTTGATGGAGGAATCTTGAGTGAATTCTAGGGGCCTTCAGAGGATTTGAGGTAATCATTCTCTCTGCTAGGGGAGTGGGTGTGGGCCCCTTCAACATCGTCACTCCTCCTTGGAGGCTCCAGAGTTTAATGGGAGAGAGTACACTGGTCAAGCTGGAGGGCTTAACCTCTCCGAGCCTCAATCTGATCTTCTGCACAAGAGCATTGCTGGAATGGCAGTGTTCAGAGGATGCAATGAGAAAAATGTATTTAAAGCACTTAGCCCTGTGCCAGGCACTTAGCAAGTGCTTAAAGAACAGGAGCGGTTGCTCCTGTCACTATTTTAGACTTCTGAATTCATCTAATAAAACCATCATCGTATTACGCCAAAGGGAATGAAAAGCCAAGTGTGGTTCTCTGTTCCAGGTCACAGAGCTCCCAGGTGAGGGGCAGGGCTGGGACCCCATCCCAGGTCTCCCCCCCGCCCCCCGGCTGTCTTTCTGCTGTACACCACTGGCTGTCAGGACTCATCTGATGCAGAGGAGCTCTTCAAGACCTCCCCGCGCAGGGGCCTTCCATGGTGCCCCCTTCAATCGAGTGTCCACCCCCAACATGTGCTCAGTCTCTAAATCCTGTCCATGTTCCTTCCAAAATATCCTACAAAAATGCCTCCTACTTTCCTGCCTCCTGGTCATTGCAATTGCTGTTCCATCTAGAAGATTCTCCCCTCTTTTCCAGCCATGGCTGACCCCCCCCCCCTTAGTTTCAGCTCACATCCCTCCTCCTCAGAGACCTTCCGTGACCATCCTTGCTGAAGCAACTCTACCCCCATCTCCTTTCTCTCTTTCTCTCCCTTTCTTTCCAGTTTGTGGCCTGTATAGCACTCTCCCCCCCTTTAATTTTCTTTCCTTTTTTATTGTCTCTTTTCCTAAATGTAAGCTCCAAAAGGACAGAGAACATGTCTTCCTTGCTCACTGCTGTGTTCCCAGCAACTAGCACAATGCATGACACATAGGTGCCTGGTAAATACATGCTGGGTGAATGAATGAATGAGTGAATGAAAGAATGAGTGGATTCCAGAACTAGCATATTTGTTAACACCTGGATAGGACCAAGGAAAGGATTTTAATTTGTTCGGAGAGAGACCTAGGTACCTGCTTGTCCCCCTTCCTGGCCTCCTAAAAGAACAGTGTGAGGCTACCCACCAGACAAGGACCCTTCCAAGCAGGCAACCCACACAAAAGCACATCTTGCAGTCAGGGGAAATGGGCGGATAGTTGCTAATTGCGACTTCCAACTGGGCTGATCTTTCCAAAGTTCGAAAGGCGCCTGCCTCCAGAAATCCCAGGCTGCTCCTGCTGCTGAGGCTGGGGAGGGAAGAGAGGAGGGGTGTGCCTGGATGCCTCTCGGGCTGGCACGAAGAAGCCACATCTCCTCCTCCCTCCTCCCCCCAGCTCCTCTCCAAGAGAGGAAGCAATGCAGATGGAGACGAGAAATAAATATTCCTGCCTGCTCCGTGCCACTGCAGACGTTTTCCAAAATGTCTGGCTTGGACCATGAAATCAAGCCCACCCAGGAAAGGAGGCGCTCAGCGGGAGAAAGAGGGGGGAAAGGGTGGTATATTTGTCGATACTTGTCAGCTTTCTGGGGGGCACAGCACATGGCTCATACTTGGCAGCCCTGCTGAGGTGGGGACGTGGTAAGTGCACAGTAATACTTGAAGAATTGAATCAGAAACGGGAGCAGAGTTAAGGAAATCCTGCCAGGGTGCCGGCACCACCTCTTTGCCTTTGTCCAGAGTCCCGGGACTCACAGCTGGCTCTCGCCTCATTCATTTCCAGGCTCTTTCCACAATGCCCGCTGCCCCTGCTCAACCCTCTGCTCTCGCCTCCACTCCACTCTGGCGTGATTACTACAACTGGGCTGCAGGAAGTCTTCAAAGGCCCATTGAGATTTGGGCAGGAGCTCAGAATCCACGTGCGGAGATAGATATTCCTGCCACCTCTAAGCACAGCTCGCGTTCTCCAACGCTGGAATACCAGCAGGAGATGAGAACAGAGGCTGCAAATGATAAGTGGGTGCTTTTGGCCGTGGGATGGCCAAGTGTGTGGGAGAAGTGTCACTAAGGAAGGGAAGTTACAGGCCCAGCAACAGGCACTGAAGTGTTCTGCAGTTACGGGGACTTCACTAGGCATGCTGTGAGGCTGCAAAATGTCTCAGAAAAGAGATGAGAGCATGAAAATTTCAGCTTGAAAACTCCTGCCTAGGCTATGCTAGGTCTTTGTTTCTCACCCTCCTGTGAGAATCCCCCTGGTACAGCGTCCTCGTATTGCTGCTATGGGACCCCCTTCCACTAGTTCTACTGGGAAGTCAGTCATGAGGGTGGGGCCCTGGGTGGACTGAATTCTGCTCTATAAAAAAGCAGAGGGGCTTTCCTGGTTTGCACTCGTTCAAGTCCAGCGCAGTGAAAACACTTGCTCAAAATGAAGACTCGAAGAAAGTGATATCTTTTGTGGGTGTCAGGGGAACGTTTTCCAGAAATGCTGCAGTTAATTCTGCCTCTTTTCACCATTTCCATGACTTCACTGAGGAATGAAAGATTATCTAGTATTTCCCACTCATGTGCCCCGAATTCTTCTTTATGGATCTTCCCCACTCATCTGCCCATCCGACTTCCAGTGCTAGGCAACTGCCAGCTGAATCCCACTCTTTCCAGGAAGCTGTTCAATGGTGGGGGAAGCTGGCAGGAGACGTGGATTGCTGTGTGACCTTGGACACATTACTTCCCCTCTCTGGGCCTTGGTTTCTTTGTCTGTCAAAGGAGTGGCTGGATAGATATCCTATCAGCTGGGACAAATTATGGGTGGTTCTATAGAGAGCTACAGGATAGATTTCTTATTGTCGCCATCGTCTACCCCACATTTACCACTAAATTCCAGGGACTAGGGCCGTCACACTTCTGGGGCTGAGTTCATTCCTTATATCTGGAAGTTTAGAGCTGCATATTAAAACAAGCTGGGTATGTGGATACATGGATGCTATCTAGAATTGTTTTAAATGTTTTTTGTCTACATTTCCCTTAATTCCCAGAAAATCTAACGCATGGGAAATACCAATGGAAGGCATATTCTGGGAGAACTTGTGTGCATGTGTGTTTGCGCTATATAATAATCATGTTGATTATCTTTCATTAATGATAACCACCATTTACTGAGGCCTACTTTGTGCGAGGACTATGCCATGCGCTTTCACTTACATTATTATCTTCACAACAACTCAGAGAAGACCTTATCCACTCCTCACTCCCATACATCGTGGTAGTTGACCACAATTAACACGAGTGTGTACAAACCGAAGCCAAAATTACGCAACAGCACCCCTCCCCAAAGCCAAAACCAAAACCAAAGCAAAGCTTTGGCTGAGAGAGACTGAGACAGCTACTGAAGATCACACAGCTGGTGAGTATTGGCAATGGGATTTGAACCTGATTCTGCTAGATTCCAAAGATGATGATGTGCTACCCCCTAGCCTGTGCTGGGCCTCGTCTCGGCATTCTGTTCCTTTCTAGGAGATTCTTCCTACATTAAGGCTGTTTTAAAGATCCAGAGATAATAGGACTTAAGCTGACTGCCTTTCCTATGGCATTGTCAGAGGAAAACAGCTAGTCTCAGAGCCAGCAAAAACCCTGCTATCAGAAATGGCAGGACAAGATGCAGCTGTCATAGGCAATGAGCACAAGAAGGGTGGGAGAACCAGGCCCCCAAAGCAGCCCATTTCCAGTGACCATCTCCTTTGGTCATTTGCCTACAGAGAATTAGGCTGGCTTCTGCCCACAACCAAACTCGCTTCTAATTCTGCCACAGAATTAGAGCCCCTCACAATTTGTACAGATTCGGTCATCTGCTCCAGATGTTGTAAACTCCGGTGTTCCCAAGCCCAGGCAGGTATATGAATGAGCAAAATCGCCAGGAGGACACTATAGGAAACTGGCAAACACATGTCTGGTCAATGGGGACCACTGTGACTTGGCTCCAGCAGACGGTTGCTATGCATGTATGCAGGCCCAGAGCTGCTAACTGTGCCCTTTATGAATAAAGCCTGGAATATGGACATCCCTGTGAATTCTCCGGATTTTTAAATGAAGGCAACTAATTCAATTAAGAAAAGTGTACCTGACACAGTGAGGACCAAATAAAACATATTTAAAAGCTCTGTCTGATCTGAAGGTCTCTATTTGCAACCTTTGAAATTAATTTTCTTCATTTACAGTTGGGGAAATGGTAGCCCAGAAACAGGAAGTGATTTGTCTGAGATAGCTAACGTGGGCTCAGGCCAACAACTCTCTTTTGGATACATACGTATAGAGACATATGTGTGTGTGTGTGTACATACATATATATACATACATACTGGATATTCACAAGTGAAATAGAAATGATTTTGGATTACCTGCTGTTGTGAAATGTCCTGCTTATTCTTCTAATGTTATTATACATTGGCAGTTGACCTCAATTAATATACTTATAACCCAAACCAAAGTGACACATTGGCACCTCGCCCTTAAACCCAAACCCAAACCAAAACTAAAATGAAAACCAGGAAGAAAGAAGCTCTTTACTTACGGTAAATGACAAAAAAGAAGAAAACAAAGTCCCTTCGTCATATCTGGATAATTTTGCCAGTACTCCTTCCAAGATAGTAACAAACTAGTAAAACAGCAAAAAAAGAAGAATTATTATTTCAAACTCTAATTGTTCACACCAAGGAGCAACATTCCCCAATCACACAGAGACTAGCAATGACCTTGCTCGGTTTTGCCTTCTATTATTTGATTCCCGCTTTTGGGGAAAGGAATAGATGCTTTCACACAGAAATATTTGACTTATCCGGCTTTCTCTTCATTATTATGTGATTGCAAATATAGAGTGTTACAGAAGTATAAAGTGACAAAATATTATTGAGTTGCATACAGCATGCGATAATATTAAATGCACTTTTCAAAATCCAAAACTGTGCAAAGCAGTTTTTACGTTACATATTAGCACTACATTTAATCCAATCTATTTTTATTTGTATTTTATCAGTAATTTGGGGGAAACAGAAGTTTAGCACTGGCAAATATAAATGTCTTCCCATTCAGCATTACTTAGTTAAAATTCTATAATTCATGAGGGTGACTGAAATAGCTTTATCTGACTTTTATGTTTTATTATGACTCTCGCTGCATGCGAAACGAGGGGAGAGGGGGTTTTCAGGATGGCAGAATTCCTTATTACCGTTTAACTTTCTGTTTCTAAAATCTAACTTTGTCAGGGCTGAAAAACAAAACAAACATTTTCCACATAACCTAGTGCAACGTCTGGGGACAATTTCTTATTAAGTTAACACATGCCACTTCATCGATTGATCTTCACACGGCTCGCAATCATCAGAAAAAATCATTCTGAGCCTGGGTGACGTACGATCTTATTTCCTGAGAGATACAAGTATCCAGCTCAACTTTTTAACGTGTTACATTTTAATGGAAATGCAGATATAACAAAGCGATGTTCACAATGAAACATTTCACCTGAAGCTGAAGGTTACCTTTGCAACCAAGAGTGTTATCATTTCTTTAACAGTTTCTTCAATTAGTTCATCTATTTTTGAATGGTATTGATGCTAAAGAACACAGAAAGACAAATATTAGCATGTTGGGGAGGTGATGGCACTGCATCCGTCAGTAATTTTTAGACAACACAATTTATAAATAAAGCCTGGCCTGCAGACCCAGTTTATTTCCATACTCCCAGAAGCAGCTGTAAGATTCTGACTCCAGGTCTTTGATAAAGAGAGATCTGAAGCTCTTAAAAAAGTTACCAGGCACATGGTTCCTCACCCAAAGCTTTTGATGGCTTTGATATGTGTAGATACATACACACGATTACAAATAGCATGCATGGATGGCTTCATGGCCTAGCAGTGTGTGGGTCTGGAACTTACAAAACAAGGTATCACAATAATTTAATACAGGGGATGAAAACTTCTCTTTGGAAAACTGCTGGGGGTTGTGGCTCAGAATTTGACCAAGACCACTGTGGCTGATTTTGCAAAAACTGTTCTGAAACCCTCTGATACTTTGGGTTCATGCCCCAGAGCCCACTAGTTCTATCTCTAGATGTTGACTGAGTACCAAGGCAAAGTGTCATTTTCTGAACCCCTGTAGCAGCCACTCATTTTCTCTATTCATGGAAAAGCAGACGCAGGTTTAGAGCCTCCACTAAGACTCCTGTTAAATTTTTCAATTTCTCTAAAGGCTGCTGTCGATTAAATTTAAATAGTAATTCAAAAACAAACCCCCACACAAACAAAAATCTGCTGTAAATGCCAGGAAAAGAGGAAAAGCGATTTCAACAGAAAATACTGTATGCCAGTTCCTTGACATTTATTAGATCATTTTAGTATCCATTTGAATTATTCTGTATTCCTTAATAAAAAATAACAATGCAAGACATTGCTATTTGGAAAGGAAAATGCACTTACCCACTTTTTAGCAAACTTTCAGAAGGATGATTAATTAGGAATAGAAAAAAAAAGGAACAGTGCAAATAAAAATTAGGACAAAAAGACACATGAGAAAATGAAAATTAAACAAACCATTCAAAAAGCTATGAAAACATACAGAAATAATAAGCCATGGGAATGTGGGTTGATATTCTGATAACTGGCAATCAGAATTAATGAAAGTGAGTAAAGGGATGTGAATTAAGTTAATTCAGTAAAAGTCACAGGGGAATTTCGCTTGTAATTGTGAGACCTGGATAAAGTCCCAGTGCAAAGTTAGGAAGTCAGGTCGCCTACGAAAATATAGTTCAGTTTCCTCATCTGTAAAAAAACAGATACTACTACTAACCACTCAGGACCAATGGGTGGGGTGGAAAGGGAAGCCAGTACAAATACTGCTTTTGGAAAGAGAATGAAGCAAACCCTGTTTAAAGATATTTAGCAGCTCTGTTCTTCTATTATTATTATTATTATCATTATTATTATTATCTTATTACTTATTATTATTATTATCTTATTACTTATTATTATTATTATCTTATTACTTATTATTATTATTATTTAAAAACCATTTCCTGGTGGTCCTGTTCTCAGCCTCATAGATCCATTATGAAGATCGAGTGAGGATCAGATGTGAAAACATCTTGTCAACTATAACTGCAATTCAAATATTATTTGTTCAAGTTCATAAAGCAGAAGCTAAGGGTAAGGAGATATGGTCTTAATGCTCCATCTTCCCATTTTAGTTCCCTTTCAGTTGATTAGAGGAAAAACAATAAACCAAATGGTCCATGTTGTGTAGTCCTGATGAATCAGAACCCACGTTGGCTCTACTGCGAGCTTCACGAAGGGATTTACTAGTAAGTGGCATAAACCTGAAGCTAAATGCAAAAACTATCTGCAGAATTCTGTGCTAGAAACACAAAGAAAGATGTCAGAGCAAAAGAATTCAGGAATATTGACAGGGCTCCAAATTCATTTTTAGGTCTTGAGATAAGATCCAGTATCACATGCTTACTTTCCTCCTCATGTGACTGCCTCACTCTGCTTGATTTTCTTTGGATTACTATAAATGATTCACATTTATTAAATTAATTATGGGATTCAACTAACTCAGAAAAGCAAGTTGTAGGCAAAATAATACAATCTGAAATATTAAACGAGGGGCATCTAACCAAGCAAAGAACATCACTGAGAATAGAGACATTCTCTTGAAAAACTTGGGTGAAATGGCAAGCAGAGCCAAGAGCAGTTGTTTTCCACACATGAAGAAAGATACAGGCTCTTGGTCTGAGGTGTTAGTAACGTTACTCTTTCTTGAAAATCAAATAAGCTTTCTCTTCACAAGTGGGGGGAACCTCAAACCTTTTCATTCTGGAAGGAGTCCAAACTGAAGGATATGGAGATGTAGTGGGTCGATGGGACCCTCTTCCCGCCTTCAATTTTTCCATGCCAAACTTGGCCCTGACCTCCCCACAGAGAGTCCCACTGTCTCTTCACTCTAAACAAATATGATTCTCTCCACTCCTGTTCACATTTCTTTTTTTCTGTCGTGAAAAGAGTGTTTTGATATGATTATTCTGCCTCTTACTTCCAGAGGAAATTTGAACATGTCATTCTCTGCTGGTCTATTTCCTCCTCTCCTCAGTGGGACTAAGAATGACCCCTGTGAATACAGGAATCATATTCACCTAACACAGTAGTGAAACAATGCATGGAAATATGGTATAGAGACTGAGAAGCACTACATAGCGGTATTACTACTATTATCATTAACTGGCTAGCATAGTGGTTACATGCGTGTTGACATTTCTCTACACTCATGTAAAATCTATATATATTCTGTTGTATGTAAATTATAATCTGAATTAAATAAAACCTACTTTGGGAAAGATCGTTCAGCAGGGTAACATCCACTCTGTTTATCATGCATTAAAGTAGTATACACCAAAGCAGTCCCCATTCCTATGTGAGGAAGTACAAAATGCACGAATTTCTTTTACCAGAGTCTCCTGAGACTCATTTGATTAACGAGCTTTTCTGGGGCAATAGTGAGCACTCGACCTTCATTATGCTCTTTCTGGGGAGATTATTTGTTCCATGCACACGTGAAGCTCTATGAAGGGGTATAAACACTACCGGGGCATCTTTTAGGTAGCATTCCCCCAATAAGATAATCTTGTCACAAGTCTCTTGCAGTCCGTCTGGACTATCTAATTCCATCTGCATCTCAATATGGGTACAAAGAGGGATCCTTCCTATTTTTGCATTTTCCAGTTCCCTCTCTGGGTGTCACTGGATTGGCCTGACCCTAGTGGTAGTAGTGGTGGTAATAATAATAATAATAATAATAATACACATAAATTATATTCTGGGGCACTAGATCACGATAATAGCAAGGGAACTGCTAATCTTCAATGGTATGGAAAGTCTGGGAGTTCACTTCTGCTTCTGATGAGCTGAGCTGCGGCAAATTCACAATCACTTTGTAAAAATCATTCCACTTGACTTCCTGCACTGCACATTTTGCCTTGTCATGGAACAGATTGTGTGTATGTTGTCTCTCTGTTAAGACCATCTGACCTTGGAAATGAGATGAAAACACACTAGACCAAGCAAAAAACTAATACACAATTTCCTCTCTATTGGTGCTTTGCAAATTTTAATGAAAAAATAAATATTTAAGATGGAAAAGTGTGATTAACAAATGTTTCAATAGCTGCCTTTAGATGAGACTTTACCCTGGTGATGAAATTCAGGAAGTGATCTTAAGATGGGAGAATATTGTATCACCTGGCCAGTCACTAGTCTAAAACACTTTGAGAGAGTTGGAATCCAGGTGGAAGCAGGTACTATAACTAGATCTACATGTGAGCTTAATATTCATACTCACAAAGTGAAAACTATGCAAAAGCATTGAACTGCTACCTATTCTCCCAATTTCCAGTCATCCTTGGCCAATCTCATTTTTACAATTCAGTTGACTTTGGAGATGAATATCCCCATTCTGCAAAGTAAGAAAAATTAAGAAGAGACCATTTGCACAAGACTTCCCATTGAAGTTCTATTCAAGGTCACAGCTAGCAAGGTCCCTCAAAGGAAGTATATATTTGCAGAAAATGATGTCTGGCTTCGTTCTGACTCTTACTATTCTCAGTCATTTGGTATTCTAAGGTCAGCAGAGGCCTCTGTTTCCATGAGTTGGTCACACAGGTGTTTCTGATTCAATTATGCTAAGGAGAAATGGCATAGCGGGGTCTCTCTAGCATGGCTTGAGAAACTGGCAGTCTTAGGATAAGAGCCACAGACTAGAATACAGTATTGGATGAGTCTTTAATAAAGCTCATTTGGTCTGGGAGGAGGGGTATGGGGGCTCAGGAAAAATGAGAAATGTTTATCAGCCTTGGTTATTGTTTTAGTTAAAAAAAAAGCAGAAAATTGAATTATTTGGAGGGGATACATGAAGTGTTTTCTACTTTATCAAATAGAACAATGTCCAGAAAGAAGTAGGCATTGCTACTTAGCCTCAAAAATGTTACTATTTGGGCATATCCAAGACAATGTTCTAATCTGACATCCAGAAGTGAGGGAGGTTTATCCTTAGTTTCAACAAGCTCCATATCTCTCAAAGGTTGGGTGTCACCTGCTGTATCTCTCAAGTGACAAATGATGACAGTAAAGTTGTAAGAGTAAGGACTTGCTGAAGGTCACAGAGTTTGGCAGCTAAGGTATGGGCTCCATAATATGTACTTCTTAAGCCACTAGACAACCTGTTCTTCTAGAAAACCATGACCCCAAGTTTAAGCCAAGGTCATTCTACTGTAGCACTGAAGTGATCAGTGGTAAAGAAAAGAGCAGGATCCCCTTGTGACAAAATCAACTTGCTATTTTTCATCATATATCTCCAACTTAACAAGGTCCATAGGTCACCTGAAATGCAAAATTGTGGGAAAGTATTTTTTTCTCCTGGGCACTGGTTCCCTAAATTTTATCAAATTTTCAGTGGGGCTGTGACAATAACCCTTGCCACCCAACTCCCACTACTCTCTCCAAACCCCAGTTCAAAAAGAAAGAAGTTAAGATCAGAATGACTTGGCTTGTTTGGAAAGATTGCTTAGTATCTGACTAGGTATGTGGGAGTTCTTTAAATATGGCCACAATTGAGTCAATTTGAAGAGGGACTGTAAGAGCTGCTGAGGGGAAAGGAGGCCAGTCCTAGTGCAACACAATCCTTCTTCATCCTAGAATGCTGTCAGCCTTGTGAAACTCAGTTGAAAAGGACATCTCGGGAAACTCCAAGGGGAGAGAGATAGACTGGACTCCATCAAACTAAAAAAAATGATTGTGTTTTAAGGGATACTACCAAGAAAGTGAAAAAGACAACTGGCAGAATGGGAGAACATAGTTGCAAATCATATTGATAATGGTTTAGTATCCAGAATATATAAAGAACTCTTTCAGCTAAATAATAAAAAGACAATTTAATTTTTTAAATGGGCAAAGGATTTAAATAGACATTTCTTCAAAGAAGATTTACAAATGGTCAACAGACACATGAAAAGATGGTCGACATCACTGCAAATCAAAACCACTGTGAGATACTATTGTACACATACGAGGGTGGCTATAAGAAAACAGATAATAAGAACTATTGGCTAAGTTGTAGAGAAATGGGATTTCTCATACATTCCTGATGGGTATGTAAAATAGTACAGCTACTTTGGAAAACAGTTTGGCAGTTCCTCAAAAAGTTAAACATAGAGTGACCATATCACCCAGCAAGTTCAATCCTAGGTATATATCCAAGAGAGTTGAAAACATAGGTCCACATGAAAACATAGGCTCACATGAATACATAGGTCCACATGAAAACATAGGTCCACATGAACATGAATGTTCATGGCAGTGTTACTTGGAGTAGCTACAAAGTGGAAACAACTCAAATGTCTATCAACTGATGAACTGATAAATAAGATGTGGTAAAGCCATATAATGAAATACTATTCAGTATAAAAAGGAACAAAATGCTGATATATGTGACAGCATGAATCTTGAAAACATGATGTCATATGAAAAAACCAGTCACAAAAGGCCACATGAGATTCCATTTATATGAAATGCTCAGAATAGGCAAGTCCTTAGAGACAGAAAGTAGGGTGGTGGTTGCCCAGGGCTGGGGAGGGAGGGTTGGGGAATTATTATTCATAGGTCAGGATTCTTTTTAGGGTGATGGAAGAGTCTTGCAATTGATTGTGGTGATGGTTGCACAGCTTTGTGAATATACTAAAAACTACTGAATTGTATACTTTAAAAGGGTGAATTTTATGGCATGCAAATGGCATCTCAATTTTTTTAAAAAAGAGCTCAAGGGGAGAAAAATTCAGGAGGGATAGAATTTTGGAAAGTCTGAATTCAAAGGGATCTTAATGAACATTAGAGATCACCAAAAGCAGGGTTTCTCAAGTGGGCTCTGTGAAGCCCAAGAGACTTCAGGTGGGCAGCAAAGAAATGTAGAGGTGGAAAGGAACACGGTATCTTGAGCACAGGGCTCCTCTTCTTGCCCCCCTGCCCTTCACTCTATCCAGAGCAGCTCTCATTTTAGTTATTTCACATGCTGGCCTTCTTGGTAGGATTTGAAGAACTGATACTGCAACTCAAAATAGCCTGAATTAAATTAGAATAGTGTTATCATTTTATGGATGAGAAAACTAAGGCCCAGCTCATTTGCAGCACAGCCAGGGTAAGAATCCTGGTGGCTGAACCCCCAACCTGAGCCTTTCTCGGGGTGCTGTCCTTCAGGTGTGAGCCCTAATCTTAACTCCTTTTTGGACACTGAGCCTCCACACCAATGATTCTCAACCTGTGGTCTCCAGACCATCCGGCAGCATCAGCATCACCAGGGGAATGGGTTAGAAATGCAAATTCCTAGACCACACCCCGGACCTCTCAGAAATCCTTGGGGTGAGACCCAACGATCTGGGTTTTGAGAAGCTCTCTAGATGAGTCTGATGCTCACTTAAATCTTGAAAACCACTGCTCCGGGTCACTCAAAGGCAGCACATGGAGCCATGAAACAGAACTGTGGACCCCTTGCATTTGCCCCTGGTGCCTAGACCATAACCCCTGAGCAAATGTCCCTCCAAAGAAAGTCAGTCGGGAGCAAGTACTAACAGAGGTGGCTGAGGAAGCTGATTAGTGGCGAAAGAAGGTTGGAGATGATGTTGTCAGGAAGAGAATACCACCAACCCACATTTAAAAATGGAAGGTGCCGATAAGAGAAAATAAATAACGAACAAGGAGCAAATATAATTTAGTAAGAATTCTGAGCATGTAAGGCTGGTATCGAAAGATCTGATTTAGGAGCAATTTATGCCAATTGGCATCAACATGAGAGTTGCCAGAAATGTTTCTGAATTAATTCTAAATTGGTATATGAATATCTAGCTGGCTTGAGGCCATCAGAGAAAAATGATCATGATAGTCTTTAATCAAGCCCGAGTTGCTGCTTCTTTCTCCTTTACATTTTAAATACCACTCTGGAATTGGAAACTTAGCAAAGGACTAACCTTTTGGTCAGGGAAGATTCACAATCAACTCAATCTAAGGAAATAGGAAAGTCTGTGATTTCTTAAAAATTCAGAACCTGCTGGCTGGGGATGGGGTAGAAGGGTGATAAACATTATATATCCTGGAGCTTGCTTGATGCAAGAAAGAGAGCCCTCCTGCGGTCCAGATGTTCAAAGTGATAAAATGCACTTCAAATGTGAAAATGACTTGCACTCTGGCAAACAGCTCCGTTGGAGATACCAGCCTAATAAATAAGGTCATTGCACGTTATTTGACTTGAAGGAACTTTACGGCCACCCCAACTCTAGCCAAGAATCACTTCCAAGTGACTGGCATTCTCATTAGCACATGCCTTAGAAATTTACTTACCAAACAGATACCAAACATTCATCTGTAGCTTAATCCACACATGTTAGAAGGATATTCTGAAACTAGCAGACTAGTGTAGATGGAAGGAATTTGTGAAGTTTTCTTTTACATGATCAATGGAGGGGGAAAAAAAAAATCTGTATTTTTTTTTTTTTTTTTTACCTCTTGGCCCATTTCCATGCTGCAAAGTTTTGTTGATTGAGCTTTGGCATCAACCATAACATTAAACATGGTGCATATTGACTGTGGGACTCGAAAATCTGTTGATCGACTGGTTTTTTGCAGCTTAACTTCAAATGCAATCCTGGTTCTATTAAAACAAAGTAGGAAAAGACCAATTCAGCATTCATGGCAGCAGGTGGAGGAGACATTTTCTGAGAGGTCAGTGAAAAAGAAAATTGAAGGCTGTAATCAGTTTCAATCGACAATGACTTCACATGTGTTCTTTTAAAAATGACTTTCCCAACTAAGGAAGGCCTATTCACGGAGACAGCCACGGAAACCCTCCCTTTCTCGGCAGTACACGGAACACCTGTAGCTCAGCGTGTTTCTGTCTATAGTTTACATGCTATGGAGATCCCTAATTGCAGGAGAATGAATGAATTAACAAAAACCCAATTATAGCATTATAGCATATGTAAGTTCTCTCACATTGGCAACTGCCTACCTTGAATCACTTCATTAAAAAAACAAAAAACAAAAAAGCAGCTTTTAATCTTCAAAATCTCATGGTGGGGAAAAAATCTTAAATGACATTTATTGTTTTTTTTTTTCCTTTTGGTTTTGAAAGAGACTGAAGTAAAAAAAAAGATCCAGTTGTTATATGGTTTTAAAGACTAAAAAAATTAGATAGGTACCTTTGGAGAGGAAAGTTAAATTAGGAGGAATGGTATCAGGGGACTTCCACACCATTTGTTGGCAATGTCTATTATTCTGCGATCAGAGAATATATCTCTCTATATTTTTAAGAGTATATATTTTTAGTAAGTGAAAATGGCACAATATACTTACCAATTCAAGAACTGTGTGATGGTGCAAGCTTAATGGGACATAATTCTGACATAGGTCAAATTATGATCCCAGCAACGTGCTAACTGCTCACAGGAAAAACCTAGTCGGACACGGCCAGCTGGTAATACAGGTGTGAGATTTAATCCTTGGTATCGGCATTGTAAAGGGGACCAGCTAGATTTTAAAAGGTTTTAGAGAAGTGGGTCACATCATCCCATGTCTTGAAAGAAAAGCACCTGGTTAGTAAGTGGTTTTATTAAAGCTCCTTTCGCCCAATGCATCTTTTCAGCATTGTTCGCCGTCAGGTTCTGGAGATCATGCAGCCACCAGGAAAGCATTGCTTCAAGAGGTATTAGTAGCAGTTTTCTAACAGTGCAGAGGAGGACCACACAGCTAGTTAGCTCAGGAAAGGATGCCAGCTTGCTAACACACCCTGAGTGCATGCAGGGAAGCCAAGTATAATTTCTAAGGTTGGAAGCCTAGTTCTTAAGAAAAAAAACTTAAAAGAAAAAAAAACAAACCCTTAAAGCACTCCTATATATTATATGATCATGTTAAAGATAAATGTATTTTGGCTTCTAAAGACTTGGTGCATTGAAGTAGCTTTCTAATCATGATGATCATTTTAAGCTACACTGAAAATACATCCTTTCTGGTCTTGTGAAAAGGAGGTCTGATGGGGACTGAGTTGGACAGGTCCCTGTGCTGATCTTCTGAGGCCGGCACACCAGTTCCGGCCCAATTGGAGAAAGGGGAGTGCTACATCGTTCCCTTACAATGAAGCAAACATCTTCTGTTTTCACAGGGGAACTGTGTATTGCCCTTGGAGGGTGCGAAAAGAGGAAACCAAATGCAAAATTAGTATGACTGCAAGGGCTCCAGGGAGGAAAATGCCAGGGATGGAGAGGTTACTGAATTCAACGGACTGTCCTTGAGGACAGGGTTAGGGAGCCGGGTTTCGATGGCACACAGTATCTGGTATAGACTAGACTAGAGGCTCTGTCATGTCCATCGGATGAATGATTTAAATTTCCCAGAAACTTGGAAATGAAGAGTGCTTGATTTACTTTGGATGTTGTATATTTACATCTATGAAATAATGTCCTTATGGTGATGTCCTTCTAGAATGACGGCCGTTTATTCCGTCACAAAGAGGAAAGCATAGATTCTAGGCTCTAGTCACATAGATTCTATGTCTTAAAACATCCAAGGACTTTTTCATGTTTTACCCTCTGCATCTGGAGGTCAGGGGATGATATTTGCACTTATATTTGCAGTTGTCTGCTTTTGTCTGGGGATGTAATTAGAAGGGACATCAAGAAATTTAAGCATCTGATGTCAAGTGTGAATGTGCAGTTGATCAGCTTCTGTTAATAAGAGGTTACTCAACAGCTACTATGTGCCAAGCATAATACTGGGACCTGGGGAGGGCCAGGGGCTCAAAATAAATAAGATAAACTCCCTGCTGGTGAGGAGTTCACACTCTTTGAGGTGGCTGGCCACAAAGATTTGTGGTAACAGTCATTGTCTACCTTTCACGTCCACATGTCTTCCCATTTTTCCCCTATCAACAACTCCCCACTTCTTACTCCCTACTCGAAAGACTGGCTTCTCAGAAGGGCATATCTATTTTTTTGTACAACTGTGTGCACAGATCAGAAGCCAGTAAGTGTTCATTCTAATGTGCTGCAGCCCTGACTACAGATCAGGAGAGAATTTTTCACCACAGGGGAACTGCCCCATAAGAAGTCTTTGGTGGAATGGTTTGGCTGCAAGAAAAGAGTTGCTTTTCCTAAAACTGATGGAGACTATATAGGAAATGATAGAATTCAAAATTCTAAGGAAACATCTTGACCTTGAACAATAGGTCTGCCTTTGGTTTTAAGAGTAGGAAGAAAAGAACGAAACACACAATTTGGATTGCCAGGACTTTGAGCTTCCAGAAGTGCCGTCAAACACCTGCCCAGACTCCCCCCAGCATGTACCTCCTTCCCCAGTTTCTGCTGAGATATTCACCAGCCTGGACCTGCATTGTTCTTTTGCCCTTTTGGGTTCCAGTTTTGATGTTATTACTTCTCTTTTCTTCTTCCAAGATATAAAATTCAGATCACTCCCAGACAAACTCAGCCCCCATCACCCACAACTGATCCATCAACGAAACTACACAACATCTGGAGATCTGGAGTGGCCTGCGCTGCTTGTGGGCTTTCTTTTTTTCTTTTTGTTTTGAATGAAGAAAAATAACGGAATGATTATGAACTGGAAAGGAACTTGGATGTGTGTCTGGGGAGAGACAGGGTGATGATAATGATGTTAAACCAGAGGAATTCCATCTCTGTGTCTTTTAAACACATCTAGATCCTCCAGGAGGGAAGGGATGCGGTCTCTCATTCTTCACGGCATGGCACATCAGGAATGTAGCACTGTGTCTGGCAGGTAGGAGAAGCTAAACAATCTTTGTTGACTGGATGCATATTGTTCTCATTTTCTTCTCTTCACCTTCTCAGAACACTCTACCTGAGAACTTCAAGTGCAGCATTCCCACCTCGACCCTATATGCCATGGCCACAAAGCAGGCAATTTGTAGAAAGTTCACATGGATGTTTAACATCTCCTGCCCCCTCACTGA
The DNA here is from genome assembly GCF_011800145.1 of Mirounga leonina. Classification (NCBI taxonomy): domain Eukaryota; kingdom Metazoa; phylum Chordata; class Mammalia; order Carnivora; family Phocidae; genus Mirounga; species Mirounga leonina. Next base: position 29,404,276 of record NW_023270855.1, on the reverse strand, counting down.
TGTCTAGTTAGATTTGGGGCAGGACAACTCAGAGTCGGCACAGAGTATGTGCTCAGTTCACGTATATGGAACAAATGATGTTGCTGAGATCCTGCTCACATTTCTGCAAAGGTACTCATTTCCTGCTACCTGTACCGGGTTTCCAGGCTCCAGAACTGTGCATACTTCTCTTTTCTCCATCAGCCATCCCCCTCACACACACACTTACACCTTACACACATACTTTCTAAGTAAATATTGTGTGTCAGGTGCTGCTAGATACCAGGGATACAGAGAAGAACAAGAACAGACATGGGTCCTTTTCTCACGGAGCGAAGTGAAAAAACTGGCTACCGTATCGTGTGGGGTTTGGGACAGACGTGGGGCAGGTGAACAGGAGCTAGACTTGGGTGGCCACCGCTCCAGCTGACTTGGACAAGCAAGTACCTTCTCCAAAAAAAATCCAAATTATGGGCAATTGAAAGAGTGGCCACCTACCATTCTCTGAGTCAGAGTGTAGTGGGGAAGGCGTGCGGGGCCCGTCCAGCCACCAAGGCTTACCTTTTGACACAAGATTCAATCATGTCACTTGCCATCAGCTTCAGCCGTTGTTCTAGGTGCTTTCCAAACTCTTCCTCAGGCCAGTGCAAATCCCGAATGAAGGTCTGAAGGGCATCGAGTTTCCAGAACAGATCTTCTGAAGTGCCTGATCCATTACTGGCAGGATAAAAATTAGAAAACGAGAGTCACCCACAGGCTTTGGATTCTGGAAAAGCTGACACAAAGACAACTAGGTGCTAGAAGGCTTAAGGCAAACAGTGGCTTGAACATACAAAACGACGCGTGTTGGCGGTGGAGGTGGGGGCCATCTCCACCGGCAGATTTTGAGTTTTACCATACATGACTTAGTCTGCTTTATTCGGCCAATTATTCCAGACCAGTGAGAAGTCTGAGGAAAGAAAGGTGTTGCCCCACAATGACGAGGAGAATGGTGTATGGTAAAAATCAGCCTTCTTTTAATAACCACATTAACACATGTGATGATTCAGATGAAGGCCACGAACCAGAGGGAGAAGTCAGTTTCAACAGATAATAACTACATGGCATCATGCAGTTATTAAAATTCAGGGTTTCATGCACTTCCCCAGCTCCCCTCCAGAACGGAGGTGTCTTGAAGATTGCACAAGACTTTCAGTTTTAAAAGGACAGTGCTAACAAAGTGGTGAGCGAGGACCTGCTTTCTCTCTTGAAGAGCTGGAAAGAAACTGGGGTGACTCAAATCAAGACGAGTACATCTGGATACCTTGAGTCCAAGATTCTTGTTCAGTTTGGTTCTCACTCCAATTATCACAGACCAGCCTGTTGCATAGGCAGCCCCAGGACGCTGTGGGGGTGGGGGGTGATGAGCCAACAGGGGATATTTGCAAAACGTTAGGGCTCAAAACCTGAGCTCTTTTTACCATTGCACCACCTTACCCAGTCGCCTGTACAGATGGAGAAATTGGTCTTGATTCCCTTCTGTACAATGAAGTCTAAGAAACTTTTACCTGGGGCATCCACGGAAAGCCTGTGTATGGGAAATGCTCCATCTCTCACCCTCTTGTCTTTCTCTGGCTGGCTTTCCCTTTGGTTAACAGTCCCCTTTGGAGCCCTGAGGGGTGGCCACCCACCCCCCTTCCTCGCATACCACTAATGCTAACATGGTAATTTATAAAATGTCCAACACACCATGCATTACCACTTGTTCTGACATCGTCTATAGAAACAGATGAGAGTGGGTGTTTCTATTGTGACAGATGCCAGCTGCATTGAATTAATGCTTCAGAGAGAAATATAGCTAGTGCATAAACGCATACACAGCTACTGTGGGGTGGGGAGGGGGCAAACTCCCAGCATGCCGAGAGGGAGCCCAAGGCCTGGACCAACAGGGTAATGTTTCCAAGGACAGACCAGTCTGAGGTCAGTATGTAGATGTATCTGACACGAAGGAGCAGGTAACATGGAAACACGTCCTTAAAAATGAAAAGTGGCAAAGGAGGAAGCTGGAATTATGAAAAGATATAGAATCAGGCATTTCCTGGCGGGTGATTGAGGATCTACGCCTTCTATTCAGATCCTGCCATAAGCACCGTTCAAAAGTGGGGGAATGCGTTATTTCTCCGTGAAAGTTCAGCCTTCCCCCTACTCCCCATCCTATGCTTGGGAAAAAGAAACCCCAACTTTGTCTAGTCTAAACCCCGTTTTGGAACTGCATGGTTGTATGTTTTAAATCATTAAGTACATATGAATGCAATAATTGGTATTTATTACAACAACATTTTGACACCCATCTGGTTTCAGAGTTTCAAAAAATTCTTCTAGGGTTTTTTTTTTTTTTCTTTGAAGAGCTTATTATTAAGTTTTGACATGAGGAAAAGAATATTTTCTTTTTATTTTTAAGATAAACTGTTAATGTTAAGGCAATAGCACCAAGACTATTTTGATTGCTGAGCAGTTACCAAAATGTGTTCCCACTCATGCCTTAATTAATTGAATGGAGACCATTATCTGCTTTATTACAATGTCTTGATTCATATCTTTTCAAAAACAATGTCACAGAGCATGCATAGAAGAAGGTGAGAAAAGCTTTCAGATATTTATATTTTAATTTTTAACAGACTACCTAATCTAACTTTTGATATAGTCATCTTAGCATGAATATGATTTACTTTTTTTAGAAGAATTTTTTTTCAGTTATAAATTTTTGGAGGTTTTAAATTTGTCTTTAAAAGAGAATCAGACACATTAACTATATGATTTCATTGTGCACTTGTGAACGAATAGAGGTTTTAAAAAATGTTGGGCAACTTCGAAGCAGCCAAGTAGAGCAGTCATTTAACTCCCTGTTTCTACCTGGATCACTGCAGAAATAAAACTGTTGAGGGCCATCTTGATGAATGTGATTTCGAGATTTCAAAACATCACTGCCAGTTTCAGATCATTTTTTATTCCTTTGATAATAACACTTTCCTTTGAAAATGTGCCAATTTATTCTTTCAAGAAAAAGCTTATCTGGCCTATAATTAGCTGTGGTCTAAGAAAAGGATCAAAGGAGGGTATAGAATCACTAAACCCTATTTCACTTATTAAATCATGCACATGGTTTTAATTTAATTTCCCTGAGGTAGAATTTAGGGGTGCTGGATCTTCTTCTTGCTACGGGAAAAAAAGAAAGTGGGTTCACTTCCTAAGCTAGAAGTGGCAGCTCAACCTCGACCCCTGAGCTCCTGCCTTTAAAGGGGCGGCCAGGCCTCCCCAAAAGACAAACCCCATGCATTCCTGGCATTTGTATAGATGAATGTAAAGAATGGCCCTATCCTCATACCACAGATGTTACAGCTATTGCAAAATTTAATTATTTGTTGTTTGATTCTTGCATTCTCAAATTTAGATATTTTCTTGCTACCTAGATCCCAATGCTCCATATTGCATTATGACCTTGGAAAGTATCTTTACATAACATAGACATTACTAAGGCTTGATCCATTCAGAAGTTTTCATTTAGCCCTGAACATACTGTTACTATATCCTGCCATTTGCTGACACCAGAAATATGCTTTATGGTTTAAACAGTCTCTAGGAATTTTTTATTTAAAGAAAACCCCAACTTCTAGGTAAGTGTGCTTTCCTCTTAGATTTGGATCAGGCCAGAGATGACTGGACAGCCCATCAAAGAGGTTTCTTGGACTATTTTTGAATGAAGAACTCCTAGAGTCATGGCACCTGAATTAAAAAAAAAAGAAAGAAAGAAAGAAAGAAAGAAAGAAAGAAAAGCAACAACAAAACCAAAACAAAACATGGGCAGTCTCCTTTTGCAAAAGAATTCAGGAAGTGAAACATAGTCCTCAAGCGTTCAGTGGGCGTAAGACAAATTGTTAGTGCTGTATATATAGCAAACGTCTTACAAACACACTGCATGCCAGAAATAAACAATATTGTCTCTGTATGATCAGCAAAATATGTCTAATTATCCATCTCCATCTCTGTTATATAGGATGTATAGAAATAAACAATACATATCCATGCCAAGATCACTTAAATTTAAATTAGATCTAATGTGAACTGAATACACACTCAGCATCATATATAGCAGCCATCCATGACGGTGCCGAAAAAGTAGGCATTTGTGGGATGCCTAGAGGGATGTTAACTGGTAGATTTGGTACTTTGGGAAGGTTCACATTGGGTAGGTTCACATTGGGTAGGTTACTGGTTAAACTCCTGTGGAAGAAACAGACAGAAAGAAAAAATACCATCACAGTGACAATGCAGATGTGGCAGAAGCACATGAACAGTTGTAAATAAATTGGCTAAGTCCACAGCAAGACAACAGTGAAAACTCAAGCAACACACTTCAGAAGACAGCGTATGGATGGGGAGCTCTGGTGCGGTTCAGGATTCAGAGAGAAATGACAAAAGTGAATGGAGAAAAATTAACCACAGAGTGACTTAAAAGTGTGGAAACTCAAAGACACCCATACACAATGATCACATTATTTAAATGCCGTGGTGAGGGGCTTTTGGCTTCCAAATCTACCGCCGTGAGAGTCTAGAACTTGTCTGACGCCAAGAACTTGAAGTTCATGGAATTCTTTTTTTTTTTTTAAAGATTTTTTATTTATTTATTTGACAGAGAGAGACACAGCGAGAGCAGGAACACAAGCAGGGGGAGTGGGAGAGGGAGAAGCAGGCTTCCCACCGATCAGGGAGCCCGATGTGGGACTCATCCCAGGACCCTGGGATCATGACCTGAGCCGAAGGCAGACGCTTAACGACTGAGCCACCCAGGCGCCCGAAGTTCATGGAATTCTTGGCATTGGTGGAGCTGGGGCTGCTGGGGAAATAGCTGGGGTTGATTAGCGATAGTGGCGCATTTTCGTTTTCTTTTATTCATAAATTATTTTTGATCGAGGCACATTTCTCAAGTCAGATATTAGACACAAGGCATGATGGGAAGTTCACCCACTTGAACACATACTTTCCAATTGTTACTTCTGAAGACAGGTGTATGTGCAACAGGGTGTCATAGTTGATGGCAAAGATGAAGGAATTGTATCAAGAAGAAGGATTAGCTTTGAATAATTGTACAAAACCACTTAAAGAAACGTCCTCCCTCAAACTAAGTCCAATTAAAATGGAGAACTGTTTACACACGTAAAAAGACACCTAGGAAAAGAGAAGAATCCCAAGCTCCCCTCTAATTCTAAATGCTTGGAGCACGAGTGGATTTCAAATGTGGCCTTGTGTTAGAGTAGTCACCCTTGGAAGTGATATAGAGACTGGGAGAAAGGAAGCAGGGCTTTAGAGGTGCTGGGGATGTTCTGTTTCTTTATCTGTGTGATTGTTACAAGGGTGTGTTCAGTCTGTGAAAGTTAACCAAGCAGCACATTTTTCTGTAAAGTGTTAAAATTAATAAAAAGATAAAAAATGTGACCTGCATCAGTTCTTTGTTTTTTGAACGAAGATGGATCAACTGACGTGATGGAGAGATGGATAACTTTATGAATAAAGAGAGAAATAAAACAAAAACAAAACCCCAACTCGAATCGAGCGTATCTCTGTGGAAGGACTGTGGCATTTACTCTCCACAAACTGGCACCGTGTGTCTTCTGTAGTGGCATTTTAAGGGTGCTCCATCCAGCCAAAGTCACTGGCACGGTAGAGCCCAGCCTAACTCTGCATCTGAGAGGAGCCTTCCTGTTTAAGTGGAGTTGACAGAACTTTGGCACGGGAGTTGAGGGTTTCTTTTTGGATCTTGCAGAAGAGCAAGTTTTGCCAAAGCAGCTCTGCCCCGGGCAAGCTGTGTTTGACTAACAGAACTCTTGCAAGGGCTGGAGCTGCCTCTGGGCTTGCTTAGCAGGGCAAGCCTCCGGATAAGTCAGAAATCCTGGAACCTACAGAGAGTCTGGACACCTGCCTCCCTCCAGAAACAAGTTACTCTTTCCCAATGGCAACACGGATGGAAAAACCTAGAATGCAAAATTGCCAACCTGGCATTCTTTCCTTAAGGGAAACAGGTGTCACACGGGTTAGTTCTTTACACTTCACATTTTGGGAAAGCCAATTACACTTCTCTACTTGGGATGAGAGGGTGCTCTTCTTGGAACGGTCAAGAGATTAGCTAAAGAGGACTATGAAGTAGAAGGAACAATGGAAATTTTCTTCGATGTTTCTCTGTTTAACTGGAGAATCTGCCTCTGAAGTCAGTCCCTGGTGGCTCTCAGACTTAAACACTGCCATGTAACAAAACCGTTGGCGATTTCCATGAAGACATGTGTAAGCCTACATAAGCAAATGTGATCATTAGATGATACACACACTGAATAATGATCAAGGAATTAGGAGATCTTTAGAGATGGCAGCCTGGCAAGTTAAAATGTTAATTCAAACAAATTAAAAGTAGCTAGGAATGAATAACATACAGATGTATGCAAAAGCAACTTAATTTAAACATATTAGTGGATGGTGGGTACACAAATTAGAAATGAGCTTTGTTTTACATATGCAAATTTGAAAAATACTTATATTAATCAGAACATACTGTATTTGTAAAATATGACATTTTGGCTGGACTACTGTGCTGGACTCATGTAGAAACATTTCCTTCATGTGACATACTATAATGCTCTATGTTTAAAAGACTAAAAAACATGCTTGATATTTCTGTTTAGCAAAATAATAGCGTGTACTATTAATGTTACTGATATTTTATTTGGATATTAATAACTTATATTAATAGTCAAAGAGGCAATTCCAAACATAATATACATGTGAAAAGGGAGAATTTTCTAGTAGCACATGGGTCAGATCAGGCTCCAGGAGCTGCTGATGGATATAACAAATTATTATTTTAGAGGGCCCTTCAGCAACTACCTAAAAACAAGTCCATCACATGCTTCTCTGTGAGAATCATAATGGGATATCTCTGGATAGTATAAAAAGTGTGAACTGCAATCCTAACAACTGATATATGTTAAAAAATAGACTCATTCTGGGGCACCTGCCTGGCTTAGTTGGAGGAGCGCATGACTCTTGATCTTGGGGTTGTGGGTTTGAGCCCCATGTTGGGGGTAGAGATTACTAAAGAATAAATAGACTTAAAAAAATTAGACTCATTCACTGTGGGGACTCTGCTAAGAAAGGATAGATAGCACCTATTCAGGTCAAATGCGCATCCCTGGGGCACTGGATTAAAAAGTTCTCATCTGTTCTCTCTCTCTCACACGGATGAATGTCACAAATGTGCATACCTCATTTCTATGGATGAAACGACTAGAGGTAGAGACATCCCTCACTTCTGGAATAAATTCTAATCAAGACTGTGTCTCCCTGCAGAGATGATATGGTCGGGTATTCTCTCAAATACTTCTGGATGGGGACAGATTTGAGATTCAGAATGCCTCCCACTTTATGAGCCATTCGTTACATGAATGTACATCTTGTCTTTTGTTGCTCTGGACCCTAAAGACTTTCTCTGTGCTTATCCTTAGGTTAATCCTTAGCTTGGGGAGGTGGGCACTCTCTGATATCTTCCTATAGTTTAGAGTGGTGTTTCCCAATCTTTTATTCATTAGCACCATCAGGCCCCCAACTGCCTTCCCCATGAGAATTTAATACCATCAATACACTGTAGGTCTGTTTATGTACTCTAGGTAGACCTGTGCTTTATACATATACATGACAGGAGTAAAATTTTTTTTTTGCCCCTCTGCCCTGCCAAGAACCAATTTTTACCAGCCTGGGAGCTGTAAAGCCCCTGTTTGAAAAGTATGACCTAGAGAATAAAGTTCTAAACTTCATGGGCTTTTAGAACCTCCCAATCAACTTTCCAACCTATGGCTTACCTCCCTCCTCATTTGTGCTGGCCAAACTCAAACATTCACTGTTTCTATCACATACCCTGCTTTCTCCCACATTTCTACGTTTGCTCATGCTCTTCCCAAGCACCCTTCCCCTTTGGAAATCTTACTCTCCAAGCTATTTCCTTCGTGACTCCTCAGTGGAGATTCATTCATTTCTACTCTATGATCTCATCATTCTTTGTTACATTATTTGTACAGTGGTAAATATTTAAAGTCATTTTTCTTGTGTGTATGTTGCTCAGACCCAGCCAGATTGAAATCCCTGACCAGGGGATTATATCTTTTCCTTTTCCTCCTCCCCATAGTTTTCCTACTGTAGCCTTATAATTTTCAGGCTGTATGGTTCCTTAATAAATGTCAGTCAGTAAATATTTATTGAGCATCTTTTGTGTCCCAGGCCCTATTCCAGGTGCTAGGGAGGCAGTGGTGATCAAATGGCAGGGAGTGAATATGGAAAAATCACATTTTCTAGAATGCTAAGTGTTGAAAAAGTCTTGGGTATTCAAAATCCTTGTTTTACAAAAGAGGGTACTGAGGCTTGGGAAAATCATCTGACTTGCCCAAGGTCACCCAGCAAGTTAATGTCAGAGTCAGAAGTGCAGACTCCTCCAAGTCTAGTACTTTTGTATTTCATACCAGGTCACCTACATGTTGCTAAGATGTCTTTGGTCTGATGGTTTATGATCATTAAGATATCAATATCCTTGAAAATCTGGAAAATGGAAGTTATTTTAAAAATACTTTTCATATGTATATCTCAGGCAGAGAGAGATAGAGTGCATTTTGAGAAATGAGAAACAGGTTTTTCAGTGTGCATATATCAAGATCAGTGTTTAGTGCAACCATTCAGAACCATCCTAACCTGAAATGGGCAACCATGAAGCACGGATTCTCTGTGCCTGGAGGTGTTTGAGTGGAGATTGAGAGAAGGTCAGTCAAGGAGAGGGTAGTGTGGAGTGGGTACTTGGTACTAGTCCTGGGAAGCTTTGGATTGCATGCTTTCTAAATTTGCTTCCACACTGAAGGCCAGAATGACTTGACTAACAAGGAGCCGATTCTAAAAATCTGGTAGAAATGTTGTCCAACTGCCAGTTAGGAACAAAAGCTTTTATTCAGGCTATGGGAGAGTTGTGAACAACCTGTCCAGCAATGGTCCTATGATGTGTCCTCATGGACACCCACGAGAGGGTTATGGGCTCTAGCTTGAGCCTGTTCTTGACAGGCTGACTATCTTCAGCTATGGTTAGAAGCTGTGTGACGACATTTTTCACAAATACACTGAGATTCTAATTATGACTGCATCTGGCTTAATGGAAACAGAGATGCAGCTGCCCTTTCTCTCCGTGCAGAGATGGGCAGCCACCTTTCTAGAGAAAAGCAGCAATAGGACTTGGCCATTTGACCCTTTCTCTCAGGTAGCTTCGGTTGTATTGAGCCCAAAGGACTGTATCTCTGTTTTATTTTATAGGTCCATATTTTGAAATAAGAAAATCTGAAGAATAGAGAATATTTTTTGATCTATTTTTAGCAAGCTCAATATATTAGTAGCATTTTCTTGCCAGAGTGCCATTTTTCTTTAATATTTTGAATGCTAGTTTTTCTTTCTTTTTTTTTTTTTAAGATTTTATTTATTTATTTGACAGAGAGAGAGAGAGCACAAGTAGGCAAAGAGGCAGGCAGAGGGAGAGGGAGAAGCAGGCTCCCTGCTGAGCAGGGAGCCCGATGCGGGGCTCGATCCCAGGACCCTGGGATCATGACCTGAGCCGAAGGCAGCCGCTTAACCGACTGAGCCACCCAGGCGCCCCTTGAATGCTAGTTTTTCTTGAAGTAAGCTTTACAATGCATTTCTCAGTCATTTTACCTATAATCAAGTGCCTGTAGTCACAACTTTTGAAAAATGGAAGGACAGAAGTACTTGAGTATAACAATTATTTGAGGGAAAGGTTATGTGTGCATGCGTGTGTATGCGTGTGTGTACGTACTGGAGGGACATATGTAAGAGCAGAGAAGGTTGAGCGAACTAAATCTATGTATCTAAGTCAGTTTCTTTTTTTGAGTAAGCATAATAAAAAAAAATTACAAAAAGGTCACCCTTGACTTGGAAAAATATCCAAAAAGGAACATGAATCTCTGCTTCTTCCCTAGCAGTCAGATAAAAGCTTGTATGTTCTCTTCACCTGGTAGGAAGTATAGGGAGACTCATTCTTCTTAGCACATAAAAGCACGTGCCCAGGCTCTTTTTACCCTTCATTTTGTGCCAGCCATTCTGTTAACTCTGTCATAGCATCCACATTCTGTTTACAAATCAGCTAATAAAATGCGTGTTGTTTCAAAGTATTGTAATTTAGTTTACGTTTTAGTCAGCACTTTCAAATACCTCTACGTACTCTAAAAGGCACGTACTATTTACCATTGAGTTGAACAGACCACAATCACAGTCACTAACCAATGGCACAGTTTGGGACAGCAAAAAGCTACTTGAGGAAAAAACAAAAATACAAAAAAACATCTGCATCAAACATTCCCAGGTTATTCTTCACAACCATTAATCCTTCCCTAATTTTCAGGTCTTTAAATTACTGGTCCAAGAGTTCAAATTTTATTTTTTAAGCATTAAAAAAAATCCCCAACAAAAACCTTCCTTGACTAACACTTCCAATCGTGAAAATAATTTTGATTCTACCTTTATATCTGATGGTATCAAGAATATTTAATACTTCAAGAGGAATAGCAGTTACTTGCTTGAAGAATTTAACAGATTATAAAATGACATTGGTGACATTATCACAGAGCTTCATGACAATTCTCAGACACTGAGTAGGGACACTTTAAAAAAATCAGTTTTACAGATGAGAAAACAGTTCATGGAGTTTTCAAGCCTTGCCTTCTGGCTGGTGAGTGGAGGGCAAGGCCCTAACTCTGGGGCCCTTTAAGAAATAGTGACAGATACAAATCATTTCCTCCCATGTGGTCCGTAGTAGCAGCATCCACGTTTAAACCCAAGTAAGTAAAAGCAATTTCAAGACCATTACTGTTTTGAAAACGTGAACATTACTCATTTGAACCTTTTCCTTTTCTCAGATGTTCTCTACAGCACAACTGTCTTGAATATAATGAGCATTAAAAAAAATACAGTCGCTTGTTCATGCTTTGTCATTAAGGGACCCAGTTTAATTCTCATGAGTTAAAAGTCAGCAGGGCCATATTAAGAGATGGTATAAGCCTGAGAATAACAAGATAAAATTTAGATTTCTTGGTGCTTGCAAATGAAGAGCAACTGCCCATTAACCTGCTCTCAGTGGGGTAAGTCAAGAAACTCCTCTCGTGACTTAGACGTGGAAATGGCGGGGGTGGGGTGACCGAGAAAGCTATTTTGCACAGGTTTCTTTATCAGTTAGAGTCATGCAGTAAAATATTAGAGGAAGAATCTCAATCCAGAAAACTGCTTAGAGGTAAGGTACAGGTCAAGTCTTGTAAACTGAGGAAAAGAGTTTTGAATATTTGTTCTGGAGTGTCTCAAAGTGTGCTGTACATAGCTCCCATTTTGCTCTATACTGGTTGCTACTTCCCAAAGATGTAAAGGACTAGAAAGAACAAAATGCTTTTCTTCCATAAAAGAAAAAAAAGAGTCAACAGGGTAAACCTAATACCAGGCTTTATTGGAGCTTTTCAAACCATACCAGAAAATTCTCTCCACCTAGGAGCCTACTATGTCTCTAGAAAGGGGAGCCTGAGACTGACCCTCTGGCAGCCCTGAGTCACAGCCCTCCCCCTTGCTGGGAAACAGAGGTGGCACTGAATCTGCCAGACATTTTCAAATAAGATCTAAGATTTATTAAGCAATTGTGGAAATTGCCAAATTCACACCCTACAGGATTTCCTATCATTGGTCCTACAGGATAGATATTCCCCTGGGGGGAAAAAAAAGTAGCTAAATACATTTAGGAAGCTCCTGGTGAAGCAGAGTTAAATAAGGGTCTGTATGACTATGTTCTCCGGGTTTTCCAATATGCTGTTGTGCTTTGTGGTTCTCCAGGAGATATGTGTGTGGGGTGGATGAGTGGGGTATCTAGAGTTTTCTAAACATATCTGGCCATGGAGTTCTTTTCTTGAGGTGTGTCTCAAAGGCCTAGACCAGGAAATGGCAAACTATAGCCCATAGGACAGCCTCCTGTTTTTGAAGGTAAAGTTTTATGGGAACACAGCCACATTTGTTCATTTGCTTTTTGTCTCTTTTTGGTTTTTCACTACAACGGTAGAGCTGAGAAGTTGTGACAGAGATTGTGTAGTTGAAAGGCTAAATATTCACTATCTGGCCTTTTATAGAAAAAGTTTGCAGACCCCTTGCCTACACCCCTATGGAACACACTGTGGGAAACATTATTCCTAAGGATATCACCACTGGAGTAAGATACACAGTACAAACATCACAGCCAAGTTTATATCCCTTATTTCTTATTTATCTTGTTCAATAAAACAAAGATTTCCTTTTATAAAACATTTCTTAACCTCCTCCCACCTCCCCTGCTTTGGACAAGGACAGTATGAGCATCACAGTTGGAAACATGTACAGTGTTTCCTCTCTGTCCATGCTAACAATAAAAACTATAAGACACCATTAATCCATTTCTGTATGACTCTCCAGCCATTTGCACCCAAACTCCAATGGTATCAAAAAAGGTTTCCTTACTTGACTGGTTCCCATGACTCCCGCTCAAAGCCCCTGTGAATGGATTGTGCAATTGAGGACTCCATCAAATCCACATATCTAACCACAAGTGGGGCAAACAGGTCTTGCAGGTGTTTGTGAAATTTTCCATTGCACAAATTATCTAGAACAGATAAGCAAAACCTTGGTAAGAACCTACAGTTGCTTTATCAGCATACGATGTACATACAGAAAGGATTATCTTCTATATTAAATATACTGCTTCTAGGGGATGCAAGAAAAAAGGGGGGTATAAAAGCACATGAACAGCACCGAAGCTCATGATTAGATCTGTATGGAAGGAAAATGGAGTTCAAAAATATTTCACCCATTTGTTTCATTCTTCTAAAAAGGAAAAACAATCATGCTCCTTTAAAAAACAGTAAAAACAATAACCGACAACTGTTTTTTAGGTTTTCTCCTTGTACCGGCTCCCCTTCCTCCCATGACATTAGCAGAAAGAAAGAACATTCTGTACCCCTCCCTTCCTTCATCATCTTCTTGGAAGGAAGGTCTATTTTATGCCTATGTATTGCTGTAAGATACTGAAACACTTGGGGTGTTATTTAGCTAGAAATTGTTTTTCATCTAGAAAACATCTTTCAATAAAAATTTCAAAATATGAAGAGGTTAAGTTAATTAGCTTATTCAAAAGCAAATAAAACACATAGGCATGAATATCGCTTATCATACTGCTCTTGGGTTCTTTTGCCTAGTTAAGAGAGGGCTTCGGTGCAACAGAACATTTGTTGAAAGAAAGAGAAGGGCCATCAGCTGTAAGTTTGGTTTTTTTAAAGCAATAAGAAAACTCTGAAGAGGTTTCACTAGACTGTAGTCTGACTGGGCCAAAGACATTTTAGTGATCTGTTTATCTGCATACTACTTAGGAAAGTCAACCAGTCAAAGATAGTACATACAGTCGGTACGGAGAAAATCATTCAGCAGTTGAAACAGTGGAAAACTGTCCCACGTGTCTGGGGGCTGAACCTCTAATGCTGCATCCATGTCCACTGCAAAAAGTGACAGGAACGTCTCGGCATGCTCCACCATCAAGTCTGACCACCACGCGAAGGCCTTTGAAATTTGGCAGAAAAACAACAGACAAAGAGGCGATGAGCTTCTCTCTCCGACCTAAGATGTGAAGTCAAGCCCTCACTGGTCAAGATTAACTGTGCATCAGCAGGGTTTGGTAATTTTATTGTAAAAAGAACAGCATTTTTGATACAATGGGGCCTCTCAGCGTCCCAAGGCCATGCCTTTTCATCATTCCAGGCCTGCCTCAGAAAGTCTTTATTCTGACCTGCTGGTCGAGGATGCAGCTGTAGAAAGGACAGACGTGGAACTTCTGTTCAATTTACAATAACCCAGTAGGTTTGGAGTCATGCTCTTTGTCATTATCGTTGGCTAGCTCTTGCTCTAAGGTATTCGAATTTGGGAGTTTCTTCACTGTGTTTATGGGTTTTCTGCTGGTCTAACTTGAAAATTTGCAGTTAGGGTTCACTTATATCTACATATCTGGGCTTCATTGTCTATGGTCTCATACAAGCTCAGCAACTCATATTTCTCTATGCATTGGTCATGTTACTCCTATTTCATACCAGGTCACCAAACGTTTGAGTCAAAATCTCTTTAAGCGGGGAGCCTCTGGTTTTGCATCCTGTCTCTAGGAAAGATCAGGTGTAAGCTAGGAAACAGTAAGATTAGGACTTACTTTTCTGGGGGTTGGACACATATGTACATTGAAAACCAAAAAATATCAGTGAAGTAACTCATTTTCATGCACGTGGGTCCTTGGAAATCATTGTGCAGGGTCTCAGGGGCAACATTCACATCGGACTGGGCCAGATGTGAATGCCATTCAAAGGCATGCATGCATGGTGACTAATCATTTCTGGCAGGGAGCATGCAGAATGAGTGACGGTGTCAACAGGCCCCCCCCTTTTTTTACTGATTTCAAAGAGAGCAGAGAAACAAAAACAAATTGCCAGCCCCTGCTTGTCCCCCACCTCCCCACCCAATGCCGTAAAGTATTTACATTGGAAACACTTTCCGGAGCATTCACCGAAAAAAAGATGGGAAGGCATTTGGAAACATGAAAGATGATTATGGAAATAATTCCATAAATGAAAGAGTTTGTTCAATGGCCAAGCTCTTGTGTGATTTATTAGTTATTTGGGGATATTCTAACAGCCACTAGGAGGCAGAATAGGGGTCCACCTCTCTTCTTTCATGAGATTTCATTTTACTTACTTCTCCTTTATCAACATGTGGCTGGTGTGCAAATTAAATGGAAAAAATCAAGTCATGGACCATTCTGCAAGGTCAGCTTGGCTGGAAATAGACACCTGCTGTTTCCATTTTAATTTACAGTAAAACCTCACTGATTCAGAGAATGAGAGAAGAGAAATGCTCATCTGTCAGCAAAAAAGCTAACTTACGGGGTTTTCTAAAAAGAGGTATCATTTCACTGCTTTCAAATGCAGTCTATAATTGGGCACCAAAGTAAAAGGTATTTGCTGGTTACCATATCGATGTATCATAAATGTAGAAATTTAAAAAAAAATTCTAATAATTGTAGACAAATTGACCTATAAAGTGATGTCAAAGAGACAGAAATTTTAACTTCAGAGGTCCTGATATGAAATTTATGAGCGAGCCTTTAGAATTTCCAGAGAGAGTTGAGATCACGTCAAACATTCTACTTAAGAAAAATTATAAGAGCTGCATCTGCAGTTGAATTGTCACAAGCATTTGTGTCTGAATCGATGAGGTTTTATTGTAGTTTTACTAACTCGGTGTGAGAGCCCTGGGGCTTGGGGCTAGCTCCCCTGACTACCTGACTAAATCCGGCAGAGGAAGAAATCCTCCACTCCACTCCCAGAGCTCTTCCAGCCACCTGTCTTTTAGGCAGAGACTTTCTAAATATTGGAACTTGCTGGAGTCCCACTCCCACCCCCAACCCTATATGGGGGGATGACTCTCATCAATCCTGATGCAGGAT
This sequence comes from Mirounga leonina, assembly GCF_011800145.1. Classification (NCBI taxonomy): domain Eukaryota; kingdom Metazoa; phylum Chordata; class Mammalia; order Carnivora; family Phocidae; genus Mirounga; species Mirounga leonina. The sequence goes on along the minus strand of NW_023270855.1, from coordinate 29,388,687 downwards.
ATTTGCAAAATCCACAAAGGCACACCAAATGTTGGCTGGTACTCATTCTTTAGTTATTTGATTAATTTTACATCTTCAGGGTGAGTCCAAGTAAACGTTACTAGGGAGACTGAGTTGCCTTCCCAGACACGATTTTGCTCTAGGATGATAGGAAAAAAGCAAAAACAAAACACAGAACAAAAAACCAATCCTAAATGCCTGAAATTAAAAATGTCTTAGCCCAACCTCATACCTGGTTCTTACCACGTTTATTTAAAAGTTGCAAACCAGAGGCCCTAAGAAGCACCCACTTCTACTATCTATCGAGAACTTAGTCCTTCACTGGAATTTAAAACAATTGAACAATTACCTATAGTTGTTGCATTAATCATCATGTAGACAGACAGCCCTACAAAGAACAATGACTACTCTGATGTGAATTATTACTTTTGAAGTCTGGCAGAGAAACTTAGGATTCTAGAATGAAGATAATTTAAATATAGTAGTTGTAGGAGAAATGAAGACCAAATCTATTTCTGTACACCCAAGGTCATTCCTCCAGAACTTCATCATCAAACCTGACTCTCTGAGAAGGAGAAAAAGATTCTGGCAATGGTAAAACAAACAAACAAACAAACAAACAAAAACACCAAAAAGCCATTATCATAATTTCAATCAAATGAACAGAATCTGTGTGACTGGGTTGGGGCAAGGCAAGCTTTAAAATTAAAACAAAACAAAACAAACAAAACATCCAGACCCAACAACTATATTTATTTTATGCTTGCTCATACAGGTGAATGCTATTTTTGTACATGAGTTAACTCAAAGTTTGTAGGCATCTAAAGTCTTTGGAAATCTTTTCCGAAGACAATAGGGAGATGTACTTTGGCTTCTAAACACTTACCTGGTGTGTTTCATTATTTAAAGGCAAAGATGTATGCTTTAGGAATACAGTCCACCACACTGAACACATTGTATATTTTGTACACAAACTACATGTATATATGTACCCCTCTGTATACCACAATACATATATACATATACATACGTATACATAGAGAGAGAGATTGGGAAGGTGGAGCAATGATACATGAAGGCATAATTTGTGTGCGTGCGCGCGTGTGTGTGAATAACTTTTTCGGCTCTGAGAGCAGAATTAAGCTGAAATTAAGAGGTAAATAAGAGAACTGCTACTGTATCATGCCTGGGCGTATGTGTGATGCATTTCTAGCTGATGAGCATGTTTTCTCTTGGAGCATTTAATTACTTTGTACTGGAATTAAACATGGTTCTAAGGATTATTGTTTTCTTGGTGGGGGAGGCAAGTCTACTTGTCAATTTCATTTGTGCGGTGCCACCGAACAGCATGGATCTATAGCCAAGATCCATGCTCAGGATTGAGTGATTTTCTAGAGTTCATTGAGCACTCAGAATATACAGTTGAGTACTGGTCAGTGGAAAAAAATCTTCATAATTCATTCTCTGGGTAGCAAAACCTCATCTTAATTGTACCAGGGCAAATTCCACTTCTTTAACCATAGCCCAGGGGCTTTTCTTGACCCAGGTATCCCCTGAAATCAGATGGGCAGCTTTTAAAAATTACTGATAGTCGGTCCCTCCCCATGAGATTCTGATTAATTGAGCTGGGGCGAGACCGTGGCATCAGCCATTTTTAAGAGCTTTCCACGTGAGTGCAAGCTGTAAGTGAATGCTAAGAACAAAGGGTGCTAACTTTCTGGACCAATCCGCCTTGCAATGAGCCTATTCTTCTCTCAACATATTCTGTCTGTACCACTCAGTTGGTACTTTCCACATAGGTTTTGTCCTTTTCATGATCACATATTCATATATTTTGCTTCTTTAGCAATTTGTCCTTAATAATATAACAGCCAAGCTTTGTTGAGAACTTACTATATGCCAGGCAAAACACCAGATGCTTTGCTTAATGTCGCTTTCCATCCCAACAACGACCATCTGAGGTAGATTCTATTGTTACCTCCCATTTACAGGACTAGACAGGTTAAGTAACCAGGTTGAGATCACAGAGCAATGAGGAGGTAAAGCTGGAATTAAAACTCAAGCTTCTCTGGCACAGAACCCAAGCTATTGGCCAATCTGCACTGTACCGTTTGAAGGCTAAGACTACCTTATGTCTCCTTGTCCTTCCAAAAAGCACTGAGGTCGTAGCCTCAGTGCTCAGCAGATAGGTAGTTTTTGATTGCTGATTGAAATTTTTGTGATTGGATGAAATTATTAGTTCAGGAAATAATCTTGTACATTTATCTAAAACCAAACCGAGTCTTCATATTCCAAAGTATGCTGAAGTTTTTAGTTGTAACTCCCCAAGTTAACAAATGAAAATGGAATTGAATTTATTTCTACTCTATGTATTTACCCTGAATGGCTTTTGACTGTGTAAGATTAAAATATTTTTATGATGATGGTTATTAGGGCAGTTTAGGATGATGATTAGCACTTACTGAAAGAAGTGCTTTTTGGAAAAGAAAAAAAAAATATCGGGGCGCCTGGATGGCTCAGTTGTTAAGCGTCTGCCTTCAGCTCAGGTCATGATTCCAGGGTCCTGGGATCGAGCCCCGCATCAGGGTCCCTGCTCAGTGGGAAGCCTGCTTCCCCCTCTCCCACTCCCCCTGCTTGTGTTCCCTCTCTCACTGTGTCTCTCTCTATCAAATAAATAAATAAAAATCTTAAAAAAAAAAAAAAAAGAAAAAATCTTCTTTGGAATATCAACTTCCCTTTGGTACCTCTTTGGAGGTATGGAAAATATCCATCCTTCCTTAGCCTGTAGCAGCCTCAGAGAATAATGTGATTACAAATCAAGCATGTGTCATTTTTCTTCTTTTACTTAAAAGCACAGCAACACAGCTGTGACTGAGGAAAATGATCTTCTTCGTATCCATGTCTTCAGAAATGTGTAGATTTCGTTCAACATCGTGGGAAAAGCCTCAACGTCCTGATCAGGGTAGGGCCTCTGGAGATGATCTGGTGGGCACCCAGAAAGAACATACTTACCGTCACTTAAGCCTGAAGGGCCCCCAATCTGAAAAGGATGTCCTAGAGGATGGAATAAAAAAAAATTCTAGCCCAACTTAATTTTATATGTCTGGAGGCATGTCCTAGGGTTTCCATGTTTGGAGGGTGTTGATTTGGCCCTTCTCATTCCTGACCGTGTACTGCTGGGTGCTTTGGAGATAGTTACACTCACCTCAAGGGGTCTTCACCCCATTCTTATGAGGATTTTCGGGGAAATCATGATTCTTTGGCACTCTCTCTATATATAAATACTGTATATATGGTTCACATACAGACAGTCGTAGAGGAAGATTAGTATCACTCTGGCCAGCTACGGGTTACTACGGTTGGTACTCATCTGCTGTGAGAAAGGGAAGTACAGACGGACATAGGAAACTGAGACAGGCTAAGGACAGAATCCAGGCAGGTGGGAGGCGCGTGTCGGGATGTAACTGCCGTCGTTGTTAGGTATATCAATCGCTTCATGCACGCACAAGAGAACCCCCACATTTACCCTGCCGTGGAGGGCCACCATTTCACAAGCAGTCCACTGGAAGTTGCTGTTACATTCCTTGGGTCAGTGTTAGAAAGCAGGAGCACCCAGGAAAAGTCCCAGTAGAAGACATGGTACTGGAAGGGCATGCACAGACTATGACAGCAGGTGGCTGGCTCATTCGGTTTAGTCACATACCTCTTTCCCCTGCCACGATCAGCCATGATTGAGTGGAACAGTAGAAAAACAGGGAGGAAATTTAAATATGCAATCAGGCATTAGTCGGGACGGTTGGATTTATGGTGTATTATATATTATTTAACTATACTGTCAATTTTCATTTATCATGGGAATGATCATTTTAAGTGCTTGAGAAATTACTTTTATGGAAAGCCTTGTTTCCCCTTTAGCTGTAGAATTAACTGGAGAGGAAGAGTGAAAATTAGTGCAATTTTCAAAAAGGTTATTTTAAGAGCAATGATTTTAAATCTCAGTTTTGAAACAAGAGCTGATGAAATAGTTTGACCATAATGGAATCTTGGAATCTTTTTTTTTTTTTTAAGGGTTGTGTTGTTTAAGTCCCTACAGGTTTGGGATTTAGTTAGCCTTGAAATCCCTTAGTTTACAATGATTATCAAAATGATCATTTTTGACAGTGGTTCGTAAAAAAAAAAAGAAAAGACAGAATGCTGTATCTATCTATTAGATGTATGTTGGCGAATTGACAGGTTGAACAACACAGAATAATTTGCTTCCGTCACTGTGTTTAGCAACCTAGGTCATCCGAGATTAACAAATGAAGACTCTAGTGCAAGCAGAGAGTAAATTACAGAGATAAATTCAAAAACATGGCCTGTGATCCACACACCAAATAAAATAAATAAAAACAACAGTGGTAGCAACAACGACAACCACAGAAGACCAAAAAGTATATTGTGTGTTCTGGACAATAACCATATGCTACTTGAATAAATTATCTTTAAAATATACTCACCTCTTCTGCTTCTTGCTAAAACATCTGAAAACTTAAGCTGAAATGGACAACATGTAACCACTTTTTGCTTGTTTTACACAACCTTCCAAAGGCTTCTCCTTGCAACACTTCCCCTTTCCTTCTGTTTGCAAGGCCAGTTAAAAGAAAATGGGTGTTAAGGAACCTTGTTCATGTCGCTGGTAGGATCAGTTCTGCACTTTCCAGCTAAGGGACACCCAAAAAGACATTTTCCCGCCATGCCTGCTCACCTCTGCGTGGTGCTCCTCATTCTGTTGGAGAACCTCAATGACTAGCTCAGCAAGGCGGATTGTGTCTTCCAGCTTTTTGGCAGGAGTGATTAACCGGCCTACATTTTCTGTAGTACAAGAATTTGTGTTAAAATTCAGCGAAAGCCTCAGGCTAGTTTTGTGGCCGTTAGAACGAACTAGTGGATAAGAAATGTCAAATAGTTACCAATTTTTTTTTAAAGTTTCATGCAGATGTTAAGTGCCACGTAATTAGTAGTGAGCAAACCATAAAGCCATTTTGTTATTATCACCATCGTCCTCAGAATACATATTAAGAAAAAGCAGTGCTCCAGCTTCGAATTTGCATATTAAGCTACCTTAAGTTTATGACAGCCCATTTCAAATTTAGTGACATTTTGTACACATGTTCTTTAAAGACAGCATAAATGTACTATCTTAGATCACCCTCTAGACTGCGTTCATGCTACCTGAAGTGGGAAGCTTACTCTTGATTGCTGTGACATTTGTTTCCTGCATTTATCCCCGAACATTTGATAATACAGCATTGTTTTTCATTACAGGTCTGCACGTTTAACAGGTACTGGAATGTTCATTTTGAACAAACAGAATCAAAGGTCTGGCTGTTTTAAGTTGTCCAGGGAGGAGACTGAAAGTTAAGAGACATTCCTGGGCCATTAGGTAGAAGGCAGGATAGAATCATTAAAAGGGTGTTGGGGGTGGATTACAGGATGAACTGGTGGGAGTTTGTGCCACCTGTTGGTGCAACTGAAATTTTATCAGGCGGGTGGCAACAATGTACTCAAAACTGTTTCTTTGTTTTTAGTTTTGATAGTGTTGATAGCCACAAACTTGACCTGGTTGATGCTGAATCTTTTGTAGAGCTGAATTCATGAATGTTTGGTAAGGTCATTATGTTACCAAAAATTAAAAACTTTTCTCCTGGGGAAAAACAGTAATATTTAAAATACAAAGATTTTCTTGGCCAATGAAATTGCTTCAATTTAACCAGTCTGTACTCACAGGGGATCTTCTATTTCATGTTGAAACCTTCAAACTTTGAAGCCTCAGAGTCCTTTGGAACACATAGAGTGTAATGGCAATAAGGATCTGTTAGTGTGAGTCCATGGGCAGGTATATATGTGCACAAAAAGACTGCCAAAACTTATTTTTATCTCTTCATCTAAAGCAGATATATCTTGGCTTCAGGATTTTCCTAGCTAAAGGAAATATTCAATACTTGACAAGAAGGTTTTGTTGTTGTTTGTGGTGTTGTTGTCTTGGGGTGGGTGGGGTTTAAACAAAGTCATGGGTGACTGCTGATTTACAAAAGAAATTTAAGAGAGCCATATAATTTTCTTTTGTACATTTGTTAGACAGGTGATGAACATGTCAGATGATTAGTAATCTGGGATTTAATAATGAAAAACAAATTCAGTGAAGCACTATGCAAAAAGAGTGTCTCAGCCAATGGAAACTAAGAATGGTAAATGGGGTTGGGTAAGATTGTCAAAGTACTGAAAATTTCAGTCCAACAAGGTCCAATGACTGGTGTGAAAGTGGGCTTTCTGGATTCAGGCCGATGGATCCCTCCCTTGTCTCTACTGTGTACAGGTGGAAATGTGGCTGGATATGGTTAGGGCATGAAGGGGGGAGCGGCGGGGAACATAAATATACAGATCAGGTGGGGAATATCCAACACTCAGAGGAAGGAAATGTGCCGAGTTTAGGGTTGATAGCTCATTGCCTGGTCCGGAGCAATAAATATGTGGAGAGAGAATGAGTGACAAGATTGACTTCTACGCTTTTGGGGCACCTGGCCTGTGTATAGTTTCATAAATGGGCTATCATAATTTCATCAGTAGACTTTCAGGCATTTCTACAAACATACTGTGTATATATGTTTGAGTAATATGTGTAGAATGAGGTATTTGCATTTTGATAGTAAATATGCATAAGCTACTATTTTTTATTAGTTGGTATTCACATTTACCCATCAATTTGCAAATTCCTCATCCTATGCTTATTACCCATTCGACACATACACCCACATACACACATCACACACTTACATACATTTTCTAGTAACCAGACAAGCCTGCACATTAATACAAATCTGCAGGAAATCCCACTTGGGGCACATCTTTGAAATCTCTTGCTTTGAGAATAAAGAACATTCTTGCTATGAGGCGAGAACATTGTCCTTTGCATGGAATACTCACCAAATCTAGGGGAGTTCTAGCTGTACATGACATATGATATAGACATGAAGTAATTCCCACCAATATTTTTATGTATTTTCATTTAAAGACCGTGAATGATTTTTATGTTTGGAGAAATCCAAGATGCTTAAGCTAGGACCACCTGAAGATTTGTTTTGATATGCAGTACTCTTAGACTGACTACAATATATATTGGTAGATACACATAAAGTGTACATGTGCATGCAACCATTCTAAGTGTGAGCACATGTACACAGATATGTGTATGCCTGATGTATATATACAAACAGTATGTTTAATAAAACCTTTTGCAAGTTTACTTTAACATGCAACCATTAAAATAAGCAAGTTTAGGATCCTTTAATCTAGGATGCTTGATCTTCCAATTAACCCACGTAGCAGACTTCCATTTACCATTAATTAGCTGCAATACCATTATCTATAGATCAAGCCACTTTATTGAGACATGACGCTGTTTTCTTCTTCATTTGCATATCTAACTGACTAGCTAAGTGGCAAAAATGGTGCTAAAAACAACTTCTCTAAGATGTTGTCTTTAAAGAAAATATTGTGCAAAATCCTCTAGCACGTCCTCCCTCCCCCCGCCCCCCCCATCAGAGGTCAAGAAGAAATTTGTGCTTAGACATGATTTTTTTTTTTTGTCACTTCTGCTGTCTTGAAATGGATTGCAACATCACTATCACCCAATCTTGTACTAGCTGGAGCACTGAAGAAGGGGAGCTGTAACTACCATATACTTAGTAAACATTTCATACAACAGAACTGAAGCTCATAACATATAAAAAAAATCGTCATGCAAAATGTTATGCAACAACAATGTTATTTTGTGCTGACATTGAGATTTGAAAATGTTGCATATGTCAGACATAGCTAGACAAAAAAATGTGGACATTTGGAAATAAATGCTCTCTTTCGACTGTCTCAAAACCTACAGTGTCAAACTTGAGAGCCTGAGCCTCAGCTTAGTGTTCCAAACCGAAACAAAATTTCAAGAAGAAAAATGAACAGAAAAGCAAACTAAACTAAAAAGCTGCTGAATAAAGTAATGGTAGAAGTTTACAGTACTTGGTTGTGGCCTAGGCATGCCTTTGAGCCTCCGATATAACATGCTGGTCTGCTTTTGGGTGGGTGGAGGAGGCCCAGGAGGTGGCGGGGGAGCTGCTCAGGGAGGTGAGGAGAGACAGTAAAAAAAGGAAAGAGACAACGTGACTTTCACAAAGGTGACCAGGAAGATGATAAAGTCTGAAAAGAAAAACCAAACAAGCAACAATGATAGAACACAGACGGAGGACTGCTGCTTTCCTGGAGTTACTGCAGTATTACAGAGGTGTGACATTGTGTGACAAGGGACGGGACTCTTACCAGCGTCACCCATACTACCCTACCGAGACACTCAGAGGCTGAACGCAAACACTGGATGCCTTTCTCCAGATGGATACACATGAATGATGATGGCAGCATCATTGACAGAAAGAAGATACACTTTTGTTCAATGAAGAACGCCTCTATGTGAATAGCTGCTTCCTCTTCCCAGTGATCAGACTTGACGGATTCATAGCTTGAAGATCTGGCTTCTCACCCTCAATACGCTACTTAACTTTCTCATGTAACCTTCCACCTTCTCCTTAAACCTCTCTGTGCTTCCGGTTCCTCAGCTATGAAGCGAGAATATTAGTATCTTTCTTTACATACCTTGCGGGGCTGATGATAAGAGCAAATAAAACAGTGCGTGGACAGATCTCTGTAAAGCCTAAGGTGCCTAAAAACGTTTACTGTTCTCTCCAACACTGTGAGAAGGCAGGAATTAATTGCTTTACAAAAGCAGATGAAGGGCCATTATTAGTTCAAGTGATCTAGGGAATATTCTTGCTCCCTTTGTGGAATTTCAACATGTCAAAATCTGTCATTTTGGGGAAAAATGTGTGGTATCTGATTGTTTCCAGCTCATTTAATTATTTTCAATTTGAAATTCTCGTGGCTTTTATATTGTGGGTTGAATCATATATAAAAACTTGCCAGCTTATCAAATATGTTACTTGCTATTCCAAATGTTAGAATACTGTAATCAGCACTTGACCCATCTGTCATGTGGTTTACGATAACAGCACAGCAAACATCCTATAACAATAGCCTCTCCTTCAATACACACACAGAGCACTATCAGCTTCTACAATTCTCTCTCTTTAATGAGTGTCTCATTAACCTTAGACCTGGTCCTTTTTAATAGTTCCTCATTTATAAAGCAATCTGTATGGTGAGGGGGGACATACTACATTGCCAAGTTTGCTTCTTGGTTTGCTTGAATTTTCAGCTGGGAAAATGAATTTTACTGCAGGCTTATAGGAAATGGAATTCTAGCAACATTGATAAAAATATAAGAAATAAGGCTAAATATAATATTCTGGTAAAACCATCTATTGAAAGAAAAAGTTGATGAGGTCTTTTGCTTGTGGGACCACCTCAGTGTTTTGAATGCAGGACTAAAAAAAATATTTACCAGTCTCCTCTTATTTAAATCTTTTGTTTGGAAAATACTGTGCCTAAGTAGAATTTGGAAAAATCAGTGTTGAATTAAAGCTATTTAGAGGACGGCAACTACTGATCCTTTATAAAAAAGTACTCCATATTTTAATATATTTGTTAAAATCTGGTTTTCCACTTACAGCTGTACTGAAAGTTAGGTGCATCTCTGGTAACACATCTTCATGGCTCTTTCAGTGAATGTGTGTTACCTGAGCATGCAATTCTCATGGCAACTTCTTACCCAGATAGCTGAGCCTGTGTAGAGAAACACTTGACCTGGTGGTTTATAAAACAATGAAATGTCCCCGGGCTGATCCAGAACCCACCCATGAGGCAGCCGATACATATTTCAGCTCAGTGGGTCTTGATGAAAATTCGTAAAGGGATTCCCTCCTGCCAACTGCCTGTCCAGAATTCTGACAGTGAGGTTTGCCACCATAGAAAAACACGCTCCCTATTTTTTTTCCTCGCAGAGCAAAACAAAAACATCATACCTTGGTTTCCAACTTCATTTACCCAATTACCATTGCTCATGTTTACACAATTAAATCTGCTTGGCTTCCAAAGAGAGAGTTAAATGTGACTGCAGAAAAACAAAAAGAGAATTCCTCTACATGCTCAGCTAAGCCAAGGAAGAGAAGCATCCAGGAGTGAGAGACACTCCAATTAGCCCTTAAATAACCTGACCATCTCTGCTTCCAGCGAGGGAATTGCCAGTCCCTGAAATATCATATGAGAGATGGATATGGTTGATGGAAAGCCCACTTACCACCAACTTCCAATCTATTGATGTGTTGCTGAAGATGACAGTGTTAGTATTATGCTATCACTGGAAATAACTAGCCTGTAGCACTTTGCTACAATTTGGGAGTGGTGGTGGTGGGGGGGGTGGGGGGCAAGAGCTAGAGTAGGAATAGAAAGCTAAGTAGATTGCCACGACCTGCTTTCCAGAGTACCCTGCCTCTCTAAAATGATGGGTCCATGGAGCATAATTCAGCATAATTTCTTCAGTGAGGTTATCCATTATATACACTTGATGCCTTGCATCTTCATCACTCCCTTTCAGAAGATTTCATCTCTAGCACAGTATAAAGTATATGGTAATAAAGATGTGGATGAATCATGGGTTGTTTTCTCTACTATTTTCCTGGTAGCCATCTTTCTCTTCCCTATAAGGCCATGGGTGGCATGGCCTATCCATTCTATCCCCAAAATGTCTCTTGATTTTTTCTTCCACTGTATTAGGTCATGTGCCCACACTCTTGCTGAGGGGGTAGACATGCAATTCATCTCATCATCTCTACCTCAACTGTTGCTAAAGACTGCCAGCCAGCCTTTAGTCCCGTTCCTCCTCTGAAGTTCATTGTCTATGTAGCAGCCAGAGTGACCTCGTAAAGCACACATCTGAGCCTGTCATACCCCTGCTCAGAAGCCTTTACGAGATCCCTTCATAACAAGAGCTATACCTTCATATGCCATAACAAGAGTGCCTTTATAACAAAGGTCCACCTCCTCTGTTGATACCTCTACTTGAGCACATATGGCCCTTAAAAATAGCAAATCATATTCAATGTCAGTCTCTACCTATGCCCAATGAATTTTGTATTTCTAGGGGCTAAAGAAGTTCCTGGCAGGACCCTGGGGCTGGTCCTCAAATACTGGTGGAAGGAAATCCTCAGTGGATTCTACCCAATGCAGTGCTTTGATGGAAAAACAAATACTCTGTAGTTGCAATATGCTTATAGCTATACAATAACTTTATCTGTTACCAAAAGCCCCTGGCTACTTAACAAATATACTAAACTAAATCACTGAATAGTAAACATCATAACTTAAACTTCCAAATCAGAGAACAACTTCGGGTGTCTTGATGCAATCAAAAATGATTTAAGATCATTTAAAATACTTTTTATTTAAATTACATTGCATCAACAAGGAAGAAATAATGCTATTACAATATGTTTCTTCTCTAGTTTTGTATCTTTGTACCCTAAATCAGGCTTTGCTCTTAAGACTGAACTGTTGCACTTAAGAAAAATAAACTTAATTTTGGATGGACACAGTAGTGGACATCTGTTATTCAAGTATGTACAGTAACCTTCCTCAGGAGAATTGCCTCTCTACTCCACATGGTTCTGGTGGGAATGTCAGGCAATAACTTCCACAAATACAAGGGCAGTCATATGAGCCAAGCCAGGCCAACCACAGCACCCCACTTGATCATGGGTGATATGATTGGTTCAGGGATTAACATGTGACTCAAGCTGGGCCAATGAGGCCCTTCTCTGAAATATTATACAATTGCCTGGAAAGGAAAATTCTTATTCTTCTAGGGTCGTCTGCTAGGATAAAAGCCTGGTGCCATCTATAGCCATGTTGTTCCCAACCCCTCTATCATGACTCCCAGTCACATTAAAGAAGCCTGCCAGCAGTTGGAGAGATCAAAACACACTAAAATTCTTTATCCCTGAGTCCAGTTCCTCCATGCATTTCCTAGCTACGTGGGGGAAAAGTTCCCTTCTTGCCTAAGCTTTTTGAGTTTTTTGTTTTTGTTTTTTTTGTTTTCTTTTTTGTCACTTGCTATAGTAAGAATCCTGCTTTAATGATTAAATATCCATGCAGTCCCCAAATAAGCTTTTATGTATATGATCACAAGCTCTCTGGGGCAGGATCCTGGCGCATTTGGAAGGATGGTCAATAGAGGCAAACACTTCAACAAGGACAGGAATACCCCATACAGTTCTTGGGGAATCAGCCCTCGACTTCCAGGACATCTCCTCTTGGGAATGCTTCAAAGACCCTGGCTTAGGTAAAATCTCCTTGTACTGCCTTCCTGCAGCACCTTACATTTCCCTTTACATTTCAGCAGAATATAATTACTTGTTTTACATTTGTGTTCTCTACCTTATTATAAGCTCCCAGGTAGGGACCAAGGCTACTTTTGCTCATTGCTCTGGTGCCTGGCAGAGCTCCTGGAACTTTGTGGGTATTTAACAGATATATGTAGAGCTTTATTGCAATGTTTTATTTTGAAGTTTATGATAAAACAATAAATCAACTTCCCCCTAGATTTCATTGACATCCCAATGGCAATCCCTGGGTCAGTAGCTTCAGCATCATGTGGGAGCTTGTTAGAAATGCAGATTTTTCAGGTCCTACCCAAGACCTACCAAATCAGAATCTACGTTTTTAACAAGATCCTCAGGGACTTGTATGTACGTTGAACTTTGAGAAGCATTGTTTTATATTCTATTTCCGAAATCAAATAATATGTCTACACTACACATCTGGATTTAGAAGTTTCTTTTTAAATAAAATAAATGATAACAGCTAATATATATAATGAGTATTTACTATGTGCCAGGTAGTGTGCTAAAAGCTTTATTTGGAATATGTATTTTAATCTTGCCAGCAACCCTTTGGTGGAGGAACCATTATCAGCCCTTTTTACAGAAAATAAAAATGAGGCTTAAAGAAACTCATTGGACCCAAAATAGTGATTTAAGTTTTTGGTGTAACAATTCCTGAGTGCTCAGGCTGGTTCTGAAGTAGTGTTTTCTTGGAGCTGTACATAAAGGATGCTAACTGGACATCATCAGCTGTCATACTGAAAACTCATGCCAGCTAATGGATTATGGGTGGGGCCATTATCTTGTGGCTGAAAGATAAGGTGGGCCATGGGGTGGGGGCTCCTGAATATGTGCAGGACCTTGGACCTATGGGAAGTTTGACTGGAGACAGGAAAAGCTACAAAGTGTTGACTACAGAATCTGCTTGGCAGTCCTTTGGATGTGTTTGACCTGCTCTAGCAAGTTTCTGTGAATTGTAGAGAAAAACAAATCCTCAGTTCTTTGGCAATCTTAGAGAATCTCAACTGCTCAAGAAGACGTCCCAATGAAAGGATTTTGATAATGATCTGGTCCCGAAAGGACTGCTCTGGTTTCTGTTTGTTTGTTTGTTTTTTGTGTTCTTCCTGGATCAAAAGTTGTAGACACTTTGGAACTCAGTCACTGAATGAATGGATATTGTCCAAATTGGAAAGGCTGCATGGTGGAAAGAAACAAAAAGGGATGTTTTTGAATTTAGAAAGATCTGGGTTCAAATCCTTCTTGAGAACGTCACTTATTCTCTCTGAATTTGTAAAAGGGGCAATAATGAAGCCTTATTTATAGGACTAAAGTACAGATTGAATTAGATCCTCCATGTAAAGTCCTCAGCATAGTGCTTGGGCCCATAGGTGGGCTATCTATCTATCTATCTATCTATTTATCTATCTATCTATCTATCTATCTATCTATCTAATCATATAATTCCTTGGCATATTTGAAGGAAAAATTGTTTTATTTCAAGTTCCAGTAGAATCCTTATGATGCTCAGAAAATTATGCAAGTATTTAGCCAAGAATTGAGGCAAAACAGCAATAGTAGTGTAGACTTTCTCAGAGCTTACTGGGTTCAGAATGTGTGACAGCTTAAATGAAATGTATTTAAAATTATAGAATTCATTTGCAGGAGTCACAGTTTTTCTTTCATAGAGTAGCAGCCTTTTACATCGTTTTTTTTTTAAGAGACTGTAATGAAACAGAACATTTAATTTCTAATAATGCCACCAGACAGAAAGCATAAGTCCACCAAAATGCCATATGCCGAGTCCCATAGCTTCTTGAAGTACAGCCTGACTAAAGAACTCTGTAGCTGTCCACCCCAGGTTACACAGGTGACTCCAGCTGTGCCCTGCCCCCTCCATCAGTTGGTTTTGCATACCCATCTGCATGTTTTTGCTTTGTTCCCCCTAAGAAAATTGAAGAGGGAAGGGGAGGGTAAGAAAAAAAGATGTAAAGGTCAGGGAAGAAGCAATTACGATGATTGCGATTTAGGTCTGCTTTGCCTAGAAGAGGTCCGGGACATACCAAGCTTCAAACCATCTCTGCTTTGACCTTAACCTTTTAGGTCTAGTTTTATTCTCTTTCTGCTACCCAGTTCTTTCTGTCCATCATGGTATGGACAGGATGATTTTTCTGGAATGTAAATTACCAAGCTACTCCCTTGCTTAAAAAGCCTTCACCTTTGGAAGTGAGACCTGTGGAGTTTTTCCCTTGAAAAATCCATATGCATGCAAACATTGGCATAGATTCCAGGTTAAGAACCTCTGGCCCAGGAGATATAATCTGAACCCCATTATTAAGGCATATATCAGACCTTGCCTCCTGCATGCATTGCCATCATCAGCACCCATTACTGCCATCATTGCACCTTGTCTTGCAATCACACTGAATTACAGAGTATTTAAGAGTGTGGCCTCTGTCTGGGCTCAGGTTCTGGCTCTACCACTTACTCTGTTAGGAGTGTGTTTTTAACCTGTGCTTCAGATGGCTCCTCTCTAAAATGTGAATAATAGTAGTATCTAACTCATAAGGGGTTTTGAGGATTAAATGAATTAATACATATAAAACACTTATACCTGGCACATAATACACATTGAATAAGAATTAGCTATTTTTTTAAACAATTAGCTATTTTTATTAGCTATACAGTTTTGTGCATTTGCACATATTCTATCTAGGATGCCTTTCCACTTTCCAATCCCAGCTCCCTTTCACTGATTCTGATTTATCTTTCAAGATGCATTCAAGCTCACCACCCTTGTGGAAACGTCCATGGTTTTCTGATAATGCACTCTTACACATCACTCTATCAATTGGTGTTACCGTGTACTGAATTTGTAATTTACACTTAGACACCCATTTGCATATATGCTCCATAAGGTTAACAGCTACTTCCCTCTTGTTTACTAGTCCCTGGCTTTCACAACTGTACCTGGCATATGGTAGGCTCCCACTAAGCACTTGTCTAATGAATGAATAAATGAATGAATGGATGAGTGGATGGACGGATGGATGGATGAATGAATGAATGAATGAATGAATGAATACCTTCTCTTTCAGGGAGAGAAAGGCTCATGTGTTTTGAACATAGGTTTGTGAGTCTTCAAATACCTCTTGCTAGCTTGGTGCTTGGCATGTGCACAAAACTGCTTTCTGAATTGATCTGAACTGCATTCAACTTTGATTAAATGAAATATGTTTCATTACCTTTTGAGGATTTTTTAGACTTAAAAACAATGATCAAAAGCATGTATTTATTAAAGTTTTAAGTTAAAGCTTTCCTCAAAATATGCTCAGAAGTTTGGGGACCAAACAAGAAGAAAATTTCCAAAGCCAGAGAACTCTCTAAGATCTTTCCTCTCATGAAACTCCAGCAACAGCCTGTGCTCAGCCACCCTCTGCGTGCATCCTGTCTCATCACACGATACGTACAAGAACAACATGGACACAACTTCTCTCTGTCTTGGCTGATAAACATTCATCAAAGAACACAAACTTCTCATTAGGGCAGAAAACAGAAAAAATAAATGAAAAACAAAGAGGAAGAGTAGTTCGGTTCAGTAACTTTTGTTTTTTTTTTAAGCACATGAGGCCAAATCACTGAATCCTGAAACCAAAGATGAAACGAAGCTCCGCAGCAAACCAGAGTTCTGTTCCTTCAAAGCTTATGCCTTTACATAAATTCTGCTCTATAGAGGTCAACATCTAATGGGCAAGAGATATAGTTAGACAGCACAAATTAACTCCTTAAGTATCATTGCAACCCCACATCAGTCTTTGGGAGCCCATACGTTAAGGAGCTCTTAAAAACAAAAACGAAAACAGAAACTCAATATAACTCAACAGTCCTGATAGTTTGTAATGCATATACAGTTGGTTCACCTGCATCCTTTTGATTCTCTATTTGAAAGAGAGAGCACAACAAGGAGAGAAGAGAGAGAGAAACAAGAACACATATGCAGGATTAATGAGCAAATGGACCAAAATGCCCCCCACTTATGTGTGATACATGATATTGGAAGGAAAAGGTTGCCCTTGGGTTCCCACCGCCCCGAAGTGTGGGGGCCAGCAAAAAAAGGCTCCTTCACAGAGGTGGAAAATGCTGCACAAATAGAAAATTAGTAAAATTAAGTTTAATGTGAAATCAAGCTATGAAACATACACGAACTCTCCAAGTGACAATTAAGTCATATGTTCTAGCCAGAGCTTAGAGGACAAGGACAAGTCAAAATCTCCAGAGAGAACAAGGAAAAGCTTCCCAGCTTGAAAGAGAATAGACAGGAGGCATATAAGATCTAATTTTTACAGAGAATGGACCACCTTGCGTGATCTTATACCCAAAATAGTTTGACATCTTAAACATGGAAAAGAAGGCATGATTTTGCCCCAACTGTCCTTTATCTGACACCTAACGCATTGCTCCCGGCCTAGCGGCTACCTTTTCATTGTGTACCAGTGACAAGCACTTTACAAATTGGGGTTACACACAAGCAAAGTAAAAATGCATTCAGGTCACAGACAGAGAATAACTGAAAAACTTATGGACAAATCTGAGTTTACCACAAACAAATGGCTTAATTGTCTAACCTGTTTTAGGCTGATAAAAAGTGACTGGACTTCTCACACTGGGTTTCACAGACAGAATCAACAGACAAGCCAATGCTAAAAAACTTGAAGCAAGGAGAGTGAGTTGGTTTGGATCTGGATTTTCTTGAAATAATGAAAACAGAAAGAGTGAAGACAGCATGGCGAGGAGGTGGTAGGTACTCACGAATGGTTAAATCCATCACTTGGGAGGCCAAGCAGAAGACAGGATGCTCATACATTTCTCTCTTTTTCCCTATAAAAGAGGATTTGGGCATGCAAGAGGCTTAGGTCAGAGGTAAAGAGGTTAAAGGTCATAGGTTAGAGGAATACGTTACATTAGCTCAAAGGAAAATAGCCACAGAGTATTTTGGGATAAACACAGGATAAAAGAAAAAGGAGTTTCAAAATTGGAGATCTACTGGATTAACCATTCAGCATGCCGTGAGTCACGTGAGTCACGAGAGAGATTGTGACCATGATTTTACACGTCTCTTTAGAATTGTTTGCAAGAGTACAATGACCAAAAACATCATGAGTAAAGGGAAACAGAATTTCATTGATTTAAGGCTCCAAGATACTAAGGATTTCAGACTTTAGTATCTAAGGCTCTTGAGGTATTTCTTCATAAACATAGTCTCCAGCAATATCACTACAACTTCTTTCCAAAATTCTCAGGGGACTAAGCTGTTAGTGCTCACAGAGGGGCTCAAATGTAAAAATGTAAGATTTCTTTTCTGAGCATAGGATCGGAACCTTGTAAAAGAAAGTTGTTTGGTAGTAATATCTTCAAAGCTGCAATGTCTCAGCCTACGGTGGACTATGTTCATGAAAGAAAACCTGATACATGCAGCCAGAGGATGTTGGGTTGTCTGAATTAACAATCCCAGCATGCTTTGAAATTGGTGTCACAGCCACTTTTGCAGAGGTAACATCACAAAGTGGCTGAGCCAATCACGGACAAGGAAGGAGAGAAGCGGAAGAGAGCAGGTAGTGTGGAATGAGGTACTTCTCTGAAAAGAGAGTTGGAAAAAAAAAGATTGGTTTCTTCAAAGAATCCCCAGACCTAAAAGTCACAGTGCAAAAGATAATTAACACAACCAAGAAGAATTGAGGCACAAAAGGAAATTACAGATCAGCTGATCTACTTTGGAAATGAATGCATTTTTACTTACAGATCTTAAAGTTTGTTTTTGGATATATTTATCTGAAAGAAGAGAGCAGATCTTACCAAAAGACTAGTAATAGCTAGACCAAGGCCTACGAGGCAGCAGCCATGGCAACCGAACGTTTCTTGATCCCATCCCATCTCTGGCCTTGCCTAGAATTATTAGGTACCTGGTTGACTTTACCAAATACAACCAATCATTATGTCCTGGGAAGGTAAATGCTAGAACAATGATTTGCTAACATAGCCCTTTAATGATCTTCTTGTTCCTCTATTTTTGTCACTCATTACCAAGTCAAGAGTTGATAAACATCCTTTTAGTGCCCAATTCTTAAGTGTTTCTCCCTGGGTGCATAGCAATGAATTCATTACCACTGGTACACAATTTGCATTGTCAGACAGACAAAATTGAGAGAGGGAGGACATGTAATGTACAGAACACTGCGATTTGACATGATCTTAACCTAATTCTCTAAGGAAACAAGGACTTCAGCAGGGTAAGTGATAGGGTTTTGGTGGTTGGTTAGACTTTTTTTTTTCCCCAGTCAAGTCCTGAAGGCAGACAATGGGCATTTGCTGGTTTTAGTCAGGTGTTTCACATGTGAGAGAACATCAGATTCCAGAATGCGGACACACTGAGTTTTGCACACAGAACTTCCACATTTATACACTTACACCACTGGTCAAGTTGGGTGTGGTTTTCAAATCACCCTATAGCAGCCAACAGGGTAACAATGAAAAGTGATTAATACCTTTGCAAATGAATAGGTCCCAAAGAACCATATCTTCTCAAGTAGAGTTTACTCAAAGTGTCTTTTGGGTGATTACTTGGTCATCAGTGCCTGCTTCCCTAAAACTTGAGAGGGCAGTGGTAACAACCATCCTAGGTCTGGAGCAACAAGAATGAATGAGATCTAAAGCAAACCAGGAGCCATCAGAGACAGCTGGACACTAACCTGCCATCAAGTTTGAAATGTTACCAAAAGACAAGATACTTTCAAGGGGCAAGAAAGAGTTAAGCAAAATCTTGATGTTTCGTTCCATGCTTGTTCTACCTCCACAGTGCTTTGTTTTTCTCTACTTAAAGAAGTTAACAATCCTACAGAACTCTTTCATAGGAAAACAGTCACAGAGCAAACTTAGTGACAACACAGACTCTCAGGAGGACCTTAGTTATCTGATCACATCCTATATTCAGTATTCTTCCCCTACAAAGACTGTTCCCTGTGCCCCTGTTCTTCATTCATTTATCTGGCCACAGCCAAGGAAGTGTTCACATTTCAAGTGCTTTCAAGTTTCAATTTAACATACTCAGATGGACCACTCTTTTCTGGTGCCCATTAGAAAAGACAGATTCTTCTTCCCCAGGGAGGTATACCAAAATTTAAATTAAAAAATGGGGGCAGAAGGGAGCCTTACCTTCGATTTTAGCATATTCTGATAGCCGGGAATAGTTGACTAAAGCAGCCTGCTCTAGACATTTCCGGATGACTGTTTTTACCTCCTCTTGTGGTACTGGGGTCACGATATCTTTCATCAAAACCTTTCAGTGGAAAGAAAAAAGATTATTAAGATGGTTCAACCAAATGTGTTACTCATTTATATTTCTTAAAGAGCTCAAGTTTAAAATGAGTTGTGAATGCCTCCTTGTGACTTAATATTGATTGAGAGCCATCGTTAAAAAGAAAACACAGAACTGTAATGCACAGTTAGGATGGCAAAGCCCATCTATGAATCGGGGAAGGGCCAGGAACATATCTTCAATATATGCTAACTATTTGGGAGTCTGGAGATAAAATATCTAGAGTTTTGGCAGTTTCCTTGCGTTTATTCTGGTATTTGATGAATGGTAAACGAAGCCTTGAAAAATGACAAACTAGGTCATTCAACTACAATATTTCATTACGATTATGTTCGTGTCTGTATCTATGTAATCTGTCTTTTACTTTCATTCTTACCCTTTCCAAGAGTGATAGAGTAGCTTTTAAAGCACCTTCAGGTCGACCAAATGGAAAGCAATACCTAAAAAAGAGAAAATTCTTCAGGTTGCCCAAATATATTACATTTTAGCATGAAATATGCTGCAATTTGATTCCTATAGCAACTCTTTCTGAGGAACAGAAAATGCTTTTTATTTTGTCACGTTGTGTTATGTTAATCTGAATTCACACCATATATGTGTGTATATAATGTATATATGTGTATGTGTGAATAATGACTAAAGAGAGACTCTGCAAATGTCTGCAGCAGAAAAGAATATTTAGAGTGATGACATAAGGCTCTGTTTAGATTTCTATTGTGAAGGAAAACCATTTGTTAGCTCACATGTGACCTTCTATATGATTATAGAGACCAGCAGTAAACAAAATATTGGTTGAAATAGGCTAAATCCAAACACACTTACTAAGTCTCCAAAGGATTACTATAGGAAATGAAGGAGTGTATTTTGAGCAAGTTTATAATTTTGCTAAGTGTCCTTCCTTGACTGTGGTTTTTAATTGTTATTGGATCTTTTGTTATTGGCAATACCTCTTGCATATAGTGTGTAATCAATAAAAATTTGTCCAGGAGGATTTTGGTGGTGCAGATGGAACTATGTCATGGATTCCTAAGAGTTTTTCAGGCTGTCGCAGATCCTTCCAGACACTGTTCCTCATGGTACAAAGGGACCAGCAGAGGCAACTTAAACTCAGAGTATGTCCTATGTAGGTGTCGGTGGGTGGTCTAGCACAAGTCCTTAACTCTCTCAGCTTCAGTTTAATTTATATTTAATGGGGATTATAACAACGACCTTACCAAGTTGTTCTGGGAATAAAAAACTGAGTTAATGCCTAACTAGCCTCTAGTCCTGTATCTTGACCTGTGGGAAGTGTTTAATAAAAAGGAACTGTTTATTTTGTTATTTTAAACGTTCTTACTATTTTTGAGTTACTATTTCAGGATTTCTAGTCCAGAACCACCAGCGCAGCATTACAAATGTCTGATTTGCTACAAGGGAGAAGTGGGCTATGTGGTGCAAGGCTGAAACCTTGGACACACTCGCTGTCTTGCATGTATGGGGAAGAGTCAATCTGCCAAGTCTGATCTAAGTTTCTCTCTTTTCCTGCATAGACAGCTAGTCCTGTTTCTGAGGCAAGGGAGAAAGTGGAGACTCTCATGTGGGTACCACTGCCTTCCTTCCCTGTTCATATGATCTGATTCCCAGGACTTTTCACTGATATAGGAACCTTGAAGTAACTTCACCTTCAACTTTGTAATAGATTTTAAAAGAATAGATTGATGACCAGGGTCAGCTTGCACAAGAAGGGCTCTGTCCTTTCAGTGGAAATAAAATGCACTTAAGATTGCAAAGCCTTCTGGCTATCGTAGAGCCCTGTCCTACTGGTTTTTGCTTCCATTTAGTTATTCATAAATCTCCAAAGTGTCTCTGATAGGTTAACAGTCTTAGAAAATCAAGCCCTTTATTTGCCCCTCCCCGGTCTCACTCTCCTAATAAACCCCTCAACTCCAGATCCTCACCTAAAATGTGTAATCTGATTTTCCAGCAGAACTCGGAGTCTCTCTTTGATTTCTTCGAAACGTTCCTTCTCTTCAACAGTCACTGTTCCAATTCCATCAGGCCTGAAAGAAGACATGTCATGAAGTGACGGGAACCTCATATATGGACACCATGAAATCAAATCTCTAGCAGGAGGAAACTGTCCATTTTAGAAGAACAACTACAATGATCGATGTGACCTTAGGAGAAGTCCTGCTTTTCAGCGCTGGCTACTAAGGGACATGGGGTATTTGGGAGGTTATCGTCTGGAGACATTTGTAGAACTGTCGCTCACTTATTGTGAAATGGTAAAATATACAAACTGGTGGCTGTAAGGCCAAGTTTCTAGACCTTTTGTTCGGCTCACGGCTTCTTAAGATTTTGAACTATTTGCCAGCATTTTCGAAGTTAGGAAAGTCTTATAATGCAATTCTTTTGAAAATTTGGAAAAACTGGCATTAATTGGTGAGTGCCAAGTAACAACTTCTTCCTTAGCTGGGGCAGGCACTCACCTGTCCACATCTCTAATTTGTAGTACCTACCTCTTTTATAGGCACTTAGGTTTGGGACCCCTGAATGATTCAGAAAGACTTATGAAAACCAGGTGCCTTGTAAATGTCCGTCTTTCTCAGTGTTAAATGTTCTTAAGTGACTCAATTTCCAGCTTACAATTATAGATGTTCAGATTAACTTAAGCACTCATGTATTAAGTGAAGAAACAAATTTAAAAACATTGTGAAAAGTAAAAGACATTAATGAAAGAAATTAAGGAAAACACAAATCAGTGGAAAGATACCCTGTATTCATGGGTTGGAAGAATTAATACTGTTAAAAGGTCCGTACTACCACAAACCATCTATAGATTCAGTGCAATCCCTATCAAAATTCCAATGGCAGTTTTTATAGAAATAGAAAGAACAATTCTAAAATTTATATGGAACCATAAAAGACCCAAATAGCCAAAGTAATCCTGATAAAGAACAAAGTTGGAGACCTCACCATTCCTGATTTCAAACTTTATTACAAAGCTATAGTAATCAAAATCATATGGTACTGGCATGAAAACAGATACACAGGCCAAGAGAACAGAACTGAGAGCCCAGAAATAAATCCTTGCATATATGGTTAACTAATATTTTTGACAGGGGAACCAAAGATACACAATGAGGAAGAATAGTCTCTTCAATAAATGGTGTTGGGGAAAACTGGATATTCACATGGAAAAGAATGAAACTGGACTCCTATCTTACATCGCTCACAAAAAAATGAGCTCAAAATGGATTAAAGACCTAACTATAAGACAGGAAACTGTAAAAATCCTAAAAGAAAACATAGGGAAAAAGAGCTCTTTGACATTGGCCTTAGCGATGATTTTTTTTGATATAACAATAAAAGTACAAGCAACAAAAGCAAAAACAGACAAGTGGGACTACATCAAACTTTTTAGACTTAGTAAGTGTGTTTGGATTTAGCCTATGTCAACTAATATTTTTTTTACTGCTGGTCTCTATAATCATATAGAAGGTCACATGTGAGCTAACAAATGGTTTTCCTTCACAATAGGAATCTAAACAGAGCCTTATGTCATCACTCTAAATGTTCTTTTAGCTTCTGCACAGCAAAATGAAAGACAAAAAGAAAACCTATGGAATAGGAGAATATATGTACAAACCATCTATCTGATAATAGGTAGCAGAAATATAAAAGTCATAAAACTCAATAGCAAAAACCCAAATAATTCAATTAAAAAATGGGTGGAGGATTTGAATAGACATTTTTCCAAAGAAGACCTACAAATGGCCAAAAGATAAATTTAAAAAACAGTAAGCATCAGGGAAATGCAAATCAAAACCACAATGAGATATCACCTCACACCTGTCAGAATGGCTAGTATCAAAAAGACAATAAACGTTGGTGATGATGTGGAGAAAAGGAACTCTTGTGCACTGTTGGTGGGAATGCAAATTAGTGAAGCCACTGTGGAAAACAGTATGGAGGTTCCTCGAATAGTTAAAAATAGAACTATCACATGATCTAATAATTCCACATCTGGGTATATATCTGAAGGAAAGGAAATCACTGCTTTGAAGATATATCTGCACCCCTATGTTCATTGCAGCATTATTTACAACAGCCAAGAGATGGAAACAACCTAAGTGTTCATTGATGGATGAATGGATAAAGGAAGTGAATGGATAAATATATATATTATGGAATATATCTATTTTTATGTGATGGAATATTATTCAGGCATAAAAGAAAGGAAACCCTGCTTATGACAACATGGGTAGACTTGAGTGCATATGCTAAGTGAAATAAGTCAGACAGAGAAAGACAAATACTCTGTTCTTAGATGTCAAATTTGAAAAAGTCATCCTCATAAGAATACAGAGCAGAATGGTAGTTGCCAAAGCCTGAGGGGTGGGGGAAATAGGGAGCTGTTGACTAAAGGGTACAAACTCCCAGCTATAAGATGAGTAATATACAGCATGGTGACTACAATGAACAGTACCATATTTATATACTTGAAAGTTGTTAAGAGAGCAGATCTTAAATGTTAACACTCACACACAAAGAGTGGTAATTCTGTGAGGGGATGAAGGTGTTAATTAACTTTGTCCTAATAGTCATTTCACAATATATATGTATATTGAATCATCACACGCCATACCTTAAACTGATATATGGTATATGTTAATACCTCAATAAAGCTGGAAAAAAAAGAGAACAAACCACATACGATGCTATCAATGCTAGTGAATTATTGCTCATTTTAATAAAAAGAAGGACCCCAGCAAAAATAAGTGAATTTCAGCTTAATCACAGTATTCTCATATTTCTAAATCACCATTAGGTTCACACACATTTTTCCTATTTGCTTTGGACCATTCAAGTTGAAAATACAAAGAGAAGCTGCATATTTATAGCCCAAATTTATCTGTGCCAAATTAGACATAGGATAATCTGACCCATTCAAAGACTTCAGCTTCCCAGATCCCATAGTGACTTGTTTTGACTACTGGCTGAGCCAGTTTGCAGATTGGTGTGTCACCATGAAACTTCTATTGGAACATTCTTCAGTTTGCAAATGCAAGTCATCTTGAGACCAAACAAATGGTCTTATTTATAGGCCTTCTCAAGGATCCAGCATAAGTTGGGAAAATCCTGTATACTAGACCAGTCTGACTGCACAAAAGACTTGGCAAATGATAGCAATGCACCTCCTGTTAGGGGTTAATTGGTCAGCTTCCCTTCTTTTTATATACTAAAAATGCCCTATGTGGGGGAAAAAAAATAAAACAAGAAAACTTCCCCTCCCCCACATATGAAAAACACCCCTAAACAGTAAAATTCTATAAAATCCGTTTCTTCACACTTCCCTGAACTTAAAGGAAGAAAGAAGGCCAAATGGCAAATATCAGGTAGGCTGTTGGAATCCGTGAATATGCCCTTATTTTAATATTTTCTGGAAAAATCTTAAATGCTAATATACAAAGTTTATTTAACAACATTTTTTTTTTTTTTTTTTTTTACCATGAAATGTCCATGAATCTGTATTTAAGACTCAGGATGAATTCATTGGCCTCCACAAAATACATGTGACAGTTTTTTGTGGTAACCTCTCCTGTTTCTATTATAATCTACAACTTCCTTTAGGAGTGGCTTTTAGATTTAGATTTTGTTTACACAAAATACGGCTCACTAATGCACCGAACACATTTATACAATTGGCGTGTGCATGCACACACTCGATTTGGGAAAATGGAAGCCATTTTAAACATTTTGTTTCTGAGCAGGGAATTAGCCCAGAGAAAAATGCTATTAAATATAATTTACGAATCAGGGGCACCTGGGTGGTGCAGTCGGTTGAGCAACTGGCCCTTGATTTCGGCTGAGGTCGTGGTCTCAGGGTCCTGGGATTGAGCCTCGCGTGGGGCTCCATGCTCAGTGGGAAGTCTGCTTGAGATTCTCTCTCTCTCCCTCTCCTGCTGCTCCTCCCCCTGCTAGTGTGCACACACACGCTCTCTCTCAAAAATAAATAAATAAATAAATAAATAAAATCTCTTAAAAAGTATAATTTACAAATCAGAGAGGGGTTTACAGATGACAGGAAAAAGCATGAAAACCATTTCACATGGGCAGCCCAAAGATGTGTGTGGCTATTATTAAGAGATAAACCTCCCTGACAAAAATCATCCATTTTTCACTCAGTAAGCCTTCTAAGGCAATTATTAGGCAATGAGAAAGTAACTTCTAGGTTTGTTTTTGAGATGATAAAAAGTGAGCATTTAGTGTGTGCCTGGCCTTCTCAGTTAATCTTCACCACAAAGGGTATTATTATGAACATGAAATTTGATTATATTTCTTTCCCTTTTGTTCTGATGATTCACATTTGTGGTTATTTAAGGTAGCAGCCACTTCCACATCCCTGACAATCTCTCCTTCAACTCCTTTCTGAACACTATTAATCTCACTATTTAAAAAAGGTAAATGACTAAAAATTATTGTTATACTGTTAGGACGCCTGGGTGGCTCAGTCGTTAAGCGTCTGCCTTCGGCTCAGGTCATGATCCCAGGGTCCTGGGATTGAGCCCCACATCGGGCTCCCTGCTCAGCAGGAAGCCTGCTTCTCCCTCTCCCACTCCCCCTGCTTGTGTTCCTGCTCTCGCTATGTCTCTCTCTGTCAAATAAATAAATAAAATCTTAAAAAAAAATTATTGTTATACTGTTTTCTTAAATTTGCTTAATTGCCTATATCCGTGTGAATGGTTTTCTCTTAAAATAAATGAAACTAACTTTATGTCTGGAAGGTAAGTAGTACAGAATTCACCAACAAAAATAGGTGATTAAAAAAGTCACGATTTTGACATGGAATGCAAATTTGTTTGCAGCTGCCAGAATTGTGCTGAAATGGTACAGGGGATAGAGGATATTATTTTACAAACTGAGGAAGAGACATGAAGGAATAATACAATTTGTCAAAGATCACAGGTTGGAACTACATCAGTTGAAAAGTAAAAATATCCTTTTTTTGGGCACCTGGGTGGCTCAGTCAGTTAAGCGACTGCCTTTGGCTCAGATCATGATCCCAGGGTCTCGGGACTGAGTCCCGCATTGGGCTCCCTGCTCAGTGGGGAGCCTGCTTCTCCCTCTGACCCTCCCCCCTCTTGTGCTCTCTCCCCCCAGTAAATAAAATCTTAGAAAAATATCCTTTTTTTGACTTAGTTTCACTTAATTATTTTTGAAAATTCTGTCAAATATCAATTTCTTTTCTGTTGATCCCTATAATTTGTCAATGTTAATTATACAGGCTTAGATTTCTATGGAGCTACTAACTAAAAATCCCAGCTCAATATTTTGGGGGACTCTGTTCTCACAGAAGCAATAAAATACTTTTCCTAGAGAGGTAACCCTCCAACCTGAGCATGCCTCAGAATTACCTGGAGGATGGGGCTGAGAAATTGCTTTTCTTTTTTTTTTTTAAATATTTATTTATTTGAGAGAGAGAGAGAGAGAGAGCACAAGGGCCTGGGAGGAGGGGCAGAGGGAGAAGAGAGAATCTCAAGCAGACTCCCTGCCAATTGCAGAGCCAACCATGAGATCACAACTCAAGCTGAAATCAAGAGTCAGCCGCCCAACCAACAGAGCCACCCAGGAGCCCCAAGAATTTGCATTTCTAACAAGTTCTCTGCTGGCGGTTCAGGGACCACACATTGAGAACCTCTGCTTTAGAGCAAGAAAATATTTGGTGAGTGGCTCTTTTAGTGACTAAAAAGGTATGTTTGATTCAGGGTTACCAATTTCCCTTGGATTGGAGTGAGTTTGGAAGCAGAGACCTTCTCCAAGTATAATGGTCCCCTTATAAAGCCACAATCCCTTCCAGAGTGGTGTTTGCACTGTTTCAGGGTGTCATCCCAAGCAGTGCTGGTTGTAAAATAAATAGAGGAACTGTATTGGTGTCTCTTAGAAGCCGTGCTTTTGTTTTTGTTCTTTTTTTTCTTTCTGGAAACATTTGGAGGTGATTCTATAATTGTCATAAAACTGGCTCTGCATCTTGTTCCTTTCTCCATAGTTTTAACACTTAAGGGTCACAAAGAATGAGAGAAGAGGGATAAAGTTGGATTTTAAATTCCTAGCTAGTAAATCCCAGGCTGAGATGTGTCTTTACTTAGAACATGTGTTTAGAAGCCCTGAATCCCCCATCCTCCTGTGTCCTGAATGCTGCATTTTCTGCCCTCTTGTTTTTTGGCTTCTTAGCATCCACTGTCACCTCTTAACAACACCTGAATGTCCTTTGGAGGAATGACCTTGGCCACACTGTCGGTATTCTTGCGGGGGGCGGGCAGGTAAACTGGGATCCAGTTTTCCCGCTGTTTATACCAAGGGCCTTCCTACAAGCCAATTCCTGCCTTTCATGGCCACTGTGCATCTAAGCTAGGCTATGACCTAAGTTCAGCCAACTGGACACACTTTTCTGGAACCTTTACATTGAATAAATAATGCAAAGATAGAAGAAACAGGTGCAATTTGCTCACCCTAGCATTTGTGCCCTGACCAAATGGACTGTCCTCACAGGTCAGTAGTGCTTAATTTTTGGCTGTACTTTAGAACCATGTGAAAGCTCTGAGAGGTCTCATCCTCAAGCTCTTGATTCAATTCGTCTGCAGTGGGCCTAGGCATTTGTTGCTTTTAAAGCTCCCCAGGTTATTATAATGTGCCGTTAAGGGTTGCTTTTGTCCTGTTTCCTACTTTTCTGTAGCTGCCTTGATTCCAGTTTTCCTCTCCCTCTCTTTGAGGCTCCCAACATCATCCCCCCAAAAACTTGGATGATAGATGATCCAGACTTAGTGTTTGTTCCTTATACTAAACTGATGTGAGTTCATAAAGCACATATTTCCTCCTTTGTAGTAGAAGGAGTGGATATGGGCTTTCATTGTAGAAGCGTTTGATGCCTTCTAACCTAGCTTTGGAATCACACGTGCACGCCCGGAAGCACACACACACACACACACACAAACACACATGACAGGGAAATGCGGTCCCGGGTCTCTGGTTCCACCTAACTGCACACTGGCTAACAACTCACTTCTTGTATATCATGATCCTGCAAACCTGAGATGATCTGCGGGTCTTGTGCCGTCATTTTTGGAGTCCTGTCAGGGACTGGGAGCTCCCCCACCTGCAGGCCACCACTGCCACCAGAAGTGGGTCTCTCAACCACAACAGACTATATCACATCTGACACAGCAGGCATCTCTCAAATCCACCTTTCAAGTTTTCGGCAAACCATTTTCTCACTGTCCTTCACAAAGTTGACATTTTCGGCAGCACGATAGGAAAGATGTCATGTCGGCTGCTCTTCAAGTCCTTGTCACCGTGGTCAGCTGCAGTTCTGTCACCTTCACTCTCCTCACACACTCCCATCTTGAGCCATGTCACAAATAATAATTTATCTAGAGTTGTGTCTTTCCTTTTTTTGTCAGACTGGAACTACCATAACCCAGCTGCCCATCCTTTAAGTTACTAGTTACGCAGAGTGTGCCCTCATTCCCCAAATGCTTCCGGGCTAGAGCTTATGAATTAATGTCTATTATTGGAAAAATCGAAGATGATCAAGTCCTAGGTTTTTAATGGGAAAGATTTTATTTTGATATTTGAAATTAAGTGTGAATAATCTAGTCAAAGAAACCAAGCGGCAGTGTGATTTGTGAAAGCAAATTTATCTCCTTGGGTCATTAAACTGTCCCTACACACCCAGGTGAGCACACAGATTCCTGGCCTTTTGTTACCCTGCTAGCACAGTTCTCCACATTATGTTGAAAGCTGGGACACAGAACCCTTGTTTGGAAGGTTAGGTATCTTTTCAAGAAGGTCAGGTTACTAACTTAATTCAAGGCTTACAGTGATGAATATGTTTCTGATATTGCATCTATTTAGTGATCAAGTATAGAACCCAGGTGGGAAAGAAAATGTATGGATTCAAAAGAGGAAGAGGGTCTGGTCCACTTCTCTTCATACAGCCAGCTTTAAGCTCCAATCACTACCAACAAGGGGTAAAACTCCAGCTGAAGTGGGAATATACTTTCTCTCCAAATGCAAATGTCCACATATGCTGGTGCAGGCACCGTAAACATGATATATTCTCTCTCTCCAAATGGATGCATGCCTGCAGACCGCATTATGGATCCCTGAAAATGTCCTTAAACAAGCATGATAACTGAATCCTACTTACTACTAAATTGTTCCAGCCCAGAAACACGAGAGCTTAAAGGGCCAGAGTGGGACAGAATATCTTAGTAGATGTACCTTGCAATGCTCCCTAAATAGAACATTTAGGCCAAACACACTCTCTTAACCTCTCTCTCTTTTAAACTGACTTCTCCTAGCAACTCTTTATCCTTAAAACTTTTAGAGTGATACCTTTGAATTTAATCCTAGAGCGGAATATTTTCCTTTGTCTCTTTCAAGTGGCTAATAACTACAAATTCAAGATAACACCAAAGCATTATCATCTCAAAAGGAGACATCCCTGCTTGCTCATCTGGATAGATTGTATAATTTCTACCTTAATTATACACTGTAATTAGGACTCTCATATCCAATAGTCACTGCTTCATCATGAAAGCCCAGCCTTTCCCTTTCCTCTCCTTTCCCTCCAGCCCAAACCCCTTTTCTAATTATGCCCTGATGCCCTGGGGCTCAGACACGCTGCTAAAACAAATATATCAAAGTGTTTGTTTCACAAAGACTAAGATAGGAAGCAACAACAAGCAGTTTCTACAACCTTACAAAGGGGCATTGAAGCTTCTTGAGGTTGGTTATTATTAATTTGAAAAAGAGGCTTGGAGAGGGCAAAAATATATCAGTGAGGTCTTCTTTGACTTCTTTTCTGTTTTTCTAAACATGTAGCTAAAACCCAACAATATCAGAAGGTATCTTTGCTCTCTCTAAAGATGGAAGTGCTTGAAGTCTCTCCTGACCAAACGTCAAAGAATATGGATGCTATTGATAAAGGAACACTAGTCAAAGTGTTTTAGGCTCAGTCCAGGTGCTGAATGGAGAACCCAAGAGGAGATTACACAAATTGTATAAAACGCATGCATTGCAGGAAAGCATGTATTTCTTTTCCCAGAGAAGGATCAATTTCCAAAATTGGTACTATACAGATTTTTCTCTTTGAGGAATAAGAGAAGAGATGGGTTTTTTTTTGTTTGTTTGTTTGTTTGTTTCTAGACAAACATAGACAATTAGGCTTTAGATTCTACCCTTAACTCCTTATGTATAGACTTCTAAGTGATTAGACCAATAATATATGTGGTTTTTTGGTATAATACCCACCCTGGAAAGGGTGTGACATCTGGAAATATGTTTTTGCCCTGGTGAGGTCAACAACCATAGGATGAGGACACATGTTGAAATTTTAGAAAGGAAATGCGTATTACTTGATGTGTGGCTATGGGCCAGAAAGATTGCTCCGATGGAATCGATAATTCAGCACATTTTATGAGATTTTATGTCTGAGTTGGAAAATCTGTTGTGTTCATGGGGCAAATTTCATTTAGGAATGGAGTCACATGGGTTAGAGGTTTGAATATAAGATCTAAAGAGAATTCCTCCTTGGGATGCAGACTTTTGCTTGAAACGTGCTTGATCCCCCCACCGCCCCAACAAGTACTTTCTATTGGATGAAGTTGCTTCTTTAGAATTTAAAGAACATGACTCAGTTATATACGCAAGGCCAACACCTGCTCAAAGTTGGAAGGCCAACAAGCCACATGTCCCCAAGTACACTAATGTCTTATGTGAATGTGTAACATTATACTAATAATGTGGGGGCCACTGTCATCCCCCATTCATGTCTGCCTGCTACTCAAGTGCTGTATTCAGAGATCGGTAAAGCCCAATCATCCCTGCTACACAGTCCTCTCTCTCTCCTTCTTTTGGGGAGGGAGAGTTAAAAAGCACTAGACATAATATCTTCAGGGGTGTACATGTGTGACAGAGATGAGAGGACAAAGAGAGGGTGAGAACAGGGAGAAAGTTGAGGTTGGAGTGAAAGAGAAACATTTACATGCACAAAAATGGCTAATTGACTTCCAGGAAGGCATTCACAAAAGAGAAATGAAAGAACATATTATGCAACATGGATTGGGAGTGAGGAACCAACACTGGAGGCAAGGACATGGTCAACAAAGCATTTGCTATAGTCCAGGGGAGAGAAGAGAGACACCTGAACTCTGGTCATGGCACTGAAGAGAAGAAGTGGAAGGGCTGGAGAGATATTTAAGGGCACTGACGGGGCATAGTAACTGAATCCTTGTGATGTGCTGAGGGAGAAGGACGAGTCTAGGACAGCTCCCATGGTTCTGCCTTGGGAAACCAGGTGGATGGAATACTCACTGATTTAGGAAGACTGGTGGAGTAACAGAGGAGAAAAATGAATTCCATCGGATCATTCAGCAACTCAAATCTAACCCATAGGGATCACGATTCTCTGCACAGAAGCAGAACCTTGGCTCCAGTTACATCTTCTGAAAGAATCCTGGGACATGTTTTCAAAGATTTCTAGAACTCATGCTCTCTTACATCTGCTTGCAGACTCATTAATCTATGCAGCTTACTTTGGATTGGGGCGGTTGGCATTATGGATTTGTTAATTGCTGATACAATGTACTTTCTACACAGGCCATATGTGAAGAGCAGCACTGGCATTCAAGAAATGTTAAATAATAATGTAAATGAGAAAAATTTCCAATCCCAATAATAAAGGGATCCAAGGAACATTGACGCAACTCGCAATCATCGGAGCTGTTTGATTGCCTTGTCACTGCGGGACAGTGACCAAAGTGATGCTAATCTAAATGTCATCTAGAAAGAATACTAAAAATATTATGGTGAAAATTAAGTACTGCAACCTTAGGAGCTGATTTAAAAATTAGAAGATATAGCGATTTACATCTGTGGGTTTTATGATCGCCAAGTGCAACCAGCTGAACATACTCACATTTTCTTTTTCTTTCTCTCTTTCTTTGAGAAAATGGGTTCAGTTTTAAAGAGCTGGCCCAAACTAGTATTCTCTCAATCAGTGGTTCTTTTTTCCTTTTTAAAGATTTATTTATTTATTTGAGAGAGAGAAAGACAGAGACAGAGAGAGAGAGTGTGTGAGTGGGGGGGGAGGGGCAGAGAGAGAGAGAGAGGGAGAGAGAGAGAATCCTCAAGCAGACTCGCAGGTAGGCGCAGAGCCCAATGCAGAGCTCCATTACAGGATCAAGACCTGAGCCAAAATCAAGAGCCAGATGACGAACTGACTGAGCCACCCAGGCGCCCCCCTCAGTCACTGGTTCTTAAACACTGCTACCTATTAGAATCACTAGGGGGAGATTTTTAGAATGTGATACTAAGGCCATATCCCAGATTAATTAAACCAGAACCTCTGCAGGTGGGGCTAAGGTTTCAGCATTTCTTAGGCTCTCCAAGTGATTCCAATGGGTAGCCAAGTTTGACAACCAAGGCCTTAACTAAGTGAGATCTGAAGACCAAATGCCTTATAATTACCTGGGGAGGAACTGATTAAAAGTACAGATGCCTGGCTCCATCTAAGGCTTGCTGAATCAAATTATCTGAGGATAGGATCTAGTACTCTCCACTTTAACAAGCTCCCTATGTGATTTATATGTAGACAACAGTGTGAGAACTACTGCACAAGGTGAAAATCAGTGGTGGAAACTCTTAGGCTTTTAGACACAGAATAAGGTTGTGTAAAAGAAACAAAAAAATCCAAGTAAAAAGGAGAAATTCAACCCATCACCTGGGAGTTTGGTTTTTTGGACTTTGTTTGCAGAGGGCTGTCCTGTGCATTGTAGGATATTAAGAAACATCCTTGGCCTCTACCCACTAGCTGACATGAGTACCATTATTGTCCTCCCCTCCCCAGCATGACACTCACAAATGTCTCCAGACATTGTCAAATGTCCCCTGGGGGGAAAGATCACCCCCTCCTCCCCCCGAGTCAAGAACCACTGTTCTCAAAGATGCCAAACATGTGGATGTTTCCATATCTTCCAGTGCCTGGAATTATAAATGGCAATCATCTTCCTGATTGACAGGATATGTCTACTTTTGATTAGATGTTGTGGATTCACATAGGCATATGGAGATGTGGTGCAGGCTTCCAGAGAAGTTGGGAGAAACTCAGTCATCAGCAGCTGAGTGGTCATTCATGATTTCCAGCTGCAACAGAGCAGGGCTCTGCCTCCACCTTTGGGTCTGCTAGTTATTAATAGGTAAGAAGTTGATAATTATGTAAAAAGCTACATTTTACCTAATCTGAAGCTGGTTATGAGGTGATGATAGGAATGAGTTCTATTGTTCAGTTAAATTCAGTTAAAGGGTAATTTGTTTCCATGAGTCATGACTGCCTTCTTAATCTGGGCCAAAGAATAGATAATATCTCTGCATGCAAATAGTGTTCATCCTGGTGAAAGAGGTTAGGAAAATGGTTTCCCTATACCAAAAGGCTGTTAATTAATGTTCAAATGAGACTCTGCCCTCATGTGGTCTAAAACTCCAGATATACTTTTGTTCTCTTCACAAGGCCAAAATTACCAGGGGAGCCATGTTGATTTTGGACATCTTTAGGACAAAAATGCAAAACCCTTAAATCAATTCAGATGACTGCTATAGTATCTAGCCTGGAAATGTTGAAACTCATATCAAATGGCTGAATTTGGCATCATACACCATCCACAAATGCAAGCTCCTAAGTTAGACTACCTGTGTTTGAATTAGGATCACATACTTGTTTGCTACAGAGTAAATGACTAAACTTATCTGAGCCTCAAACTCCTCAGATGTTAGATGAAACTGATATTAATACTTCACAGGGATGTAATGAGGATAAAATGAGATGATGAATCTAAACAGCACTTCACACAGTGCCTGGCATATAGCAAGCACTTATTCCGTGGCAGCAATTATCCTTACTTGAATTAAACTTTATTTATGGAATATAACAATGGCTTGTTTCTTTTGTTATTATAATCCATAAAGATAATTTTAGAGGTTGATGGGATATCACAGATGCTATGATTCTATGTGTTCATTCTGCAGATGAGAAAACTGAGGCACAGAAATGAGATACAGTAATTCCAGATTCATGCCAAACAGACTCTAATACTCAGATCTCTAGAATCTATACAAATGCTGATGTAGTGCAAAGAGGAAGAGCTTTGGACTCAGAATATCTGAGTTTGCCACTTATATTTGTAGGCATTCAGTTTCATCCTCTGCAAAATGGTTGTAAAAAATAGCTGACCTGAAAATGTTACAGCAAATCAGATGGAATGTATGAAAGCATAAACTGTGGAGTGCTACACAACTGATACTTAATATTGTGATTTCTTCTGCATTAAAAATGCAATACACATATAGACACTGGAACACACATAAGCTTCTCAAAGTACCATTCAAGATCCTTTCTGATAGTTTTTCCTGGCACAGGGTAGGCTCGATCAAGTGCGGTGGTTTACTTTCTGTTTCAAAGCTGAGCACTCCAAGAGCAGCACCTTGGACAGCATCCAGAGAGGCTTCTTTCAGGTACCTATAACATTCTCTATGTGCTTTCTTACTGGCTGTAAGCTACCCTTGCCTTGCAGTCTGACTCTCATAGGGAAACACAAACAGAAACTTCACTTCACCTCCATCCTTACATACTGCAAGTTTGAAAAATAGGGGTCCACATGGAATCAGGGTTTTTTTTGACCTTCACTAATAGACCTGGACATGTTGATTGACAGCCTGCCACATTCTCTAGGAAGTGAAAGTTGGTATTTTCATTCAGTTTGCCTACAAGTGAACTGTATATATTTCAGGACCTAGAAATACTCCAGTGAACAAATTCATACTGAAGCATAAAACATACCTGCTTGTGAACTTTGTGTCCCTTGGCAATGCCAGGGTCAGAATGTCAGTTTCAAAACCACAACAACAAAATTAAAAAAAAAAATTCTTTTTTAAATGTCAATGTTAATTTGTGGTGAGGGTAGAGAAGGTGAAGAAGGACATAAGGATAACACTAGAAATAATTACAAATCTAGTTTAAAAGGGGAAAAGCTACCAATTTGTCATTTTATCAATTCACAATGAAAGCAGCCCTAATGGACAAAGAAAACAGAAGAGGATAAATATAATTTTAGAACTTAAAAGTGACTTCAAGGTGACCTCATTATATAAGTGATTCTACTAAGAGCTATTCATTTAGTGATAGGTTTTATTTTGTGTTTTTATTATAAATCTTTATCTAAAGATAGCTTTGTTTCATGAAATCAATGTGGAACTGAGAAGGGTTTGCTAAAAATGATGGAGCTATTATAAATGTATAGACCCAGCTTATGACAACCCATTCTAATTGCTCCTTAAACATAATTTCAAAATTATAAAGCATGGGTTGCTTATTATGAATGACTTGGTAAGGTACCAGGCCCTTAACTAGATGCCACTAAAAAAGCAATCTGATTCATGATTCTGTTTACATATCGCTGTTTTTTCAATATGAATATGTTTTAAGAGTCACTAAACACCTGACTCAAATTCAGTCCTAATGCATGGTATTTTGCCCATTGCTAGGATTTTCTTTTAAAGTGTACCTTTGAAAAACCTTAAAGGAACAGAGACTTCAGAAATACACAAAGCTCGCTCTTTGCTAAGGTGGAAGTCATGGCATGGATGGGGGGAATGTCACAGATATTGTAAAACACAAGCCAAAGCACACGTAACTTCTTACCTTTTGGGCTCTGGATTTGCCTGGGTTTTGTAATCTTTTCTTTTTTTGGATTCCTTTTTGGTATCTTTTTTAGCCTCTGGTTCAGATGGGGAGGGAGTTTTGCTCCCTTGAGGGTCTGTATTTGGTGGCAGCCCACTAAGGTATACATGCATTTGTTGGCTTTGGAGAGGGGGTGGTCGCATGGGGCATGCACAGAGGGTGGCCAGCCACAGGAGAACCAAGAGCACGCATGCATGCACAAACGAAAGAAAGAAAAAGAAGGATGTATCAAACAGCAAGAGCAAATGCCTTCAAACTAAAATAATAAGCAAAAAAAAAAAAAAAAAAAAGATGCAAACTTGCATAAGGAAAATCGGAACTGAAAAGAAAATAAGAAATCCAAAACTGTTTCCATGACAAGATGTATAAACCTAACTGTGAATCAAGTGGCAGTCTTACAATATGAAATCCAGACAATGTGTATCATAATTCATGATGATGTTTACCAGGGAGTTTACAAAAACACTTCATTATTTTATAACACTTTCTTATTCAGTAACATATGTAGAATACAGTGTGACAACCCAGAGAATATAATGCAACTTCTCTCTCTCTCTTTAAAGAATTCAGTCCAAGAGGCTGTAACAGATAGTCATCAAAGTGTACATATTTATAAAAAGCAGAGTTATGCACAGATACTCTTCAGGTATCAGAGTTTTCATAAATATCTTTTATGTAAATAAAAGGTCATGTGCTGGGCTAGCAAACCTTATAACAATGGGAGGTGATGAAAACTTGTTTCCTGTTAAATATTCAAACCTACAATGCTATTGTTAACCTAGTTCTAAATGTTGAAGTTGCATCTCATAAAACCCACCAGCGCTAGAGAGAAGAAAAGCACAGGACAAATCCCACAGATATTTCAGAGTCATCTAGCTTGCAAAGATGAAGATAACGGACAGTCTGATTTAAAATAAATGCAGTCAGTTCGGGATTCTCCCACAAGTGAATTTCCCCACAGCACCAACTTTTTTGGGTTTCTGAAGCCACCTAGTTTTTCCTGGATGTGCCTTTCCTGGCTATTGGTTGAGGTGCTTGAGGTAATGCAGGCTTGTCTTCCTAGTAACGTGAGGCTACATACATTGGGATAGTAAACTGGCTGTGGCAATGTGGAAATTTATTCCATATCTTCAGAGCCAAATGGTAATGTTCCTAAATTATTTGCTGCTTTGCATTATTCAGAACATGGATCTTTTCCTCCAGGAGCTGGGCAACGTCTAAAGAAAGAGAGTACTTAGTATGGAGTTAGAACTGATGTTCTGGTCTATAAAACCTATAAAATGAGGGGGTTGGTTACAGTGTGATCTCTGAAGTTCTTCCCAGCTCCATGGTTAAACTGTAAGTGTTATGATTAACTTTGCCTTCCAGCTTCACCTAGCTTATTTCAGCTCTGGAAGTGTGCTTGGCTTCCTCCTTCAGCAGGGCATTTGTACATGCTGCTCCTTTTGCCTGGAAGCACTCAACTCCTACACATGCTTCAATTCTCAGCCCAAGCCTCTCTTCCTCAGGGACACCCTCTCTGCCATCCTAACACCCCATCTGAGCTATCTTCCTTTATTAAATGCTAGTATGGAATATTATTCCTTGTCGTCAGAGCACCAATCTCTATGTAACCCTGTCCTTGTTTGGTGTCTTGTTTGCTCACTGAGTGAGCCTGGCAGTAAGTAATCATTAAATAACTATGGAATGAATGATAATCATGAGAACAACAAAGGTAAACAACAAAGGTAAACATTTATGTTTATGAGAACAACAAAGGTAAACATTTATGAAGCTCTTGCCATGTTCCAGGCATGTTCCTGAGCCACCTGCATCCTCTCAACAATGCCATGAGGATACTACCATCCCTGTTTTACAGATGACAAAACTGTGGCATGGAGGGTTTCATTACCATCCAGCATCTTTGCTAGTAAATGGAGGAGCCATGATTTAAACCTAGATTGTTCTACCTTCAGAGACCACTTTAGAAGTTCTGTTTGCTATGTCTTTAAGTTCCTTGAAAGGAGAAGAAACTAAGACCTTTGTGTTCATGTGTGTGATACAGAAGGAATGGGAATGGACACAAAGTTAGAAATAATTCTAAAAGCAGGACCAATCATAGACCCTTGCCAGTGGCTTAAAAAAAAGACTTTTCTTTTTTTTTTTTGAGGACTACTTCTGGACAAGTCCTTACCTGTTCCCGTGGACATGGGATGCACAGAAGGCAAAGCTGTAGTGGAGGAGGGTGGGGTCAATCATGGCGCCATTTTCCGCCCGTTCAAGCAAGTCTCTGAGGTAGCAGAGATGTCGGTGACACCCTCGGACTCCATTTCGGGCGCAATACTCGTCTAGGACAAACACCTGGCCAGGACTGAACCAGCCCTGTTTGGGGAATAAAGGAGAGACTTTCTTTTAAATACAGGTTTTTGTTTGTGGTGGTGGGTTTATTATTTATTTATTTATTTATTTATTTATTTATTTATTTATTTATTTATGAGAGCTGCTACAGTTGGGGGTGACTGGAGAAGGGGGTTCAAAAATTGCCAGAGCCAACACATTTTGATTTCTTCTAAGTGCCAGCCACTGTGCTGATCCCCTTGTGAGCGCTGGCTGCTTTAACCCTTGTACCAGCCTTGTGAGGTAGGTCCTGTTATCTCTGTTGGATGGGTGGGGAAATCGAGTTGAGGGAGGACATGGAATTTCCCTAGGATCCCAGAGTTAGTACGTGCTGGAGTCTGGATTAGCTGACAGCATGATTCCAGAAACAGAATCTCACCTGCTGCTTTAACACTGGGCCATACACCTTCCAAAAGCATTGGAGTGGGGACAGGGTGAAATCTTGGTTACTGATAAGAGGAAACAATAACATGAGGTCTTAAAATTGGTATCGTGCTTTACACAAAGAACTTTCACTTGAGCCCCATAGCAATCTCCTGAGGTGGGCAGGGTAGGTTTATCTTCACCTTATAGATAAGGAAAGAGATCAGGGCTGCTAAGTGACTCGCAAATAATACAAAACAGAAGCAGCGCTGGCTTACTCAAAGTCTTCTGTTTTTCCTACTCTGAAGCATTAAGAAATATTAGGATTGGTCTACATACATGCCAGGACTTCATAAATTCTTTCACTTTGAAAGACAATCCTTTTTAAATTTTAAAATGAGGATAATGACACAACTTCATAAAGAGAGCAACATGACTAAGTTTTCAAGGTATGAATCAGACATGATTCAATTAAACTCAGAGGTGCTTCTGACGTCCTGGCTTAGCGTCTTGTTTCATTTTTTCCTCTGGCAATTATTTGTTTTCTTCTTATTTATTTGCTCGCTGTATGACCAGATGAAACTCTGCTATAAAAGAGAACCTGGATGGGATCTCTGTTTCAGAGCAGACTGGGAAGCATGATGGCATAGAAATCACTGCCTCCATGATGCATTTAAAAAAATAGATGCTCAGAAAGGCCAAGTGGCTTGCCACTCAAGGTCACCCATCAGCCAAGCCAGAAATCAAATCACTTCTTTTGGTTTTAGTACCTTTCAGAAGCAAAAAGATACAGGTTTCCCTCGTTATCTGAAAATGGAGTGTTCCTACAAAACCTTTCATAAGCCAAAATGGTGTCAAATGAAGAAGCAATCACCATTTCGTAAAAGTGAAAATCCTCTTTGGATCTCTTTTGGTTATTGAAAACAAGTACTAATATAGGTCTTTTCATAAAAGCAAAGTGGCCTAGAGTGAACTTTTGGATAGTGGTGGGGGTAGGGGGGCAACCTGTAAACCAATTTAGGTTGGTACTTTGTAAGCTGGGAATTTAGAATTGTTTTAAATATAAATTTAATTGTACTTTGAGGGTCCTCTCTGAGTCTTGTGAATATCGCTCTGTCTTGGGAGAGAAGAGGCAAAAGGAGAAAGTGATGGTGGGTTTTGCGGGGGCGGGGGGTGGGGTGGGGAGGCAGGTACAGGCCACAGAAGCGCAGTGAGAGAGGCCTCTGCAGTACTCTGATCTTGTATTAGTGATCTGGGGACTCTTCGATTGACAACATGCAGCTCAGCAATACATCCAACGAAAGACGGCATCTTTCCTATTTCAAATTATAAGTTACTGCAGAGGGCGGGAGAGTAGTCGAGGCAGTGGGCTGCCCCTATAGGCAACTTCTTTGCCACTCCATCTGCTACCCCAAATGCTAAATCTTAGAAACAACACTGCTGTGAAAGATTAAAATATATTTTCTACGACTCAGATGACACCAAGTCTTTTGTAGATGCCAAAATAGCTGCTTTGAAAAGAGTTGAAGAAATATCAATTAGGAACTCAGTCGAAGACACAGAAAAATTTATGTATCCCTGCTGGTCGGTCTCCAAAACTAACTGAAAAAAAAAAAAGATTGTAATAATGAGAAAATGAAATATATAGAGGCAGAAGATAAGGTCCTTTTAATTGCTGTTATTTTCTGAAATTTGGGGATAATGATTAATAGATCCAGGTATACAAATGCAGAAGGAAACTATTTTATGATATTTGTAATTAATTTTGGGTTTTGGAGCATATTTTTAAGCCTATACATGATTAATAGGAAGCAAGCTTCACAATTTCACTTCTTGTTCAATTTTTTTAGAGGGCATTTGCTAACTCTCCTTAGTGACTGAATCTCTTAGCGAAAAAGAAAATTGTTTTTAAAATGATGTGAAAAAAGTCTTGAAAGTAATACACTTTAAAAAAAATTCCTCAAGAGAATAGGAATTAAGATCAGCAGCATAGTCTTACAACTTTCATGAATGCAATTTATAATTACATGAATAATCACATAATCATAGGAAACACATTTGAGAAAAATTGCCTTGCAATGCAAGGTAAGCTTTTTTTTTTTTTTTTTAAGTCAAAGTGAAGTGTTCCCTTCCAATTTGGCAAAGTTCAGATTCTTCTGATGAAGTGATTCTAAACCCGAGATCATCAATGAATCTTTTATGAGACTCAGATTAATAAATTATTCCGTATAATCCCATTTCTGTTTTAAAGACATTTTATCTACTATTTTTAATAGTTTGGCTCTGGTTAGAGGAAATAAAATGGAATTTAGAATAAAAAGTAGAATAGATGTAAGAAATAGCCATGTCATTTAGAAAGGAAACAGATTTTCGTTATATTTACATAAATGTCAATAATATGTTAACCTTAGTAAATTATATAATATTGGCAAAATACAGATATATTAACCTTAGTGTTTAGAGTCAGGGCTGAGGCTTTTCCTCTGTGTAAAGTCATTTCATTATTTCCCCTCACCGTTCCCATCTATAAAGTGGGATTAATATCATTTACCTTTAAGAAATGAAGTAACAATTTACGGTTTATAGAAGGAAATAAACGGGGTCTTTTTTAGGCTTCTGAATTTGATTAGTATAAAGTCCAAAATATATCTTCAGGAATCCAATAAAGATAGAATTTTTAAAAAGACATAATAGTTGTCCCTTGGATTTAAATGATTCAAATCTAGGCTTAGAACAGGATTTTAAGAAATGTTAACGCTCTTGCTGGAGAACTGGACTTCCAAATGTCTAAAGCACCATAAAAAATTCCCCCCAAAGGGTGAAAAATGCTTTGAATATTATGAAAAAAATTAGAAGCCATCCAAACAAACAAACCCAAACCAGTTTAGCTTATGAAAAGCAAAGTGAAGTTTATTTACAAATCATTTTAATTTTTGAAAAATAAACAAAAAGAACACATTCATTTCTGAGACAGAAGCACCGGGTCTTATCAACTGAGGAGGGAAAGGAGGAGGAATCTTAAAGTCTAAGAAACCGAGGCAATTTTTACAAGTTCTCCACAAGCAGGTGCCAAACTCGATTACCCTCTTGGGAATATTTCTCATGTAGCAGCTGAAAAGGGGGAAGCTTAGCTAGGGAGGCTGGGGA
Organism: Mirounga leonina; assembly: GCF_011800145.1. Taxonomy (NCBI): domain Eukaryota; kingdom Metazoa; phylum Chordata; class Mammalia; order Carnivora; family Phocidae; genus Mirounga; species Mirounga leonina. The sequence continues at coordinate 29,346,296 of NW_023270855.1, read as the reverse complement.
ATTGGATCCGTCTCTACTGATAACTTCCTCCCGCTCTGTCTTCTTTCTTTGGTAAGTAAAACTATCTCCACCCAGGAAATCAAGAACACATTTTTAATTGTTAAAGGGGCTCTGAAATGGAGAAAAAGAGCTTCTGATAGAAAGGTAGAGATATTTTTTTATTAAAAAAAAACAAAACGTTATCAGGTTTAAATTGCTGTAGACCAAAGAATATACTTGCCAGGCAAGAATACGAATCATTAAGTCTGTGATCCAAAGTAAGGCGTTGCACCATCTCAAAGAGGGAAGCGTGGTCAAAGTTACAGGGGTTGGAAGAGATAAATTCATCCATGCCATGTTTTTGAGCTCTATCTGCGTCTGTTCATTTATACATGTAGAGAGAGACACAATTTAGAGAAACACATCACATTTTCTTTGACATTTCAAATACACAGGAATTCACTAGGCATTATGAACGCTAGCTGCTCCCCCCGCTCCCGTTGCCTCCCACCAACATCCGCAAGATACTCTTTTTACCTCCCATTGTCAACTTGCATCACTCACTGGTGAGTTTATTGCATTTAGGCAAAAATATATTGGCATCAACATGTTTATCAAATGATCACAATTCCAGTGCATTTATGTTGTTCTTTAAAAACTAAGCACACGACCGTAACTTCGCCTGTATTTCACCAAACACTGAAAGCAGATCGGATCTTTGCTTATAAAAGCCTATTTAGCTTTTTTTTTTTTAGTTTTTTTAATAGATTCTGCCATTCCAGTGGTTATGTCTAGAGCAATTTCTCTATAATTATTGGGATTAGCTGGAAAAAGGGGTATGCTGATTTTCAGCAACGTGACAATATTTGTATCCTCCCCTTCCCCATTCCCGTTGCCAATTTGGTTTCACAAAAGATTTGGGTCCCAACCCTCCAAAATTAAAAAAAAATAATAATAACAAAAGATTTTCCTTGAAACCTGGAGAATAAGTTAAATGGGAATTTAGTTTGTGATAGCCAAGGTCATTGCCTTATAGTGTGCTTACAGTTAGCAAAGCTTATGGAAGAGACAAACAGATTTACTCAGCAAGGGCTATGATCTGCCATTTATTGTGAATTAATAGTCTCAATGTATTCACACTTTTTCTTACAGGGTGAAGGCTGCAAGCAAAACCTCCTAAGGGCTAACTAATTAATCTCAATATGTGTAACTAAAATGCTCTATACTCAATCGGCAAAATAACTCAGAATTCAACTCAAGGGAGACCAAGTAAATCCCGAAGAGGTAGGAATGAAGATCCTATGCATTAAAGGAATCAGCTCACTCCACCTCATATTTACTCACTCTCCTGATATGCAGACTGCAAAGAAAAAGAATCTTATATCAAATTAAGCCAGAGTTTATTCATCCCCTTGCATGCAGTATTCTACCGGATTATGGGGACCTGCCAGGGACCAGCGATGCTGTCTGGACAGGAGGAAAATCAATTTCTGACTTGGGAGGGTGTTTGGATATATTTTCATACATGGCCTTCATCCCAGGCAGTTTTTCCCCCCGTCCATACTTGGGGTATGACTGAAAACTTGAGTTTTGGTAGCAGGGTGACGTTAAGAAGATGATTTCTTATTACATTATTGGTTTTGTGTATCCTTCAGACCTAAATCCATGGTATGTCAGATTTTTGCCCTCTTACTGTTCGATTTTTTAAATTTCTAGTCATTTTCCATAGAAGCAGCAAGCGGTCAGTGTTTGAACAGGATGTGTTGTTTATGTCCTAGACACACAGAAGCAATGGTTTCCAGAGACAAGTTGAAGAATGTATATTTTAATAGCCAAATTGTTCCATTAGGATGATGCAACATAAGCTTTTGGAATGGATGTCACATGTACGGGAATTATACTAGAAAGAATTCTCTTTGCTCTGTTAACTGCCTCGGGTTTGTCTTTAAGAAAGTGCTTTCAGTTTCAGGTTAGGTGCTTTATCTACGAGGATTTCTTTTGTTGGCTCTTTGGGCTCCAAGCTGTATTTCTCCTTTGACTCAGGACGGTTAGGAAGAGAGGTGGCCAGGAAGGTGATGCTGGGGAGGAAGCCATCTGCTTCTGGAGTGTGTCTGTGTGAGGCTCCTCTGGCCCGAGGCACTCGTCTTAAACCTGCTACAACTTTAGCTCTGCACCAGCAGGACAGTCCTGCAGCCCAGGGGACACTCTCCAACCCACGGGACAGATTATGCCCTCCCACCGCCCTCCGGTCAGTCCCAGGTCCGTTGAATTTAGGAAAAATAACAGTGGGGTACACAAATTGCTCATCCTATTTCATCCTCATAAAAAGCCTCACCCACCTTGTGCCTCCCAATTTTAACAGATAGATGAGGCATTTTGGCTAGCACCAGCTTCTTGCTCTCGAGTTTCTCAGAAGAGGCTTGCAAGCTGACAAATCGGCCCAGGCCTTACTTTGCCAGTTTGGCTCGCTATTTTATTGCTCTTCAATTATGATGGTGCAACTGGTCATTTAGCTCAGAGAGAAGGGGGCTCTTTCGTAGCTGTTAAGAATATGACATGTTTCAAGTCTCTTTTTCGTTATTTGTTGAACCTCTTGAAAAGTTTGCGGTGAACTATTTCGCCTTGCTGTCTGCCCACTCAGGAAACAGATCTGAAAAGACAACTTGGCTCCTCTGAGGGACCTGGATACAGACCCACTCCCCGCCCCCCTGATGCATCACAATACAGCTTCACGGGGCTAATTCCTGGCTGAGAGTACATCTAAAGAACAATTTCGCTTTTACTTACGTTTTAAAGAAGCAGGCTTACAGAAAAATATGCTTAAAATCAGCCTGCTTTCCTTTTCAGAAAGCAACTCTGTCAACATAAAAATTCCTTTTTCCTTCTTCCTTTCTTCCTTTCCTCTCTCTCGGTCCACGTGTAGATGAGCCTGGGACTGCTTTAGGAGATCTGGACTCTAGTTTGAGCTCTATTTTTAAATAAGCTGTGGGATGGCGGCTTCTTGCTCTCTCTGAGACTCAGTTTCCTTGGGTGTAAAATGAGCCGAATTTCCACTTCCCTTGGTGGGGTCACTGTCATTTAACCATCCTTAAGATCCCTTGCACAACTTCCACATGTGTAAGATGGAGCTGAATGCAATGGGAATTTCCAGCAGGTGAAACGAGCAGCCTCTGGATTTTGCTTACACAAAATCATCACTTACTCAGATTTAGGCTCATTATCTTAATGATTCCAACAACCCAAGAGTGGTTAAAGGGTGGTTGCCTCCCATAAAATCTTTGAGAGTTTCACTGAGCTTATTATATTCAGAAAAAGAAAGAGGAGCGGGGGGGCCAGGGATGCTATTTTAAGGTGTCAGAGGAAGGGATCTGATTTTTAAGCTCCATCCCAGCAGGGATTTTGGTACTTTTGCTCTCTGCTGTATTTTCAGCACCTAGAATGGTATACCTCAGTTCCTGGTACATAGTAGGCACCCAAGACGTACGTGTTAAAATAATGAATTTATTTCATTAAAATAAATAAATTCACTACTTCAACAAATATTTTCTATTTCTTGATTTTATGAAATGTTGATATACTAAATTCAATGGGAACGGTGTATTTGAGCTAGGTTAGCAGGTGGTTAAGTGGGTGGGCTTAGGGGGTCACAAAGACTGCATTTGAGGCCAACCCGGTCATTACTAGGCATGTGATGTGAGGCAGGTTGATTAGTATTTCTGAGTGTCCTTCTCCTCCTTTGTAAGCTGAGAATAGTGTTTGAGTCTACCCTCGGAAGGTTACTGAGAGGTTCTGCTGAGGACTTGTCGAGCACCTGGACACCTAGCACATAGTAAGTGCTCAATAAACCTTAGCTGTGAGCCAGTGGGCAGGTTTCTTAGTGCTCCCGAAGCCAGATTGTTTAATGTTTTCAGCAAGCCAAGGATGTCTCTGCATTTATAGCTAATGTTAGTTGCAGGTTGCTTCTTAAACCAGATTGCTTCTAGGAAGCTGGGAGCATTCCCAATCTCTCTGCTTTATGCTTCTCCTCTGCCCCTGTACCACTAATTCCCACGTCCTGTCTCTGTGTTTTTGCTGGTTATGTTCCAATTTCTCAGTGGTCAGAACACCCACACACAGTTGAATCCCTTGATAGATAATATGTTCCTTGAGGGCAACTTTCTGATCTGTTCTTTCCCCTGCCAGCTCCCAGAGGAGCCAGGTCCCTAGGAGGTGTTCATTAACTGACTTTTTCTGACACTTCCATCCCAGGAAACTTCCCATTGACTTTATTAAGGAGTCACACACATGGGAATTCAGATGGCATCTTGCAAATCCAAAAGTGGGAACATGTGCTCTTTGGGGGAAAAAAAATCTTATAGAAGGAAACAGAATTCTAGGTGCAGGTGTCTTTGGATACCATTCAGATTGTCTGCCTGTGTCTCCATACATGTCTAGGACCATATGCATTACATATGTTGTCTATTTTAAAATAAAACACTGCAGTGGTCCAGCTGTTCCAAATTCTGTTTCAAAGAACTTGTGGGTGCTTCCCAAGCAACACCATATAGTCATTCTTGCACGGCCCCAGTCTGTTCTTCTACAGTGTGGAACATTACAAAATAGATGCTCCTTGCAACTCCATTTCCCCCCGTACAAACAATTGGAACTGGTTGGTGAAAAAAAAGAAAACTCCAATGCTGACGTTAGCAAGGGGAAAACAGCCCAAAGCAAAATATGAGAAAGTTACTTCCTGAATTCAGGACACCTTGGGATTGCTTCCTGTGCCAATGTTTGGCTTGTGTCAGGAGAATGAAAATGAATTTGAACACTAGGGTGAGCAAAACAGAATTAGGAGGGTAATGTGGCTGCTGAAATCTCCAATGATGTTTGGATTATCTCTGGCTTTGGGAAATGTATACCAATGCTCTTTTTCCTTTTTTTTTTTTAAAGGTTTTTATTTATCAATGCTCTTTTTCATTAATATGTCTTCTTCTTCTTTTTAAAGAAATCAAGGATTGATTGCATTTTAAGAACTGACTTCAACCTTTACCTTTTCCAGACCTGGCTGAATAGTTCCTAAACCTTCCTTGGTCTGCAAGGGCTCCAAATGTCCTAAAAATCGGCTGTGTAATTTTATAAGCTCTGCAGGTAGGGCATAATTCAACACATCTTCCAAACAATGCTACTTGTTTTACTTCTGGGGCTTAATTGCATAATGATTCTGAAGCCCTGTATAGCGTGGGCATAGACAGGACTTCTGACTAACCTTGGATGAATAAAGCTGATATAGGTACCTAAACTACATTAAGAAACTTAAAAGTCTTATTAATGGTATCCACGACACAGAAGCAGGCTGATGGACACAAAGACTTATGGAAGGCAGGTACACTTTTGAGTGGAAACTCATCAAAACTTTACCCCAAGTTTACTCAGAAATAATTTTGGTTTGGCATTTAAGGAATGTTGGGAAAATACTGGTTTCTAAAGTGATATGATTATGTGGATTTTATACTCTCATTTCATCTACTTTATTCAAATTCAAGTGACGTCACTAATTGATGGCCCTACTAGTTATGTTGTTCTTTAACTGATCATGATGTTTGGGTTTACTTCATGTGTGATATTCATTTCCTTTTTCTTCCTTACAATGAGAAACATATAATATTTTTCATGATCTCTTGTTTTAATAACAAGCATTGTTTTAGATAAGTTTACAATAAGGTCTACCAGACAAATGTAATTTTCTTGGTGGGAATAATACAGCTTTCAAATGTTCATTTTATTGAGATTTTCCTATTATTCTAACAGCTGAGGGAATGAGGACAAAAGGTCAAATCTCTTTTTATTTTGTAATATTACATTTTGTAACTTCTCATAGGCTAGGGAAAAAGAAATTCTGCTGTTGAAAATAGTTATGATTCTACCGTTAATAAATTGTCTAAGAGAGGCTCCTTTCTCTAATGAATCCTTTTTATAATAAGCTAGAGGTGCCACTTTATCACTGAAATGTGGAGCACAGTTATGGCTGTTGTTACTCCTGATGGATGCTAGAGGCAAGAGAATAGCTAATGTGACTCTAAAGTCATTGTGAACCCAAACTGCAAATTAAAAGGTGACTTTGTATCTTTCTTATATGGAAAATGTGTGCTTGTCATATCTGCTTGACAGTACAAGAGTGAATGTATGGGTTGGACAATAACGAGCAATGACAGTAGTCAACCTCATCAGAAGACATGAAATAAAGAAATGACAATGATTGATGGCAGCTGGCTGTTTACGGATTTTTCTAGAAGAGTTTTTGTTGGCATGATCAAGTAACCAGGGGATGTTGCTGAGCTCTGCACAGCAAGCAAAAGATTGGTCCTTGTATGCCTGCTGCCCTTGAGAAACAGCTTAATTCCTTCATGGTCCCCTTGACTCAGTCAAGCTACTTGCATGGCCAAGAGAGAATGGCTTCTTGGAAGTTATGAAGGGCCACGTTGCGTTTTGCAAAAATCTTGAATTTAAAACTACTATGGCAGTACACATAAGGGGATAAACATGTGATGTTTATTTCGAGTTAATTTTTATAATTCTTTATAAGACAGTTACTTTGAATAAAATTCATAGCAGAGATTTTGTCAATGATCTCAAAATGAGTAAGTAAATGATCTGTAATTTTCCCCTCTGTATTTATTACATTTTCAATTAATTTACAGAGTACTCGATGATGTCTTTATGTTCCCTGTGGCATGAGCAAAATTATAAACTTTCTGTAGTTGGCTAATTAATAACGTATCTTACTGTAAATCACTATATGACATGAGTGTCCTCAGCTGATGAGTGAATAATACATTTAAAATGTGCCTGAAGTAGTTCACAAAGAAATGAGCCTTCATTTAACATGGACTATGTAGATCATGTCATGGCGTTTGGAAAATTTTCGACCTGATTTTGGGAGTCTATTTCTTTTTTAAAAAGTCATTTACTTTTGCAACGAGAAGGAAAATGATTTACAGTGTGGTTTGGGGTCATGCAAATTAATTTGACATTGAGTTAATTCTTTGATATTGCATTCCTGCAACGTAGCAACTGCAAGTTGACAATACAAGAAGATATAGCAAAACTCTCATGAGATAAAACTATAGAAAGGAATAAAGGCAAAAGACTATTTGGAAATCTACTAGGATAGCAATGCGTTGTTGTGCAAATATATGTAAATTCTCTCAGAACAGATTTCATTCAGTCATCTATTCACCCATCCTTTCTTTCATTCTTTAAAAAAAAAAGGTATAGCAAAATCCTAAATTCCCACTATATTCACATTCTATGGTTAGCTTTTAAAATGCCTCATCAGACATTCAAAGTAAAGTAAAGTTAAATTAAGTATCTGCTTGGAGTGGTGAAAAAAATCTGTCTGCTAGCCAGGGGTACATTTATGCAAAACAAAAGAAAAAAGAAAGAAAGGGGTAAAGAAAGCAAATTAAAGAAACAGAAAGAATTAGAAGAAAGTACTATTATTAAATGGGCAGGAGGAATGATATGACCTTCTTCTAAATCAGCATTCAGAATACTCAAGTACATATTTGCCTGCTCTCTTGACTGGTTTTTCTGTTTCCTTCTAAGGTTAAGTCTTCCCTCAACACGTTGGGTGGACAGCTTTTCCCTATATGAATAAAGGAATTGTAGATTCTCTTTCATTAGTAACTCAAATAGCGAAGAGAAAGGTTTTTCTAAGTTTTAATTAAAGTTTCTTTTTTCTCTTACAGGTGTATTTTTAGAAAAATTAATACCAATACAGATGACGTCAAAAAAGCTATTGTTATCTTTGTGGTTGGGGGAGTAGCAGGGAGATATCCAAGACCAGAGGTTCAAACCCCCCACGGTATTGTGAGATTGTGAATCTGAAGCTTCTGTGAAAAAGCTACATGGACTCAATCATGTCCTTAATTTCCTGTTTTTGTGTGTGGTGGTCCCACGTATTATAGCTCTCCTTTCAAAATTAATCCTCTATTGGGTCTTACTTAGAGCGCACCCTCAAGTCAGGTAGAAGGAACTCTTTAGTGTTCAAATAATGCATTTATTTTATTCATTGTATTCTGCAGTTTCTTGAAATCTTATTCAGTTAACAGCTTTGGGTGTCCTACCCCACCTTTCTATTTGTTAAGGTATCCATGGTTACCACCCCACAGGTACAGCTGACCATTCTCATCTTTGGAATGGTAGAGGAAGAACAACACCACATTATCAGAGTGCAAAATGATCTGTTTTCAGGCATTAAGCAGTCAGGTAGCTGTGAATTCCATGAAACAAAGGCATCATTTGCCATTTTGTTGTGATGCTAATTAATATTCTTGGAATGAAAAAAAATTAGGAGATGTTAATGGTTGGCTTTACTCAGAGGATCATTTGATGCCAATATGAAAGCCAAGGAGAGGAGGCAATTATGCACACATCACATGCATCCTAGTTTCAGTATGGAAGCTTACATTTCAAACCTACGTTCAGGAAAATAACATGAAAAGTTTTACTACAAAGTCTAGACATGAGGAGATTTAAGAGGAGAGGGAGGAAGCACATTGCAGGTGTCAGATAATCTAGTCTGATTATCTGAGCTGTGCTAGCTATAGGGGAACACTTACCCTTCAGTCCAGCTAGAAGTTAGCAGGGTAAGAAGGAACAAACCAGAATAACATAAAGACTAGCAACAAGGCTCAGGAAAGCAGACAGGAGTTCTAACCTAGCAGCTAAAGTTCTTGGGTTTGAGCAAAGACTGAACAAGAAAACTTAAATGAAATAAAATAAAACAAAAACCAAAATCAACCCCCCCCCCAAACCAACAGTAACCAAGACCCCACTAACTGTTGAAGACTGTTCGGGTGGTAGTAAAAATAGAACAATTCTCAAAAACATCTGACTTTGGGGATGTATGATGTGATTAACAGTTATTAGTTGAGAAACAGACATTAAAAGGAGACGCATTGCAAGTGATACATCAAGTAATCATTGACCAAAGAGCAAAGCTTAAAACGCCCCCTTCCCCCACTCTGAATGAGAATGGAGGTACGGGTTTTCACTGTTCCTCTAACACAGGCTGGACAGGAATCTGGTGTCTCGATGAGAGGCCACTTGGCATAAGAAATTGTGGCAGCACGCGACAACAGACTTGAACACAGTTTCCAAGGTGAGCAATATTGGCCTTATTAAAAATTGGAAAATCGCAAATATTTGTTTAAAAACGTTGTATAGCTAGCCACTGACTTAATTTTTTCAAGTTTAAACCAAAATAAAAGGGGAAAAATTAAATCAACAACAACACACACCAAAGAAAAACCACAAAAGAACAAAAAAGTTTTAAAGTTTGGTGGAACCCTCCCCAAATCATTGTAGAGTCACATACAAACTAATGAATAGCAGGATCTATTTTCTCGGTTTTTACAATTCCATATAAATACTCCACTCCACTCTTTCTTAGACGTGTCTTTTCATTTTAAAAATTGCAAAAAATAAAAACTGCACCCAGAAGTCTGTCAAACTGAATTTAGAAAGACCCAGATAAACTCATAATTACTCCCGAGCTTCCCAAACTGCAAAATGTTCCATTCTCAAGTTTCCCCTTAAGCAGACAGCGACATGACAAGACTGGAGTGTTTATTTTTCTCTACCCGAAAAACCTCTCCCATTTTTCTGTAGCTTCCCTTTGCCAACTAAGACTAATAAAGGGATTACAAAAGTTAACTCACTGAAACGTTGTTCTTAAAAATCATTCACTTGCAGGAATGGCAAAGACTTCGAACAAATATTCGAAACCAGGATTTGATGAAATGTGTACAGGACTAGGTATTTAACAATGACCCTTACCTTTTAGAAGTCAAGGAAACCTTTTTAAAATGCAATACTTGATTGTGTTTACTCTTTGTGTTATAGAACACGTGACTGAATGTTTATGATGTGACATTATAGTCTGAGAAGCAGCTATCAGTGATGGATCAAAGTTTGCTGTTTATTACTATGTTGTGATTGTTTTTCATTTCCCTAGAACCTTGCTTTGTTGTGCCAGGTGACCAACCTGTCCCAGTTTGCCTAGGACCAAGGAGTTTCTGGAGACACAGAACTTTCAGTGCTAAAACCAGGGAATTTGCAGGCAAATCTGGATAAGGTGGTAACTCTAAAGTATGAATCAACCCTGTGAGTTTGACTGCTACCCACAAATGAGGCCTGATCTGTTTAATAGGGATGGTTTGAATTTAACAAATTAAATGCAGCTGTAAAGTAATTGTGACATAACCACTATTCTGTAACAGATTCCAGTAAAAATTAGGATATACTCTCAAACCCCCAGCCAGTTTTTGGTTGTAATGCATCACTAACTCAGTGACCCCAGGAAATGCAGAGCTCCTTTTTCCTTTTTTGATCTTTATCATTGGTTTTATATACACCTAACTCCAAATGATCAGGTGCAGAAGGCTAGGTTGGTTAAAATTCTGACTGGATTCCTCTGCTAAATTGTGGGAACAGAAGGCTCATTTGCTGGTACTCTGGTTGCAGTTTTTATTAAGAGCCTAAACTAGCAATAGACAGAATCTGGAGTGGTATTGAGCCTCTGTTTCAGGAGTAGTGAAGTAACTATGGGATTACTGGATTCAACATTATTGGATTGAAGCTCCACGTAAGGACTGTCATTTATTACAGGGTCAATGGTGCACAGTTGTGCAGATCGGGCACGACACAACTCAATAGGCACCATTCACATTTTTGTGTGCGTGAAAAGTGACTAATGAAGTGCACAGTCTGCACGGATCAAAGTGGTAGTTTTTTGCTTGTAAAACCTGGTAGGTGTGGTAAGGCCTCGCACTCTTTGGAGAAACCTTGTTCCTCAGCAGGGATTAAGGAGACAAGAGAGAAGGTGGTTCCACCACCAGGTACTGACAAATTTCAGAGGCATGAATTATCTTACTTTCTCACTCATCCCTCAGTCTACCTCCCATGTTCTCTAGGGATGATATTATCCACCCCCTCAAATTCTAACCCTTAAATTCTGCTTTGGATGCCCCATTTAATACAAGTTCCCTATGTCAACTAGGGTGGCAAAATACATCAAGCTGATGTGCACTCAATTAAATCTTCCTGCTGATGCCTTGTGTTCAGCATTCTAATTTCATTGCTGAATGAATCCTATCCACAGAGGGAAATCTAATCAAGAGCCCCTGTGTATTTCCATAAGGAGACCCCATCCCCTCCTTACAACCTCCTTCAATGGTCTTTTTTTAAATAAGTGTTTGGTTTCCATTTACTTTTACTCCTGAATTCCTTCTTCTTTCCTATGCTAGTGAGGAAGAAGTGAGGCTAATCACAAAGGAAGCAGTAATTTCTTGATCTGGGCAGATGATAGAACAGAAACACTGAAGGTAAGGTGGAATGACTTCAGAAGAAATTGAGATTTTTTGGAAATAAAACCAGTATTTTCCAAATACCACCTGAGATACATGTTCTATGAGGTTGATTTGGATGGTGATTATAATTTGGAATCCCCACCCCCCCGACGTACAGATAATTTCACAGGATGTGTTGTTTCTAAATTTATTAAAATGGAGCCTCTCAGGCAAGGTGAAGGGATGGATTCCACCACAGAGTAGTTTTTAAAACAAACTTAATAAATATTGGGGTATGCTTTATCTCAACTCATGACTAAACCAATGCAAAGAGATGTTGCCTTCTCTCTTTATTGCTCTCAAGTAAACCTAAGTTTCCCAAATGTTAGAGAAAGCAAGAAGAGTGTGGGGAAGTTGGTGGTGGCTACGGTCAGGAGGGCTGTCCCTTAACCCAAAGTCCTTCCTCAACCTCCTCCTCCTTCTTTTATGGTTTTCTGCATAGAAACCCATAGTGATTGTGTGATTATCCACAATGTTCCATGGGGAATGTATCTTCCTTTAGGAAGCCATCGGTACTGGACAGGAATTTCCGGGAGCACCCGATGGAGAGTATTTCTCCTCCAAAAAGAATTGTTTTCCCATAAGCAAGGGAGTTACAAGGTTTAAGAACATAGTTTGTTAGAAAGGGACATGGCAATGGAATCCATTGGAGAGAGAATTCACCTCTATTTAGTTGTATTGCTGCAAAATCATTTGAATCATATGCACATTTTGTTTAGGAGCGACAGGGAGAGACCATGTAGAAGTGCTGGGGTAAAGGTCAAGTTTCCATCCTGGGCGTTTGTACTTGCTTTCCCATCTGGTACAGTTCTCTTTTCCAAGGTACATGTGGAGCTGACTTCCTATCGTTTGGGCTTAAGTTCAGATCATGCCTCTCCACCCAGTCACCACTGCATTACATTCTTTGTAGTTTCCAACGTCTACAATTATCTTATTTGTTTTTTGATTTGTGTGCTGGCTAGATACCCCCATGGGGATGGACGTATCCTGAACACGGGGATCTTGTCTGTCTTCCTCATCTGTATGTCTCATCATCTATACAGTTGTCTCTGTGAACCAGACCGAGGGGGGCCCAGGCTCAAGTAAGGAATCATCATGATGATCGCTAAAAATGACTTGTACCTGAGTGACCCTAACTGACCTGATATTCTGGGTAAGAGAGAAGTCTCTAGTTAGGGTTAACATTTGTAACTAAAACGAATTACTTTATTTGGTGCTGTATGTTTCCAGTGTTTCCATTTCCTTTGCTTTAATAACCGCCTCCAAGCGTATGCTGGATTTCACCTTGCCTTGTGTATCAGAAGTGTTGAGAGGAAAAAAAAAAAACTATCCCAGATAGCAAAAAGTCATGGCAAAGGGGCAAGAAATTAAAATGGATGTAGAGGTAACAGGAGAAAAAGATGGAAAATGAACCAGAGCAGTTTAAAGAGATGGTTTCATTTTTGGGTCCTGGTATATTTGCTCAGAATGGGATTTTAGGCACCATTTTTTTTGTTTTTTTGTTTCTTTCCACTGCATGTGATAATGTCATCATTTATTTTTAAATGTTTCTAAGTTGCAGATTTAAATTTATTTCAAATCAAGCCCTATTTTAAAATTACTTTTAATAGGAAGAAATGAGTCAAGGACATACATAACCTACTATATTTGAAGGACTCAAACAAACACAAGCCTGACTCTGAATTCCAAACTCTCACCAAAACAAAGAGATAAAAATCCACCTAAAATATATTTTCCTCTGTTTAGTCCTTGGGGGGAAATGTCAAGTATTGCACTTTAAAATTACTTTCATCTAACATTTTTGTCCCAACTCCCCCCCACCCCACCCTGAATTCATCTTTTTTTTTTTTTTCCTACCAAACATGTTTTATGAATCCTTAACACAAAAGCAACTAGATTTTTCTAATTCAGCTTTGGAAAATTTATTCTCCTCTACAGAGCTATTTTTAACAAATGGCATATTTACTTACAAAATTGGGAGATGGGGGCGTCCAGCTGAGGCACGTTCCCTCCCTTAGCGTTGAGCTTCTGGACTTGGGTCGGGGGCACAGGCTTGTGTGACTGCCCAGTGGCCCGATACATGGCTTGGACCCACAAGATGCGATCTTGCTCGTCATCACTTGCAAATATCACGGTGTCTCCTTCTTTGACTGCATTGAAGAAGGCTCGGCCACCCTCTAAACCTGGAATACAAGGGAATAAACACTCCTAAGCTGAGCTGCCATGTTCTTAGAGGAACCAAGCCCTGAGAAAGGCCATTTCTGCTGCTTTTCCTCGGGCCAGAGAATGGAAGAGCAATTTATCTAATTCTAGGAGGGTAAGTCTGATACCCACTTGGCCACAGAGTGAAGCTCGTAATGTTAAACAGACGTTCTGAGACTGGCTCTTGCCTTTGTCTTTGTCTGACTGGGGACAGGAATGTCAAGTAGGCTGGTTGGGTAGATATCTACCTATAAGCACACTATTACTTTTCTTCATCTTTAAAAACAAACCACCCACCACCACCACCAACAAAAACATCACTTGACCCTACCTCTCCCTTCAGCTACGGTCCTATTGCTATTCTCTTTAAAATATAAGGGGAATCTCTACCAGGGTTTCTTAAAATTTTAGTGCCCCTGTGAATCCCAGGGGCATCTTGTTGGAATGCAGCTTCTGCCTTGGTAGGTCTGGGGTAGAAGCCTGAGAACCTGTATTTCTAACAAGTTCCCAGAGGATGCAGATGGTGCTGGTCTAAGGACCACACTTAACAGTAACAAAAGTCTCTCTCCTAGTCTGTCCTAAAGCTTCTTCAATCAGGCTCCTGCCCCATTGAAACTTGTCAAGGTCATCAATGACTTCCACAATGCTGAATCCAAAGGTCACTCAGAGTCTACATTTTATTTGATCCATGGACCTATCAGCAGCATTTGACACTTGATTCTCTTTGAAACACTTTCTTCACTTGGTTCCAGGTTACCCAGTTTCCTCCTTCCTCCCTGGAGGCTGCTTGTCACCTTGTTTGCTGGTTTCTCTTCCTCCTCCTAACTGTTAAATGTTGTAGCATCCTGGTGTGTCTCTGGACCTCTTCTCATCCCCAGTGAGGCCATCCAGTCTTAAAAGCCATGAATCTGCTTATAGTCCCTACATTTCTATCTCCAACCTTGACCCCTCCTGTGAACTGCAGACCTGTACATCTAATGGTGTTCTTGACTTCTTCACATGGGTATCTGATAGACACCCCAAGCTCATCATATCTGACACTGAACTCCTGGTCTTTTTCCCAAACTCTCTCCAACTCAGTAAAACTGAGCTTGTCCCTCTAGCTGCTCAAGCCCTCAAACTTGGAGTCCTTTTGGACTCCTCACTTTCTCTCACTACCCACTTCCAATGGAATTCTGAGAACATTCTACCAGAATTCTTCCACCTGCAGTGCTTTCTGAATCTAGTCATGCTCATCTCTCACCTGGACTATTTTAATGGTCTCCTATCTTATCCGCCCTGCCTCATCCTCACTCTCTATAGTCAATTCTCAGTGGCAGCCAAAGTAATCAGTTTAGCAAGAGTCAAGTCATGTCACTCCTCTTCTCAAAACCTGCCAGTCATTCCTCATTTCACTCAGAGGAAAAGTCTAGGTTCTAACAAGGCCTGCAAGGCCCCCTGGATCGACCCACCACTACTTCTACTCTTGTCTCCTCCTACTCTCTCCCTAATGCATAGATGCACATACTTCTCGGTAGCCACACTAAGCTCTTGCTGTTTCTTGAACACTTCAGGTATGTTCTCATCTTGAGACTTTTGCACTTGTTGTTTCTTGTGCCTAGAATATGCTTCCTCCAGATATCTGCATGGTTCACATCAGCACCTCCTTCATACCTTTGCTCAAACATCGCATTCTTGTTGGGTCCCTCCCTGATCTTTACCCTTGAGTCACCATCCCTCTTATCTCGCTTATCACCTTCTAACAAGCTATATAATTTACTTAACTTCATAAGGACAGGGAGTTTTTGTCTGTTTTGTTCACTGCTGTATCCCTAGTACCTAGAACAGTGCATGGTATATAGTTGGTGTTTAGCAAATACTTATTGAATAAATGAATGCTCTACAGACCTGTCTTTTTTCCACAGGCAGCTCTCAAGGTTAAAATTTGGAGAGAGGTAGGTGAAAGCCTTTTTGGGCTCAGGCCAAAGCGACATTGTGTCTGTCAACATACTCTAAAAGATTGCATTTTAGGGTCACTGGATACTCTCTGGCTAGAAATAAAGCTTCCTATCTTTATCAGATTCCTCCTCATCCTCCCAATTACTGGTTTAATACTGAGAGGAGAATGAGCAGAGTGAATAGCACCCCCAAATTTCCAACAATGCCCTGTCACTAGCCTGCTTGACATTTGGCACTGGAAGATTTCTGGTGACAGTAAGACTTCTCCATGGTGCTGATAATGTTAATTCAGGTGCCTATTCCATTGAGAAGGTGTGTGTTGGGAATTCTGCACTTAGAGTTGCCAGGGACTCTAGAACAATCAACAGCTACTTCTTCATGTGGAGGGTTTAGTGCTAAGGCATTTTTAACAAAAGCTTTTTGGTAGTTAGGATTATGAGAGAGCATTTTGCCTAATTCCTTATGGAGGGTTTTTAAATGTGTGGTTTGGATAGGATGATGTACAGTTAGCAAGCAGGGAAAACCTGATGAGATGAACGGGCGGCACGAGAAAAAGGCAAATCTGGAAGGGAAAGGAAGAAGAGCTTTGAGGGAATGCTCTAAGCCCTAAAAAGTGAACACGAAGGAGCTTAAAGGAAGAGTGAATCAACAGACCTTCTGCAGCCTAGCCTTATGGTAACTTTTGGGATAAGCCACATCGATACTGTCAGTGAATGCTAGGCCCCCCATCACTGGAGGTGACTCCCCCCTGCCCACTCCCCACAGCTGGGGGTGGGGATGCCGTGTTTCCGGAGGTACGGTCAGAACATAGTTCACGGGATTGCTCTGGAGAGTGGAGAGGTAGAAGTAGATACTAAGCAATTTTCAGATTGTTATTCGATCCTCCCAACGGTGCTATGAAGTAAGTACTATTATTCCCACTTTATAATGAGGAAACAACCACAGAGAAGGCTATGACTAGCCAATACACACAAAGCAGGGCTGTAAGCATCAGAGCTGGGCTTCTAGCCCCACTGTCTGGCTCCAGAGCTGACAACTGGACCCCTTGTGCTGTTCGGTTGCAAAGCTGAGGAGCATGGCCTGGCGCATGGTGAAAGTGCTCTGAGAATTACCTGTTAACAACAGAATGAAGCCTAACTGTGGTGTGAGTGGAGCACAAGGAGAAATATCGAAAGTGGCAGAAGCTGGGGAAATGACAGCTGCAGAGAGCAACAGAGCTATTTCAGACGGCATAGGAGACCAAGGGCACACCAGTGAAAGCAAGGAGGGAGCAGAGAAAACCAGGGGAGGAGGAAGCCAAGTGAACATCGGCACATGCTCGGAGGCAGCAGAGGTTTCGACAGGGCAGCTATTCCTGGGGACTGGATCTGTAGACGGTGATGTGTGACAGGGCGAGGGCTCTTCCTGGAGGACGTGGAGCACAGCCCCACAGGTACTGACCTGTCAAGCACAAGGCGACAGGTCTGCAAAAGGACAGAGGCAGACCAGGCAGGCAGGGAGTGGTGGCTGGTTCCTTGTGGGGCTGGGGCGGGGGCACTGCTGTTCCAGCAACCTGCTGGATGGACACAGTCTGTTTACGATGGGAACACTGTCTAAGGTTTAATGCAGTTGTTTAAATTGTGCTGTTGGATTATTCTGAATATCCTTTTATTTAGACTGAATGACTTAGTCTAATAGGACTTGAGAGATTACTGTATACTCTCCCAACCATACCCAGGGAAACTGAAAGCGAAGCATTTTCATTTTTAGCTTAAAATGAGTATCCTGGATGGAAAATTCACATACAATTATTTACTGATTCCCCAAATTAATATTTCAAAGATTCTAAACAGGTGGGGCTGATTTGGCTCACAGGCTTGTGTCTGGGCGCCCATTTCGACCCGAGGCCGCTACGGAGGCAAGAACACACACGCCTGCAAGGCTACCTACCCCGTGAACAATTTCCGCCTGTTGGTTCCACAGACAACCTGCAGAAAGCCAAGAGCGGGAGAAACAGGAGGGACTCAGAAGTCCCCCCCACCCCCGTGCACACTCACCTGTCAGGGAGAGGTTGAGGAGATTTTTCCAATCTCTGAGGACAGTGGCTAAATTGTGCATGACTTCCATCTCCAGCTGGTCAACTTGACTGTGCACAGGAATCCTCGACTGTCCTTACTTAAATGTGAGGAATCTGCCCTCCTCCCTTCTGGCTCATAGGTTAGGAGTGGGGCCCAGGAGTTAAAGCACTCTTTCAGAAAGTCTGAGTTAGACTTCTCATGACAATTGGGCATATTTAAATCTCCGTTTTCAATCAAACATTAGGAAATAAATAGGACTTGGCACATGGAAGAGCAGAAAAGAAGCTGCTTATTATTCTCAAGAACATAATCAACTTACTTTCCATTTACATCTTTGGTAAAGGAATTTATAAATTATATCCCATGGGATCGATGTGGAACAAAGAAGAGAAGATTTTATAATATATGTACACAGTTAACTTTTGCATGTATGTAGAACAGCTTTCTCTCTGCTCCTGCCCTCCCCATTGTGGGAAGAGAATTCTGCTTTCCCATAATAAAATAACAATTCTAGCTTTGCTCTGGCGGCACATGGAGTTATGCTTTACGGCAAGTGCCAAAGAATGACGTGGGCTAGACCCTGAGTTCCAGCTCTTTTTTCTTTCTTTCCAAAACGGGAAGATAATCCTGGTCCTGCCTCCTTGGTAGGACTGTGGTCAGATCCAAATGCAATCGTGTAGGGGAAAGGAACTGGGAAATGGCTTAGAAGGAATTACCGTCAGAAGACGCTACAGCATTTTCTTCTCATGTGGGCCCTTTTGTCTCCCACTTTAAAATGCAGGTCTTTGGAAAGCTGGAATCTATTTTTCTGAAGGGAACCCAATGGTTTGAGAAGAATGTGGACTATTGCAGGAACCCGTGAGGGCTGGTTTCTTAATGCAGGGGCCACATCCTTTCAATGAGATGTTGCAAGAAATTGTTTCGAACTCGTAGGCTCTATTCAGTATGAAAGATTTTTAAGCAGAGCCTTTAATTCTTGCTTTACATGGTCAGCTCTGTATCATGCTCTGGCTGGAAGCAAATTACCAAGGGGAGAGGTGGGGGCTGGTCCAAATCACTCAGGGTTGGGGCTCTGAAGGTACTCATTTTCCTAAGCAGCCTGGGCCCAAGGCCTTCCCTGCCACACCTTTTCAGGTTAACATTCCATCTTTTCTCAAACTCTGTTTTTCTTTTATGTGTATTTTGTTGCATGTGGAAGAGCAATATGGGAGTAGAAAAAAAGGTTTTGGGCCAAATAATGCAGTATGGTTGGAAATGCTTCCCTTGTGCAGATTTGGCATAAAAATAAACTTCTCTGGGAGAGGGCTGTTGGTGCTTGTTGTTCATTAATATGCTGAAATGATTTCGCACCCCCCCCCATTTTGAAAGTTCTTTGAGGCTGATTTTTATTCATTTTTTTTCCCTGGGAAAAGATAAAATGGGTGGGGGGAAGAGGTGTGAGGGGGCAGGATGTAGAACTTATGAGAAATACTACCATTTGTGTGGTTCTTTTAGTTACATAAGGCTTAGGAGATTGGATGTCTATGCTTGGGGATTGGTGTCTTCTTAGGAAAGAAGACATTTAGGGAGAGCTTTCTTTTCAAGTGCCATCAGCTAAACTTGACTTGTAGTTAGCAGATATGGATGTACAGGACAGGCTCACTTAGACATGGAAACACAATACCTGCCAAGCCCACACATCCCTGGTGAAAAACCACACATGCTAACATACACACGTGCACACGGTCCTTAGTGAACATATAAGACTCCTCTTTCAGTAATTTCTTTTTTAGCATTCTAGGTGGGGTACCTATTTGATGTGGGCACAGCTAGGTAAAAGAAAAATGTATTACGTTTTCTTTTTGGTTTTATGAGGATCCCTTGAGTCAAACCAAAGCCCTTGATTGGGATGCCATTCCCTGAACCAGGATGGAAACTCTGTAAGACCAGGGACTGTGGCCATCCTGGTCACCTGTGAAACCTAGTCACTCGGCTTAGTGCCTAGCATGGAGGTAGTGCCCAGGAAATATTAGTTGACCTGTGATTTGTGTCAGGGGAGAGTTCCGGGGGTTCATAGCCTAGAGGGTGGGTGGGTACCTGGCTGGGGGTCCGTGTAGTCCACAGTGTAGCCATCCAGTTGTAGAAGTTCCTGAGGCTCCGCTTTTTTCTCCCGGTAACTGCACATGGCAAATGTGTACTGACTGACCTGGGAAGGAAAAGCACAGATGGTAAGGTTGCTCCCCTAGGGCCCATCTTCCCTGAAGAAGCCCTCTCTGATCAACCATGTCCTTGTCCCTGAGGCCCTGCACTTAGTAGCTGGCTTCCAATTGCATTTTGCTACCTCCTGGCTGTGTGACTTAGCGCAAGTTACTCAGCCTCTCTGGTCCTTTGGACCCTCCTGGGTAGACTGGATGCAATCTGAGAACTGACCTCCTCACTGGCGTATTGTGAGAGCTGAATGAGTTCACATGTGGCATGCACTTGGGATTTGTTCCTAGCACTAAGTAAGTGCTTGATAAAAGCTGTTTGCAATTACTATTACTGTTTGTTATTTTAATTGGCTAAGCCATATGAGATTGCCATTCTTTGTAGGTCAAAACTGGTTAAATAGTGGCAATTTGATAGGTTTTACCTAATATAACCATGGCCCTGGCTGGTTCCCACGTTCCCACAGGCCTTTTGGTCAGCATGTAGGGACCAGACGTTCATTTATAAATGCCCCAGCGACTTTTGGTTACCATTTTATTTTTTGCAAGCCAATTCTCAGCATCAAGCCACACATTTTATTTCCCCTCCCTCTTCTCCTATGGAAGGAGTGCTTTCAGTTGCTTTGAGAAGTCTTCCTTGCCTCTCAGACGAGTGCAGGAGTGACACGCTGTCACAAGCAATGAGCGCTCTATTGCTAGGTGCCAGTCACAGTCGAGCCATCCTCAGCCCCCGATGGCCTGGCCGTTGTCCCTGTGCAGCCCTCATGGCCGGCACAGGCGTCCCTGCCAGTGCTGGGCGGCTGCTCCACAGCTGCAGGCCGGCCTTCGGGACCCTGTCGCCACAGTGCATGCACAGCCGGCATGGATCCTTCGCATTTCTACATCTGGCTCATCTGCAAGGAGTCCGTGGGAGAGCAAGCACCCTTCGGGGTTTGGGCTAAAAGCTCGTGGGCATGTTTACCATCCACGATGTCACATGTCTTAGAGAAGGAGTGCCACATCCCTTATCTCTTTAGTTCCCTTTATTAAGAGAGACATTTTCTAAGTGAACTTTGATCCCTGCTGGGGACATTTTTAGCCTCCTCCATGGTGAGATCTTTTTTTTTTTTTTAATGGTAATAAGAAATTGGTGCTTTCAAGCCCTGCACCCATCTCCTGCATCGTCTCGGGCCTGCCAGTCCTACTGGCAGATAAACGAGAAGGATTGGTATATCTATTGCTGCCCTCTGTTGGTTCCTGGTGACAACTTTCTTCGTAATGCGTATGATCTGCAGAACCGGCTCCTTCTAGTGCAAGGCCTGGAGGGACTTCAGGGGAAATAGAAGGCCAGATCACGAAGAGTATTTTCATAAGTGGACATGTATTATTCTTTGTAATAAGCAGAATAACCAATAGCATCCTCTTCTCTTAAAAAGGAGGGTTAGGAGTGCAAGCATGGGGGTCACATTGGCCAGGGGTCCTATCCCAGCTCTGATAAGCTCCCACCTGTCTCAGCGTCCTTGTCTGTATTTTACGTGCATCTTACTGTTGCTGGGGGATTAACTGAGCAATGAAGGGCTTCACATACCATGTACGACAATCACAGAGCAAATGCTCAATATATGCATTTAAATAAGCAGCTTCCTTGCATTTAGCACCAGCATTCTAATATAGAGTAGTTGAATAGGTATATTTGCCTACTAGATTATAAATCCTTTGAGGGTAAGCCTAGCGAGTCATACATCTTCGTTGTATTTCCCTCCTTATAAGCAAAATCTACCATATAAAGGGCATTTGCTCTTTGAGTCTGATTGGTTCTAGAAAGTACGTATAACCTAATAAAGAGGGTTTTTCCTTCCAAATTTACATATGTTACTCCAAGCACAGCACCAGGCCTTTCCAACTCATTACTGGTCTGAATAACTGAGCTCCCAGGTCCCCAGCATGATAGTGGTCATACATATTGCTGGAATGTTTCTGTCGTGATTTTTACCTGTCTCTGGCAACACGAGAGATGATGTAGTTTGTTAATGGGATGATTAGCCAGAGAGTTGCAGATACTAACTTGAGATCAGAAAAATATAACAACAGAAGGGTGTTATTTCAAGATTTATGCATTTACTATTGCTACACGCTTTGGGCTCTTAGATTTTTCTGTTCTAGTTCAGGTGCTTGCTTTCTGGAGCGCTGTACTCTGTTGCCCTCTTCTGGTGATATAGCAGAAGTTGTCCTGACAAACTTCGGGCTCGCATAAACTAGTTGGTTTATCAGAAGCATTTTAATTGGGGATTTGGTGACTTTCTTTAGGAAATAAAGGCAGGGAGAAGAAATTCTAATTACTGCAAATTTCAGGGGGAACCTAAGTTTTTCTGGAGTGCTTGAAGGGTGGGGAATAGTAACAGGTTTGGAAACTTTTTGATTTTTTTTTAAAGCCTCTACAAGACGACACTAAGTGAATGAAATGAATGTTTCTCTACCACAGTAAAATTCTCTTTCAACTGCAGTTTGATAAGAAGTTAATGAGATGGTGAGCTCTATTGTAATGATGGCAGAGAGGCACCTAGAATACATGTCAGAAGTCAGAGAGTTGGCCACTGCTGTCAGAGACGCTGGCCTAGAACAACAGAAAACAGAGATCTCGTGACCACTTTCATCTGAAAGTGTCCTTTGGGGAGAAGGGCGAAAGGACTGTAGTGTTTACATCTTTGGGATTTTCAGCTGGTGGTACTTTCATATAGAATCATGGGATGGGATGGGCTGCTGGGATTTCAGAGGGTACAGGCTTCGAGATTTAAGAGCTGCTGGACCTCCCATACACAAGGCACCCTCAGCTTATTTTCAGATACTATTTAAACTAGGAAGAGGTTTATTAATAATGTTTCTTAAAGAGTGGACTGAGGCCATTTTCATTAGAGTGTATGTATGGGAGGGTGGGGGAGAGGTTCTAAAGATGCAGATTCTGTAAGTCATAACAACAGGATCTCAGGTCAGGGTGAGTCTCAGGGACTGGCATTTTACATAATTGCTCTAGATATTTCTTAAAGCACACTAAAGCTTGAGAACCATTGCTTTAACATATGGGAACTGTCCAGAAACTTTCAGGTTGTCCCTGACTTTCAATTAGATTTAACAACTTGAGTCCAAATAGGAGATGGAAGGATCAGTGCTTTCTGGTCCCCTGACTCTCCTTTCTCCTTCCTCCCATCACCCCTGGAAGACTGAAGTGCATGCACATACAACAAATGATACAATGTATTTGTCTAAACCCCCTGGCTTTGCCTTTACCATCACTCCTTATAAATGCCTCAGCTGTCATTTTTCCTGAAACCCTGGTCATTAGCCCTTGCCCAAAGTTCATACACATCCATTTTAGAAAAGAGTTCTTTATTTATGGTTCATTCATTAATTCATTCATTTAACAAATATTAGGTATTGTGTTTGGTGCTAGGAATATTAAGATGTACAAAACTAGATAGAATTTCTGTTCTCCTGTCTAGTGTGAAGGTAGACATTAATCACATTACCTCAGAAATGAGTAACTTTAATGGGGACAGGTATAAAAAGAGATATATGATACTGTAAGAGCTTGGGGATTTGGTCTACTTGGGTGGGCAGGGAAAGTTTGCATGAGGAAGCACTGACTGATTGAGCCAAGATCTGAAGATGGAGAAATTTTTATGATGTGAAGAACAAAATTCCCGGGACCAAGGACCTTTTCTCTTTTTTTAATTTTATGATGCTTAACTTTTTTTAAAAAACACATTTTATAAGTAATCTCTACACCCAGCATAGGGTTTGAACTCACAACCCCAAATCAAGAGTCGCAGGCTCTATGTAATGAGTCAGCCATGCGTCCAAGACCATCTTTAATGTGACTTGGTTGTAAATGAAACGTCACAGAGTTTAAATCCTAGACTCCTGATTAATTTTAACACGAAAGCCACTTGGTGGAGTAGAGGAAAAATAGGTTTTGGAGTTATACAGACCTGGATTTGATTCTCAGATCCCTTATTTTCTAGGTGTGTGACCTGGTACAATTCAGTTAACTGCTGGGACTCAGTTTCATTATCTTTAAGTCAAGATGATGGTAACAATTGTGGAACATTTCTTATATTTGAATACAGAGCATTCATTTCCCTGGTAGCTGAATCCTGATTTTACTTGGGGAATCATGGCCTTCCCCACTTTCAGCCCATTATATAGTTTGTTTGGGGCTAATTGAGCCTCAGTGCGGAGGTAGGGTGGGTGGGACATGTGGCCCAGGCCTAGCCAATCAGCATCACATCTCCTTGGCAGCAGTGATTGGTGCAGGGATGGGCACATGACCACACTGGGCCAACGAAAGATCAATTAGGGGATGAGCTCAAACTACAGAGAATGAAAGGCTTTCTTTCCTCTGGGACTGCTAAACTGCTGTAAATCTTGACCCACCTTATTCTGCTGCATGGAGAGATGTTGCTTGAGGGTGGTGCCAGCTCATCGGAGAGCATGGTCAAAAATCAGAGTGGGAGATGAACCATGAGAGACTATGGACTCTGAGAAACAAACTGAGGGTTCTAGAGGGGAGGGGGGTGGGGGATGGGTTAGCCTGGTGGTGGGTATTGAGGAGGGCACATTCTGCATGGAGCACTGGGTGTTATGCACAAACAATGAATCATGGAAACTTCATCTAAAACTAATGATGTAATGTATGGGGATTAACATAATAAAATTTAAAAAAAGAGAGAGCGAGATGGTATTGATCGAGAGTCAAAGCCTTGATGGCTGTGTTTGAGACCTGGACCTACCCATGCCAGAAAACTCTTTATTCAACTGCTAATTTAATTAACTAACCAATACAGTTCTTCCCTTTTTATAACGTATGCTAGTTGGGTTGATTGTTGTCATTTGCAACCAGAATATAAATAGAAATGCCCTTTAAGGCAATGTAATTTTGGGTGGGAAAAATAGACATTCATTCAGAGAGTTATAAATCACTCAACTACTTATATGTTTTACAATTCATTTGGGGGGGTTAAGTTACTTTAATATGGTTTCCTGGGTGACAACTGCTATATTCCAAGGCATTTTACATTATCTGACAATATTTTATTCAGATTTAGTGATTTTTCTGAAAGCTGAAGCAGTCAGAGTGTTTAGTCTTTACATTATCTGTAGAGAATCAGCAATAGGATATGGATTTAGGATATTGATTCTATCTGATACAAGGTAATTGAGCTCTAGAACATTGTATATGCATAAATCTCTTTGGGGACCTGTTCCACCTGAGTGCTTGGAATCACGGAAAGCCTTTGGAGTCAGAAGACGTGCATTAGGTTTCACCTTGGCTGCCTATTAGCTGTTGACCATGGGCAAGTCACTTAGCCGCTCTGAGCCTCACTTTCCTCAAATATGAAATGGGATAAGACTTATTCTCACTGCAGTGTAGAAAGGGTGTAAAGACCAACTTGATGAACACTTTATAAAGTCTAAGAGACCTTATAAATATAAGCAATTGTTAGCATTATCAGAAGAGACACAGAATATTATGGTTTGTATGGTTCTAAAAGGGGGAAAAAAGGCTCAGAAATACTTTGGATGACGACCAATCAAAAACTGATTTTAACCAGAAGTCTTCTAGGCGTAGAGTAAAAATATTTTATTTTTAAATTTAATTTATTTTATTGAGTACAAATATTTTTAAAATAAAAAGATCATAGCGATGAGACTTTCTAGCCTGGTCTGGGTGATGAGTTGGCTGCTTTCATTTCTCCCCTATACACCCAAGGTGGGGAGCTCTAGTTAGAACTCTATGGAATTGGCACCTTCATCATTAGCATTGGTTTGGTCAGAGTTCCTAACAATGGTAATCAGTGTGTTTAGTCCTTACCATGGCATCTAGGGTTTAGAATGAATTTACCAGCAATTTCTTGATTTGGAGTGCTCTTAATTTCCTCTTAATCTCTGGGTTAGAGTTTGCAGCCATGATTTGGGGACATTTACTGGAATGTAAAGGAACATCACTGAGGAAGCTTTGTCATTTCATCTGCATATAATCATTTGTGTAGCTACTCTGATGCTCGGCTCCATGGAGGGCATAAACTCTGAGAGGGTGTAGTCTAAAGGGGTTGGAGCCTTCCCTTTAAAAAGGACAATGACCACTGAGGCAATGTTTCTCCAAAGGTAGTCTCTGGACAAACCTGCATCAGTATCTCCTGGTGTACTTGTAAAACATACAGATTTCTTGGCCTCATGCCAGACCTACTGCATCAGAATCTTCTGGATGGTGTCCTGGGATGTGGATTTTAAATAGCACCCAGTAAGGTGGTTCAGGCCCATACTTGGAGAACACCATCTCATTGCATAGGAACACTTAAGTCTCCAGCACAGAAACACCCTGCAACTGCCTCATTCTTTCCACGCCTGTGGGGGAGGGCAGCCTCCGGCCACATCTATAATGATGTTAGCCCCAGTCCTTAAAAATGGGAATCGCTGCTTGGGTTCAAAATCCCTCTGAGGATGTCCTTTGTCCCGGGCTAGTAGGAAGTCCATTTACAATCTATCTGTTGGTTCCTCCAAGGTAGTAGCACTAAAAGGAAATCTCACTTAGGGAGAATTTTAATAGCACTGCATGACAGCCAAAATTATAGACTCTGTGTGCTTGTCTGTGTGTGTGGTGGAGGGGAGACCTGGGGGTGGGAGGGGAGATGATTCTGAGGAGACTGGTGTTGGATGTATTCTCTTCCTCTTAGGTTTTTCAAACTATTTTCCTTGTATTAAATCTAACGAAATTCATAACTGTGTTGGAAATTATGTGTTGCAAACTCTTTATAAAAACACCTCCCAAGACCTAACGTCTGAGTAGAGAGGAAGAAACATTCAGTAAGTCACTCGGGTAGACATGCTGCTTCTGTGTGGTTTGTGCATTGGGCTCTACAGAGCATGCTCTGGTGCTGCCTGGGAGGCCAGGCCAACTCACAGGGGATTCCAAGACAGGTTGCTGTGCCCAGTGAGAAGCACTGAAGGGGGAGAACCTTGCATCATCTTGCCCTGCCTCTTTTAATGCATTTTTGTCTGTTTATAACACGCTCTCTTTAGAGGGGACATCAGCTGTTTTTGCCCGTCCAGCATCCATTTCTCTTTCTGGTAATGGCATCCTGATTTTGCACTGGAGACAGCCCAGTGGGACTGTGAGTCAAAGTGCCTTGGCCTGCCCCTGCTAAAAGCTGGGTGTGTGACCCAAGCTGAACCAATCTCTCTCTCATATTTGGCCCTCAAGTGGAGATGCAAGGATAGAAAATGGTCAGAGCCAATCTTGTCTTCTGACCACATCGATGACTGGCCGTGGTTCCCTCCGCCTGGATTTCTGGAACCTACTCTGAGTCCTGTAGTAAGGATGGGTCATTCAGCTTTTTCAACAATCCTATAAACTATCTCAAGAGCCTTCTAATACATTATTATTAATACCTTAATTAGCTTGGGTCTGTTTCTGCTGTTTGCATATATAAAGCACTCTTAACAGACACCCTTCTGGAAGTGAGAGACCGGGCCTCATAGTTCTTCTCTATGACCTACCAATGTGCGCCACACAAAGTAGGGGCTCAATAAATGTTGGTCAGTTGATAGTTTGAGAAAATATATCTCAGGATGAAATGTCCTCCTTTGCCTACCCATGGATTATTTGGGGGGTTGGGCAAAATTCCAAAGTTTTCCTCGGGCTCATTTATTCTAAGGCTTTGTTGTACCCCATAGCAATCATGAAAGCAAAGATGACCTCTTGCTTATAGCCAGAGAGATGCATTTTTCCTTAGTGGCACAGCAGAAACGTGACTAGATCTACAGAAAGTCTAGTCTTAGAAGGTTAGAGTTGGTAGAACTTTTAAGGCCATTAGACCTATAAAGCAGTTGCTTTATAGTGAGGTTTTAGAATTGGAATTGCCCTAAATACCAGTCAGTGCTTATAGTTAACACAGTAACCCAATGAACACCTTTAGTCACTAAACTACAAGTTGACTTGCTTTGTGGCATCTTCCAGAATATAGCATATATTAATTTTCTATATACTTTGGTGGAACTTGGAAATTGAAAAGGGGCAATGGCAAATTTCCTTGTAAATGGAAAAATCCTGGTACAAGAAGCAAATGAACCAAATTTTAAAAAGTCAGGGGAGATTCTCAAGGACAAGTATCACTATTTCTGGAAATTTTTTCTTAAATAGACAAGATGGCAAAGGTACTATTTATATATTACTCATATATTATTAATACGAATATCTGCACCTCCCTCTGTATCTATATATAGATAGATGTTCCTTGCTGCATGGTTAATAATAGTCTCAACTGGGGAAGCCCATAAGTCTTCAGAAAGGAAAATTCTACAGGTAGTTGAGCCAGAGCTATATATGCAATCATGGAAAAGTGTCTACAGTGATTTATGTTAAAAAAAACAAAACAAAACAAAAAGTGAGCTGCAGGACAACACAAAGAGTTTAATTATACAGTAAAAAAAAGAGTCTATCTGGAAAGATACATTCCAGACTGTTAAACATAGTTATAGGAGGTTAGTTAAGACTTCTGGAAGCTCCATGCATCAATAAGAGTGGAGAGCGCCCCCACAGGGAATTCAATATCAAAATACTACACAGTAAAATAGATGTCAAAAGTCTAAGTAAATTCTGACTTTTCTCATAATGAGTATCTTAGTGCCTTTAGAAATAGCAAATTCTTTTAAAGCAGTGTCAGTGTTCCTAGTGCTCTAACCGGGCACGTGCTTGCTTCCTCCCTGGGGACCTCCATCCCGGCAGTGCGGCAGTCCACTTCTCCTACTTATCTTATGTGCTCCTGTATTCTTAGACTTTTAAAAGAATGAGCCATTAATTTTGAAAAATTTAGGTGATATAGAAATAGGGAAAAGGAGCACAAGGGAGTGCTGTGGGGACCAGAAATGTTCTACGTCCCTCTGCATGGTGGTTAGTTACATGCTTATACATGTATAAAAATTCACTAAGCCAAATGCTTGAGCAGTGTGTGCTTGAGGTAAGTTATACCTCAAATAAAAAACATTAATTACTCCTATCAAATCTTTAATACTGATGGCTCTTAGACGGACAGAGTTGAAGAGTTACCTGAACCAGTACAAAAAACCTTTTCTTCCATCTCTTCCAGACATTCTTACCAATGGCCCATAAATACCTAAGGAAAAGGAAAAAGACGAGAGTTGCATTAATGCTTGAGTGACTGCACTGTTTAATTCATTTGACCATGAAGTTTGGTACTCATAAACAAGGAAATGCATGCAGCTCAGAAACAGAAAGCAGATTTGGAACCTGTGTGATTGAGAAGGAACAGCCCACAAGTTTCACTTCCATTTATAGAAGGAATTGTGGCCCCTCGTCACACTTGACTTAGATTCCTTGATTGATTCCAGAAAGCACCTTGGAAAATGTTACATTGTGACTTAATTTTTGTATGTGCTAAAAGTCTATTAGATCCAGAAACTCCTGCCAGGTGCTGCACAGGGAGGAAAAAGAATGCTAAATCCTACAACTATTACTCCTTTGCCTCTTTCAAGTCTCAGTCAGGAATCCCCCTCCATCCCCTTCCCCCAGGGACTTTCTTTTTCTGTAATTCTGTCAAATGCAGGTATATTATAGGGAGGAAGTTTGGAGTCAACATAGAAAGTCCTCCCTATATCTCTCCCCCTTTTCCAAATGCTCCTATGTTGATGGAAATTAATCTTGATATAGACAAATGAAATAAAAGGAGAATTAAGAACCACAGAGGCACAACTCTAAGCTATCTGGAGATTTTATGAGCAGTGTTACTTCATTCATGAATTACTCCATCGGCCTTGTGGATTGCTGCCCGCCCACTGGTGCTGATCAAGGAAGTGAGGTTTTCAGGCTCTACTGGACCAAGTGAGGAGAGATCTGGTCATCCTCAAAAACATTCAAATACTTGAGGTCCAAAACTGGCTTTATCTGCTATAAAAACCAACTGGACAACATCCAAATTCTCACTTCACCTGGAATCAGAATTTCTGCTTTGGAACATAAAGAAGAATGCACCTAATTAAAATTTATACTGTTTGACAAATTTCAGGGGCTCTTAGAACTGACTGGTGGCCAAAATCTGCTCAGACCTTTAAGCCAGAAACCCAGGAGTCAACCTGGGTCCCTCTGTTTCTTCATCCTTTTTCCTTAATTACCAAGTGCAGTTGAGATATATATATTTACCTCCTGCAAAGTTCTCCACTCTGCTTAGTCTCTCCCCTTCATACCTTCACTATTTCAGTCCCAGCCCCAGTTTTGCTTCCATAGACAGCTGTAGAGGGAACTCTTTTTCTTTTTTTTTTAAAAGATTTTATTTATTTATTTGACAGAGAGAGACACAGAGAGAGAGGGAACACAAGCAGGGGGAGTGGGAGAGGCAGAAGCAGGCTTCCTGCTGAGTAGGGAGCCCGATGCGGGGCCGATCCCAGTACCCTGGGATCATGACCTGAGATGAAGGCAGACACTTAACAACTGAGCCACCCAGGCACCTTGTAGAGGAAACTCTTAATGGGTGTCAGGGACACCCAGAATGATGTTCATCCTCCTCCTGGCTGTGACATGCATCCTACCATCTGCAAATGCGATCATGACTTTCCCTGCTGAAACTCCTTCCGTGGCTCACCCCTGTTTACATGAAGGGAGCCTCAAACTGTGGCCACTCACATTCCGCTTTGCCAATTTATCTTAGATCTGTCCACCTATTCTATGGTTTACTTGACATTTTCCTTTAAAATGACTTATTTAACATGAATAAATTTATTTTGAAAGAAAACTTTATATTTTAGCCTTGATACACTACATATTATGCCTTCTCCCAGCATCTTATGTTCAAACTCACATTCTTCCTAAGTTTAAATCCCTACCTTGATGTCATCACCTCCTGGGCCCTGCTGATAATTCTTCTGTTACAATGATCACACTGCTATAATTTATTTGTTTTTATATTTATTGTTCCTCCTGGACTGTGAGTGAACTCCTCGAGGGAAGGAACCTTATTCCTTCTTTCTAAATTCTCGTTTCTAAATTCCTAGCACAGAACCTTGTTGTTCTTTTTAAATTCCTGGTAAAGTTCTTGATATGTATGCAGTAGGGAGTCAGTGTATAGTTGTTATATTTCATTTGGTTTTGAATGCCATGCTCTTGGGGAACCAGAGCATCCTTTATAAAGGTTTCTGATGGGATTTTAAAACACTGCATAAAGACATGCAATCCATCACCAAGTTCTCTGAATTTTCTTTCCAACATATATCCCAATTCTTTTTTTTTTTAAGATTTTATTTATTTATTTGACAGAAAGAGAGACAGCGAGAGAGGGAACACCAGCAGGGGGAGTGGGAAAGGGAGAAGCAGGCTTCCCGCCGAGCAGGGAGCCTGATGCAAGGCTCGATCCCAGTACCCTGGGATCATGACCTGAGCTGAAGGCAGACGCCTAATGACTGAGGCACCCAGGCGCCCCAAAATATATCCCAATTCTTTCCATCCCCACTGCTACTCCCCAGTCAAGCCTCCATGATGTCCACCTGGGCCATGGCAACAGGCTCCTAACTAGTCTCCCTGCTTCACTCTTGTCCCTACTCCACTCACGACACAGCAGACAGAGTGACCTTTAAATGGGTAAATCGGATCATTAATACACTCATTCTAAATCAGGATGGGAAACTGTGGAAGGATTTCAAGCAGGGCAGAGACACAATTATATTTCTATTTAAGATGATCCCCATGGTTGCTGGGTGGAGAAGGCATTGTGGATGAAAGGGGCAAGAGAGAATGCAAGGAGATCAGCAAGGTCACGGGTGCAGTGGTGCAGGTGGGAGAGAGAGGATGCTGTCTGGACTGGGACAGAGACCATGGCAGTGGTTGGACGGCTGGTAAGTGCATCAGCCCTGAGGTCAACCTGGTCAGCTCCACTGTTGTGTGGATTACCCAGCTGTAATCCACTGTCCTGGACAGTGCTCTCCACCTTCTTGAAATAATCTATTAACATATTCATGGCAGAAATTGACCTTCAATGGGAGGCGTGGCCAGGGCTACTGAGAGAGGGTTGATATTGTCTTCCAGTTCTAGTTGGGATGGTTGCTCTGAGATGCTGGGCAAGGTGCTTAACCTCCTGGTGTCCTAGAAAACAGGTTAGGGCCAGCAATGGTTCTTCTCAAACAGGGTCACTGTGGGGATTAAGTGAGATGATTCTTGTGGAGTATAAGCACAAGGCACAGTAGAAAGTAGATGCACAATAAATGCCAGCCTTATTTTAAACTATCTCTGGGTACAGAGGAAAGCATATCATTACTAGTAGTAAATAATAGCTAAATATGTGAAAAGAAATCTCCCTGGACATATAGACATAGAAAAATAGATGAAACAAAAATCAAATGAAGAAAGTGGGTGAAAAATTTTGTATTTGTACTAATGACTGGCAAGGTTGTCACAGTCTCGTATTTTTCTGGAGTTACATCTGGCAGCTACTACCCATTATGTCTTTCCCCTTAACTTGAACCCATGTAGAGAGATTCAGAACAGTGAACACAGGAGAACACTACATCTGAAGTTTATAGTTTTAATTGATGGGAATGAAACCAGGAAAAGGAATGCATGAAAACCCACAGAATGTAACTCATACTGAAGCATTAATTCTCCCTTCAGAATAAAAATCCTAGCTACTGCTTGACCACATTTTACTACTGTGCTGTGCCAGGCCCTTTGCTTGAATTTATTGTATCTACCTGGAGGGGGTAAGGCCTTGAATCTGGAACCATGTTGCCTAGCTGTGTGTGAGACCTTCAGTAAGTTACTAGATGTATCTCTGCCTCAGCCTTTCATCTGTGCAATGGGCATAATAATAGTAGCTACTTCAAGGACTGTTGGGAGGATTAAATAGTTAATGGAATCTACAGTGCTCAGAACAACACCTGACACAAAGTAAACACTTACTAGCTACTTCATGACATCACTATTCCTATTTTACAGTTGAGGAACCTGAAGTTGCAGGAACCCGCTCAGGGTTCCGCAGCTGGTGAAAGACGCAGCCAGAATGAAAACTTGGAACAGCCAGGTTCCAGAATACCCCTTCCATGCTGCTATTCTTCCTCCCATTTTAGATGATGACAAACTTTGGTGTCTTTACCGAAATGAGAACACGAATCATTCTTCCAGTTGAACTTTTCCAGTGAAAGGCTTCTGAATGGGAAAGCTGAGTGGGATCAGAGAAAAATCAACAATTCTCCTTTGCAAAATATCAGTTGGTTTGTGTGAAGGAGGGGCTTTCCCTCAGAGGTTTTCCTCAGAATTTATTGCTAATTTGGCACATACCAGAAGGTGTCAAAACCAAGAAAAACTGAGGGCTGCACTGTATCATTTCTGTCTAGTCAGCTCCGGCTCTGTGTTCTCTGAGGTTGAAATGCGCTCAGTAGACAGAATGAGAAGTACCTGGAGCAGATGGGAGCTCTGTCCCTGCAGACATCCAGGTGGCTTTCCCCTCCAGCTCCTCACACTACAGACAGATCTATCTGCATGGGCATGAGTGGCCTTCAACTCTCTCTTCAGGCCATCAGGATTGTGGAAATTTGGATTTACAAGTAGATAAATCATCATTCTAGTGTTGTGAGTAGAAGTTTAACCTAGTGGTTATATCTTAGGCTCAGGGTGGAAAAACCTATGTGGGAATTTTGGCCCTGCCATCAGCCATCCTTTGGCTTGGCTGTCTTGTGCCTCAGTTTCCTCAGCTGCAAAATGGGGATAGTGTGTGAATTTGTTGTGAGGACTGATGGAGAGCATGCATGGCCAGGGTTTAGCACAGACTGGCACACAGGAAGTGCTTCATTACATTAGGCCATATTGTTGCTTGGCGTTATCCTTAGTAGTAGCAGCAACAGAGGTAGAAATAGTAGTTCTAGTACAAAGAGCACTTAACTACCAACTTTGCAAAGGATTCATCTTTGGATTCTTTATTTGAACTTTGGTTTGGCTTTGGGGTGCACATCTACTGGGAAATAAAGCAAAGTACATGTGTCTGGGTTTGGAACTCCAAGCCACATTTTGCTTTGTGATTCTAACATATCCTTGCTTGTAATATTTTTGTAAAACCTATGCCAGCAGGTCATTGACATCCCTGTCATTCGCTGGGGGCATTTTTGTTAGATGAGATCCCAGAGTGAACTATGAAGGACTAAACAGAGAAGAGAAAGATGCTCTTGGGTCTCCCATGGCCCCCTGGCTTCAGCATCCCTCTGCCCTGGGGCTCCTTGGCAGGACAATACCCATGGTGATGCTTGTAACTTGTCATATGTATAAAAAAAAACGGGATGGTCTTCCTTCATCTGACGTTTGTGAATGTTAATGAATTAGTCAGCTCTATTTATTAAGTATCTTCTGTGCTTAGCATGAGGTGTGCGCATGGTGGGTGCTCCCTAGCTATTCATGGGGAAATTTTTTATTGTATGTCTTCTCCCAGGATGGATGAGTACCTAGTGCAGAGAGAAGAGTACGTGCTCCCCTCAGGGTGTCTACCAGAATCAACTTGCCCCTGGACACCGTACAAAGGGGTAAGGATGATTGAGAGGGACATGGAAACCGGGGATAGTTTAAAGTTTCAACTTGGGGGGCTGTGGAGCCAGAAGTCACCGAAAAGCCTAGAAAATGAGGAGTTGGTGCCATTCTGGTTTGGTGGAGATGAAGTTCAGCCCTAAGGGAGGAGGGGGCTGCATTTGTTTTCCTCTTTGTCCCTGTGCTGCCATGGCACCTAGCCCATCACAAGTGGTAATGAGGCAGGGCCTTTTAAAAACATTTTCTTTTCTGCTAGAAATTCTTCATGTGAATTTCTTTTAGAAGAGCAGTCACACTGAGACAAAACCAAGATTCCCACTGGGAGGCATCCCTCCCCTCCTGCGAGAGTGAATGAGAGCATGGAGGGTGCTAAGACTCCAGATGCCTCAGGCTTCTTGCAGCAGCCCAGCAGGAAAGAAGCATGGGCTGGGGAGAAGCACAATAAATTAATGAAAGCAAACAATGGTGACAATAGTCTCCACCACCAACTCTTATGTAGCTGTAGCCCTAACCATGTATCAGCCCCTGTTCTAAATGCTTTACATGTATTAACTCATTTAATTCTCACAGCAACCTTATGAGGCAAAACTATCATGACTTCCATTTTATGCTGAGCAAAATGAGATTCACAGAGGTTAAGCAACTTGCCTACAGCTGGTAAGTGGTTAGTGCCAAGGACTACATCCTAGGCGATTGCCTAGTTGGCACTTATAGACAATAATACAAAAAAGAAGATAAAACAGAATCATAAAAGTATTCAATTAGTCTAAAAGAACGCAAAAAAAAGGAAAAGAGAACAAAGATCAGATGGAACAAACAGAAAACAAAAAGCAAGGTGACAAATAGCAATTTAATTTAAACCTAACTATATCAATAATCACATTAAATATAAATAGGTTAAATATCCCAATTCAAAGGCAGAGATCTTCAGATTGGATTTAAAAGGCTAGAGCTAATTCCATGCTGCCTACAAGAAATGCACTTTAACTCTAAAGGCATAAGTTAAAAACAGTAGGATGGAAGGGATTTACCATGCTAACATTTGCCATTTATTTTTTTTAAAACTTTTTTTTTTTTTTAAAGATTTTATATATTTATTTATTCATGAGAGACAGAGAGAGAGAGAGAAGCAGAGGGAGAAGCAGGCTCCCAAGGAGCAGGAAGCCCAATGCGGGACTCGATCCCAGGACCCTGGGATCATGACCTGAGCCGAAGGCAAACATTTAACCGTCTGAGCCACCCAGGCGCCCCTAACATTTGCCATTTAAAAAGCTGGAGTGGCTGTATTACTGTCACACAAAGTAAATTTCAGGGCAAAGAATATTACTAGGGATAAAGAAGAACATTTCATAATAATAAAGGGGTCAATTCATCAAGAAGACATAATAACCTTAAATGTTTATGCATCTAAGAATAGAGCTTTGGGCGCCTGGGTGGCTCAGTTGGTTAAGTGACTGCCTTCGGCCCAGGTCATGATCCTGGAGTCCCGGGATCGAGTCCCGCATTGGGCTCCCTGCTCGGCAGGGAGTCTGCTTCTCCCTCTCCCACTCCCCATTTGTGTTCCCTCTCTCGCTGTGTCTTTCTCTGTCAAATAAATAAATAAAATCTTAAAAAAAAAAAAGAATAGAGCTTCAAAATAAATGAGACAAACATGGACAGAATTGTAAGAAGAAACAAACAAATCTGTAATGATAGTCAGAGATTACGATACTTCTCTCTCAATAATTGCTAGGAAGTCCTTAAGTTTTTGGATGATTTCAACAATACTACCAACCAACTTAATTTAATTGACATTTATAGAAAATAAGCCAACAAGGGAGAGAAAATGGAATCCTAAAACTATTCAATTAGGTCAGTAGTAGTAGTCTTGTTTGAGAGTCTGTGCCAATCTGAGTGGTGTTTTAGAGATTTGCAGGGAGGAGAGAGAAGTGTGATAGTTTTGAAGAACAAGAGGTCTAGAGTAGTGGCACAGCTAAGAACATGGAAGAGGAGAGGGGATTTTTAAGAAGCATGGCTGAGACTTATAAACTGTATCCCCTTCAAGTTTCGTTGAAGCATAACAGGGAAATCAGATTTGCTGTAAATTACTCTGGGTTGGTGTACTGTGGTTCATTAACTGAATCCAGAGTGGACTCACGGGAGCTCTGTATTTCATTCAAGTTTTGGGTCCTTTGTTAGAATAACACAATTCTAGACCCAGCTCCAATGTATAATCTCATTTGGGCAAGTCTGTTCACCACTCCACATCTGTTTCCCTATGTGTAAAGTGGGATTCATTCATTCACTTATTCATTTACACACGAATAGGCTAATTTATTAGACTTTTACTACATGGCAGGCCCTGTAAGAGCTACTTTGAACAAGGGATACAAATGTCCCTGGTGACAAGGAACTCACAGTCCAAGGGGGAAGAGAGATGACAAACCAATAAATAAAGAAATATGTGATGTGTGAGATGATGATAAGTGCTCTCCTGAAAATAAAGCAGAGTAAGAGAAAGAGAGAGGACACACGTGGGCTAGGAAAGGAAGGCATTTTGATATGGTACAGAGACATGCAGAAATCAGGTGAGCCATGTAGAAAGCTGGGTGGAGAAGAAGAGGCATCCAAGGCAGAGGGAAGAGTGGGGACAAGGGCCCTGAGGTGCAGGTGCACTTGGAGTCTTTGGGGAAGAACAAGGAGGCCAATGTGGCTGGAGGAGTGATCAAGGTCAGGTAGGCAGTGGAGTCTTATAGCCATGGTAACAACAATGGGTTATACTCTGAGATGGGGGATCATTAGAGGTTTTCCAGCATTGGAGTGGCATGATCTAACTTGTGTGTTAAAAAAATTACTCTTGCTTCATGGTGGGAAACAGACTACAGGGAAGCAAGGACAGCAGTAGGGGGCCTGCTTACAGAGTAAGGGCACACATGAAGGGGAAGAGGGATGGAAGCTTGGATCCAAATGGTGATACAGTGGTGATGAGGAGAGGCTGAACTCTAGGTTTATCTTGAAGGTGCAGTGAACAGAATTTGCTGATGGATGAGATGAAGAGCAAAAGCAAAAGAGAAATGTCCAAGATGACCCCAAGGTTCTTGGTCTGAGCAACTGGGTGAAGGAAGAGGCCATGTATTAATATGGGAGGATAATGATACCTAGTCCCTGTGAGGCTATTTCAAGGATAAAATGAGAAAGTGCATGTGAATACACTTGCTGAGCTTGAAAACACCATTCAGATGTAAAATATGAAAAATTACTCTCCGAGGACTTGCTCCTTGTCAATAGGCCCAGATCCTAATGTCTTAAGGCCAGAAAGTAGTGTTGACTTTCTCAATAACATTTTTCTGTTCAGTAAGGAAAGTTATTCTGAGTGGTCCAGTGGTTCATTCAAGGAACCACAGTCCGCCAACAAGGACTCATTCACAGTAATTCTGATTTTCCTTTTATGTTTTGGTAAACATGAAAGAAGATAAAATTTATAACCTCAGCCATGCATTTTAATTCCCTTCTCTCTACTATTCTTTAAGCTCTAACACTATTTTGATATTTCTCTCCTTCTTCCCCACACAATAGGGCCCAATAAAGCTATTTTAACTTTAAATGAAAAAAAATTGCAGTCCATAATAAACATTTTTATTTTCCTTGAGTCACCCCTTGCACAACTAATGCTGTGCATGCCTGATTTAGGCCACATTGGGTCTGACAATGTGAGTAAGAAAGCTATTGGCTACTTCTCAGGGCTCCCTTAGGCCTTCCTTGTTATTTCCTGGCAGAGGGGTGATTTTTACATGGCAGGCTAGTAATATGAAATAGCGATATAAGCTGTCAGAAGGGAGTTACATATTTCTTCTGTCATCTGTAGGGTCAAGGTAGCCTGAAATGTCTCAATAATTTTACAAATGAATCAACAGAAAAATCAGTGAATTCAGATCAGTCAGTTCAGTTTCCAACAGAGTAAATGAAGAGAACGTGGGAAATGGGAATGTGTCCCATGGAAAAATTAATACCCATGTAAAGTATGCTGTGGGGATTGAATGTGGGAGTACTTGGAAAACTCCTAGTTTGGTGCTTCAAAGGGGCTGAGAAGGTGGGTTCAGCTACTGATCCTTGAAGGAAGTTTAAAAAGACTGAACTTTTGAGGACAGACACATTCAATCATATTTTTGTTCGGTCTCTCTCTGGTCTGTCCTACCCTCCTCATTTCTCTCTCTTGTCTCCTTCCATCCTGCCCACTCACACTCTGGTTCCTTTAGCAAATAGTTACTGAGTATTTATGAGCCAATATTTTGCTAAAGATGCAGAATCTTTTCCTGTGTGCTATAGAGACCTAAAAGAATTCTCAAACCCATTGTCTTGAAACTGGAATGTTAACATCAAGGGGGAAGAAATACGGGGGAGAAATTCCACTTAACATTTTTGGAATATATGCCAGGAGTATGATAACAAAGAGGAAAAGCTGACTTCACAAACATTTCATGAGATATCTTCGTGAGATGCTAACTTGATTGAAGAGAAGCTGGCTGCCCTTCATCACGAACGGTAGAAAAAAGACTACATGTGTAGCAAGGGTCTAGCTCACTCTCCCATGGCCTTCCCATGGCCACAGGCAGAAGAGTTTTGGCATAATCCCATCTCAGGCTCTGGGAATAGTTTGGCTTCAAGATAATGCCATGCAAATTCTCTAAGTCCATGCCATAGCTCAGGTTCAGTACTGGCCCTCCAGCTTGTTGGGAGACCTTTTCTTTTCTGGAGTTCCCCATGCCTGAGGCCTCCAGTGCCTTGACTGGGAGGTATCTATCTTTCTCTAGAACCTTGAGTGTTCCATGTTCCCTACAACTCCAAGGCACCAAAGCTGGAATGCTGTTCTTTTTCCCCAGCCACATGTTGCTGTGGTCTGCTCATTTGCTGGGGCGTGTACTTCCTGTCCTGACTGCTCCCTCCTGGACCTGTTTAAAGTCTCTATTTAAATCTGTCTTAATCAGTGGCTAGTCCCTGGTGTTGGGTTTTTGCATTCCCCAAGCCTCGAGCACATAACCAATTCTCAGTTTTCATGTCAATTTTATCATTTTAAACCATCTCATAAATGCACACACCCCAAGAGAATTGAGACGTATTTACTGACCAGAAGGGTTAAGCAGAATGGCAATCGGTACCTGCAGAACCCCTGAAAAACAATCCATTCCCTTCCACTGGTTAGATATCCCGCCCCATTCAGAGTTATATGGCCCAACTTCTCTCTAAGTGACACATTCACATTTACTGTGATGGTGGGGTCCAAGCAGTTTAATAGACCATGGCATATACCCTGTTGTCAATAAACAATTTCTGTAAAAATCATTGATCTGTGAAATAAAACTTATTTTACTTATTTTATGCTACTTGAAATCACTTAATTGCTCATGTCTCTCAACCTTAAGAAACTGAAGGTGATCATAAATTTTCTATGTTTTGGTCATTTATTTAAAGACTACACTAAACACTAACACTGATTCAATGTGAATTGAACGTTCGAATGTCGCCTATGGTACCTGCTCACGTCTCTTGGATGTGGCTGTTCATGAAGGTGAAATTGGATGATTCATATAGTCTGAAAGATCTAGATGCCACTGAAAAGGTACATAAAGCCAATAAAACCTCCTAAACCGGAACCACCCAGCATGCTTCTGGGAACATTTTGAATTGTACTGGAAATCCTATTAGAAAAGAAGGAAATTATTCTATCTTGACAGCACAAATACACATACAGTAATCATAAGAATTGAGGAAGCTTATAGTAATCTCTCATGAATCCTTTATATTTCCTTCCACGTACTTCTCTGAAGATCAGTTTTTCTTTTTAGAAATTATTTTAGAAAATATGGATGGAGATTTCTCTAAAACTCCCACTCGGAGAAGAAACACTTACCCAGAATGCTTCATGTTCTGAGGCTTATCCATTCGGACAGCAAGTTTGATTTTGAGGTCTTGATCGGGGCAGTTTTTGGAGACTGTCATTTTGTGCCACTCTGACTGTTTGGGGCTGTTTGGGGTGGGATGGAGAATAACCTGTAGGGAAAAAGGACAACCATCTTAGCCAGAAAATGGAAACCCGGTCATGGGCATGTTTTTAATCAATGAGAAACTTTGCTGCTGAGAAGCTGAGTGTCTTGTCCAGCTCCCATAGCTGGCAGGCATTTAAATAAAGCAAAGCCTGGCCGCTGGACTCCAATCCAAGGCTCTGACTACCAACTGTGGTTGCCTCGTACCAAGCAGACCAGCTCGAGGACAGAAATGGTATTCTCTTGCTCTCTTCTCTCTCCCCTGGCTAATTCAGCAAAAGTCAGGATCATGGTTTCTGTGATTCTGCTTTTGCATTTTCCTAAAATTCAGAAGTCCTAACGCAACCCAGAACAGACAATGTTCACACACGATTCTCTCCCTGTAAGAAGATAGATGTATGAAAGGAAGAAATATCCTTACACATTAGGGCACCTCTCGTCCGCTCATCTTTCTACTCCTCAGGATTCCTTCTCCTGTTTCAGGAGGAGACATCCCTCAAAGGACACAGGGGAAAATGGAAGGGACTTTATGTGAGACCTACGGAAGGGAAGGGTCTTGCTGACACTCACACATTTGCACACCATTTCACCAGGACTTGACATCTCTGTCACAAAACACCCAGCTCTGTCTTGGCTTGAAAGGAAGCACACACAGCAGGAAGGATGGGCTCTTTGAAAGTGTCTTTCACTCTATGCTTCAGATATGCTACTCTCAATGTGGGTCTCCTGCTTGGTTCTCACTGCCTCCAGGGCCAGAAGCGAGGCAAAGATTTATGGATAACTCAGCACATCCCCTTCTTCATTTTGCCACCCGAGTTCTCAGGAGCCACATGGGATCCGAGGAACATGCACTCAGGCAGGAGCGAACTATCTGGAAAATCCCCTAAGCTGAGGGAACAGGCACTAAATATAGGCACAACGAAAGCTGGGCTTGCTAAGATTTGCTTTTGTGGTGGCAGCGTGCCCTGCTTTGTTGCACGTGGGCTTTGGCTCTGTTTTCACAGCATCTATTTTCTCTAGGTGCAGGGGAAGGCAGCCTCTCTCCTGGGCTACTTGCACCTCTGCAGGGGGACGGGAGGGGCTTAGAGTCTCAGAGGCAGACACAGCCTTCCAGATGCTGTCAGCCTCACCGTCCGCCTGTAAGCCTGGCTCGTAGGGAGGGTGGGAGCCGATGGCTTCCCGCG
Source organism: Mirounga leonina (assembly GCF_011800145.1). NCBI lineage: Eukaryota > Metazoa > Chordata > Mammalia > Carnivora > Phocidae > Mirounga > Mirounga leonina. Next base: position 29,304,792 of record NW_023270855.1, on the reverse strand, counting down.
AGGTGGCGCAATGAGAGCTCAGGAAGAGTGGGAGAGCTGGGCGGAAACACAAAATCGGCCCCCTCTGACGGGTCTTGTTTGTGCTGATTTTTCACCCCTTCTCATTCCAGGCCTGAATTCCCTCTCTCTGATGAAAGAAAATAGATCATTTTTGCTAAATGCAAAATTTGAGTCTTCTCAATGTCTTATGGCATGATTGAAATAGGAGGCCCGATTTTTTAGACTGGAGGCTGCCAAAGATTTTTTGATCATGCCCTATGCCAGTAAAATATGTTGAGCCAATAGCCCAATTTCTGTAAATATACTGCTATCGATATAAAAATATATGACCATCAATATACAAATATATAAATATCATTATTTATATGTTATATAAATATATATCATTATATTTATATTTTATATATTTATATTATATACACTTACTTTGTATTAATATATTACATTGTTACATGTAGCATAACATATACACAAATAAAGAAGTCTTAAAGATGAGCTAAAGATAAAAAGCTATATTTTTAAGTATCTTGCTAATTGTGGCAGCTTTATACTATTATTAGCCATATTTTAAGGTACCCCATATATTTAGGGCAAGGCTTACTGTTCATGATACTGGAAGTAAATCTGTAGCTCAAGTAGTCTTGTAAATCACTTCAGAATCTCTTGACTGACATCTATCCTATCTGATTACTTTGGCAGTGATTTTATCTCACGATGCGGATGACAGCACGCCTGCTTAGCAGGATGGGTGTCAGCTCCACCATTTTTGCGCTGTTTGCCAGGCTTGCAATACTAGTAGCATCCTGAGATTATAGCACTTTTGTAGTAATATTTGCAGGCCATTTATTCATTCTGTGAGGGTTAATTTCATTAAAATTCTATCATCAAATGGATCAACTGACATAAATGGTACCAGCAAAGTGTAGTATGTTGTAGGATGCTGGAGGCAAGTAAGTCAGGGTGCCGCTGGGCAACAGAGACCCTTCCCTCCCCTCAAGAGAATGCCTGTCCCTATATGTCACTCTATATGGTGTTCTATTTCCTGGGACCCCAGCTTTGGGGAGATGAAGAGAAGGGCGCTGCTGATCCCAGGGAAGCTGACCCTCTTTCCTCAGCTAGTTTGGCCTGAGGGGTGAGGGGGGGTGATGTGCTGGGAACCAATGAGGAGGAGGGACTGGTAAGAGAAAGCCCAGCCAGGGCCAGAACAGCAGCAGGCAAGGCCCTGAGCCTCCTTCTGCTCCTGCCCATTTGGCAAAATCAAAGCAGGAGCAGTGCTCTGGGCACCCGGAGCTCGTTAACAGGCCTTCCACCATATGGATTCTGGGCGTGTTTCCCACTGGCAATATGGTGTCCATTCGCCGACACAAATGACCACAGCTCATTACTGGCCCCTCCACAAAGACTTCTTCTTCCACATGGTGGCTCCCCAGGGAGACTTCCTCTCCGGGGTAGATGGAGAGATGAGGTCACTGCAGTTCTCCTCCATCTTCATCTCCACCCTGCCATGTGCCTGACGGGTTGACGACTCCTTTGTATGTGTCAGCCCTGCTGAATTATTAGGGTCCTCCTGGGTGCACATGAGCCCTAAGCAGTCCAGACACCTCATCTGGACATTCCAGGCTGCTAATCAAGCACTTTGTCATCTCAGCCGAGGCCCATGTATGCTGTGCTTTGATGTGGTGATGCTGATGTGGGAACACAACCCACTCTGTGCAGCGAGCTGCATGCCAGCCAGCCCCAGCTTCTCTTTGTTACCTGGGCGCATAGGCAGGTCCTTCTGAGGGGCTGCTTTACCCTGAGGCTTTACCTGACTGATCCTCTCCAAGCCTTAGCCTATATATCCTTCTCTGCATCCACCTCAGACCCGGGGAAGGCATTCCTGACGATCAGACTGGGTTACGTCCGCTGGCTATGTGCTCCCAGGTGTTCTTTCTCTAGAGACCACTTACCACATAGCACTATAATTCCGTTTTTATGTCTATATCCCTTAAGTTTTTTGAAGTCAGAGCTTTTTGCCTGTCATTATTTCTGTTTGCTCTCTGCATGCCACAAATGATGGGACACCATGGGCTCACAATCCTATCCCATGAATAGAAGTTTGATAATATTACAGTATTTGTAAGCATGTAGAGAAACAGTCACTTATGCCTTTTGTGGAAATATCAATTGGTGTATACTCTTCAAGGGACAATTTGGTAGTATCTGTCAAAATTCAAATTTCATTCAGCAAAACGTTTTTTTTTGAAAACTATCCTACACATACACACACACACATGTGCAAAGAAATAAATTCAAGGCTATTCACTGAAGCATTGTTTATGCAGCCAAAGACTGGAAACAATCTAAATATATTATGATCCATCTATACATGGAATATTACACAGCTATGAAAACAGGAAGCACGTCAGCATGGGCTGACATGGACTAATCTCCGAATATACTGATACTTCAAGCAAAGTGCAAAGCAGTATGTATACAGTAACTTCCAGCTGTGCGCTTTCTTTCTTCTCTCTTTTCTTTCTTTCTTTCTTTCTTTCTTTCTTTCTTTCTTTCTTTCTTT